>NC_067148.1:22689942-23003692 GCF_903995435.1 Acomys russatus
TTTATTATGTATATAGTGTTCTTCCTGCATGTAACACCTGCAGGCCAGAAGAGGGCACCCGATTTCATTGTAGATGGTTGTGAGCCACCATGTGGTTGCTGGGAATTGAACTCAGGACCTTTAGAAGTACAGGCAGTGCTCTTAACCTCTGAGCCATCTCTCCAGCCTTCAATTTCATTCTTGTAAAAGGAATCTCTTGTGGTATATGGAAGCATCACCTGTCCAAACAAACAAACAAAAATAAACAAATAAACAAAACAAAACAGAAACAAAAAAATCCCATAGGAAAGAGGAGACTAGAAAGTGGGACATCCAGCAGGTAGAAAGGATTCTAGGATAAAGCCAGGCACAGGTGATTCTTCCAGAAAGATGTGAGAAGGACAGTCACATGGTATCTGAGCACAGGTATCCAGCCATATGGCAGAATGTAGATTAAAATAAATGGGTTATTTTAGGTTATGAACTAGTAATAGGAGAACATAGGCATATGGCTTAGGTATTTGTAAATATAATTTGAATCTCATGAGTCATTATTCTGGGAGCTTAGGGCTGGGAGGAAAAAATGCAATACATCCCATTCTACATGGCTATATAGCAAGTGCTGGACATCAGGCAAGTGCCACTATACACAGTATAATATAAGAACATGGAAAAATGAAACTGTCATCATTTTTTAGGTATCATAACTATCCACTTAAAACAATCCAACAAGTGAATCATCCAAACTATTTAAATTAACCAAGGGTTCAATATTTAAGCTTGATCTCCAATGACAGTTGAGTTTTTAGACCCACATCATGTATAATGAAATTAAGATATCATCCACAATAGCAATAAAATCCGTAAGGTAATTAGAGATTAACTTATGCAAACTGTATTAATTTTCAAGCTTTAATTAAGACCATTTAAAATTCTATAAATAAATGAAGAGGCATTTGTGTTAATGTTGATAGCTTAATATTATAAAGATACCAATGCTCACATAATTAATCTTTAAATTCAGTAGATTGCCCTCTATCATGCTAGTGTGCTTTAAGCAGGACTTGCTAAACATCTGCAGGATTGGATTAGCAAGAAAGAAGACCCAAGAAACCCAAGTTTATCTTAAAAGCATTCAGTACACATATGTTTTGACAGAAATTGAGTTTCTTATAAAAACTGTTATAATAAGAATGTTTTGTGTTCAAGAACAGGTTGTCTAGAGTAGAACCCAACAGTGAGGGAAGGATGACCATGAATGGGAGGACTTTGCATCCAATAGGTGTGGCACCAACAACTAATAGAAAAAGTTGAGAGGTTAGTAGTTGGGACAGGAAATCCTGATTACTCTATGGATTTCTACAGTTAATAGTACTACTACAGTGGTGAGTTGAAATGCGTTATTGAAAAACATAGACTCTCTTTTTGACATAGGGAGAGAGGAATTAAAAAAAAACACTTTAGCATAAAAAGGATAAATACAATAACATGTAAATGAAGCACTTTTTTTGTGTGAAGATGGTATACAGGAAGTTGATAGATAACAAAATGAGATAAAGCAGTTTCAGTAGTTAGAATTGACAAGGGATTGCTGGTCCCAACATATCAGGTAACAAACACAAGATAACAATAGGTGAAGGGTATAACTAGACAAATCAACAGGAAGTACAAAAGTTCATCAAACCAATGCAACATTTCTGGGAATCATTAGTAATTAAATAGATGCACATTCAAATAACAAAATATGACTTTACATGTATAAGTTTGGCAAAAGGTAGGGAAGTTGAGAAATGCCACCAGTTGGCAAAAATAGACATGTGAGAAAGAAAAGCTCCTGAGAGCCTCTGCGGGAACAACCTGGCAGTTAGAAAAGCAGAAATGTACGCAGACACTAGTGAGTCTGCAGAGATGCTTCTGCAACACAAAAGAGATGTGAGGCTGAGTCTCTCGCTGGACCAGTGGCCCAGTGAGGTCTGGGGTATTCACATCGCTGCATGCAACTTATATTCAAACTCCAGCAACTTAGATGAGCCTCAGAGACATAATGCTGAATGGGCAAAACACAGGAAGTGTAACATTGGCCAGGGCAGCACATGCCTTTAATGCCAGTACCAGGGAGGTGGAGGCAGGAGGATCAGAAATTCAAGTTCATTCTTGTGATCCTGGGATTCATGAGACCCTGTTTAAGCAAAATGAAACCCAAAATTTAGAAGGGGAATTTCACATAACAAGATTAGGTGAATTAAAGGTATGTGTGTGGGGAACAAAGGAGCCCATCTTGCAAGGCTACACACAAATAAAACATGCACATTAAATTAAGTATGCTTGCCTATCAGCGGTGGTGAAGTAGTGGGGGATAGGAATGTAAAATTGGGCTACGGGGCGATTTTTATAAACTTGCCTTCCAGGAGAAGCAAGCTACTTAATTGGATTTGGAGGAAAGAATATTTGATATGATGCTCTCAGTCTGTCAATTAGAAAACACCAGGCGAGGTGTTTGAATGCGTCACCTCCTGGAGCTTAGCATCTCTGAGGCTGGAAATAGAATCTGGAGCAGCAGAGACTGCCTCCCACAGATGGGGTCAGAGGTACGAGATGCTGGGTGTCTTAATTGGATATGCTGTGTCAGAGTACAGTGCAGGGCCTCTAGCACGACACAGGAAGTATGTTTAGCCTTTATGATGCATTTTAACGGGTATGTGAAAAGGAAAAATGACACCCATGAATCTTGTGATGGAATAGCTAGGAGGCTGATACTTTCTTTCGGAGTATATCAGCCATGAGCAGGCGGGCTTGTGCTCCGAACTGCTCTTGAGGTTCAGTGAACATAGTTCCTGAAGCAAGGAAAAGCTCAAGGGTTTTCTAAGAACACAGAGGCCTCCCCCTCCACCACCCACCCCCTCTCACACACAAATATTTGAAGTCCTGCCTATTTGTGACTTCCTCTTTGGAAAGTAGCCCTGTAACTTCTTTGTTTTTTTTGTTTTTGTGTTTGTTTTTGTTTTTTGTTTTTTGTTTTGTTTTTTGAGACAGGGTTTCTCCATGTAGCCTTGGCTGTCCTGGACTCACTTGGTAGACCAGGTTGGCCTTGAACTCACAGCGATCCACCTGCATCTGCCTCCCAGCCTGCTGGGATTACAGGTGTGTACCACCACCGTGCCAGGCTTTCTTTGTTTCTTAAAGATTTGGTTTCTTTTTAATATTGTGTGTGTGCATGGCGGAGGGGTGGAGGTACCCTTGAAGGACAGAAGAGGATGTTAGATCTCCCGGAGGTGGAGTTACAAGCTATTATGAGCTTACGATGTGGGTGCTGGGAAAAAAGAAATTGGTCCTTTGGAAGGGCAGCAAGCCCTTGTACCCACCAAGTCCTCTCTCCTGCCCCCTGGGACTCTTATTTCTTTCAGTGTCTTCCCAAATCAGGGACCATTTCAGCATTCCCATTTTACCATTTGTAGAGACACACAGATACAATCAATGTCCTGTTGAGGCTCCTTCAAGGTGGGGGCATATTTAAATGTGGATGCATTCACTGGCTGGAGCTGCCATGTCTCCCTAAACCCCTCAGGCCTTTCATCTAGTCATGAATGTCCTTTATCTGTAAGCTTATGTGCTGCCCTTATAAGAATTGCTCTGGTCTTTCCTGAAGGTAGGGTGGGGGACAGGGGACTTGTGGTGGCAAGGGTTTAAGTCCAGAGCTGTATAAGGTAGCTAGCCTCTCGCATCTTAGAGGCACACTGGACGCCTACCCACTTGTTAAGTCTTTAGACACACGCACGCTGAGCAACCCCACTGGGGCTCCTGGTGTGACACATTTAGTTCTTCTTACAGTTCCTGGCATATTAGTTCTTTGGCAAAGCCTTTCACAAGCACTAAGCAATGGGGTAAGGATGCCAGCACAGACAGACATGGAACCTTCTTCCAGGGAGCTTCCAGTCTACTGAAGGAGACATGGAAACGAGATGTGAGGATGACTCACCGAGAGAGACCGGGTGAAAATGTGCCCCACATTTTGTTTAATCAATGTGGCAAAAATATGAAGACAAAGAAAAGGTAGATGTGCAGAAGTTTATTCATGAGGCCCTCCATGTCTGTGAGTGCTCAATCTACAGTTCCTCATCGATTCAGCTAGACACAGATGCACATTGTGAGGGAAATAATCCCATCTGAGCTGACCATGTGTATGTTTAATCTCCACTCATTATTCTAAAAACAGTACACTGTACAGACTTTATATAGCTTTTATATTGCATTTAGTATAATAAGCCACTAGAGATGCTTTGTAATATATGGGAGAATTGTGTACGAATATGCAACATTATGCAATTTTATTTGATTACATTTTAATTAATCGCCTTGTGTGGCGGTTGAGCTTGACAAGTCTGGAAGTCAGTTTTCTCCCTCCACCATGTGGGATTGAACCCAGGACATGAGGCTTGTTAGCAGTCCCCCTTTACCTTTGACCCATCTCACCAGCTCTATGCTATTTTATATAAGAGATTCAAGCATCCTCAGATTTCTAGCTACTTGTAAGGTATCCTGGAATCAATAACCTCAGTGATATCGAGAGATGAAGTTCTTACAGATCTCTTGAAATGGGAGGCACAGCACAGCATGAAGAGTCACGCAGGAAGCACCAGGGCTGGTCAGGAGGCAGGGAGGAAAAGGTCACACAGTAGATCCAAAACCTTTATTGGGGTTGTTAAAAGAAAGAAGGGTCAGAGCAGGGTAGGTACAAGGAGTAAGTTTAGGATTGGAGAGTCTTAGTAAATCTGGTCATCTCTGGCCTGTCAAAATGTCCTATAGTAGTCCGGAACTGGGCCCATGGGTGATGTAGATGGAGGGGATATTGGCTTGATTCATAAATGTTTGGTAAAAGAGATAAAGATGTAGGCTCTGGGTTTGTCGTTGCTTTGCACACTGAAAGCATGTTTGCAGGGGAGCCATTTCCTGTCTGTAAGTGTTAGCCATCCCTGAAAGGGTCAAGGTCTTATGTTCTAGAGTGTCAAGCCCATTAAAAATGAAAGGAAGAAAAAGAAAAAGGAAGGAAAGAAAAAGGAAACTCAGTAAATTCAGTAAGAAATTGGGTTGAGAGTCTATGAGAAAGGATCCTGCTTTAACCTGGGGAGTGAAGGATAGCTTCCCATAGGAGCTCATGAGTAAGATAAGGACAATAAGCTAAGGAGGGATGTAGAGCCCTAGTCAATGTACAAGACATCACATGCAAAAGACCCTAGAACAGCAGAAAGCCCTGCACATATGAAAGAGAGAGAACAAAGACTAGAGTGAAGAGAGGTTGGGCTTGAGAGACAGGAAGGATACGCTCTCCATGGACTGGTAGGCAGTGTGGAGGACTGGGGCGTTTAATCTGAGAGCAGAGGCCATTCCTTGGAAGGCTTTAAGCTGGAGGTGTTCCAAGACTCACCAGGTTGGGTTTTCATACCTCACCTGGCTATGAACACAGTGGCCCTCTGGAGAACTGTGCGCTGCTGCTGTTCCTCTAGTTGCTGCTAGGGTCTCCAGCAGTTCGATGAGATCTCAGGCCAACTAGACACAGCTTGTCAGCCACGCCTGTATCTGCTTTTCCTGGCTGCTTCTGTGTGTGGCACAGCCTGAGCCAGACTTGCTCCGCTTTCCTATCCTCTGGCTCCTGGCCTCCCACCTCAGCTCCTGCACCTGTGGGCTTATCTGAAGTGTGAGCTGCACTTTCCTGAATGAAGCCTCATCTCTTCCACTCTCTCTCCCTCTCTCCCTCTCTCCCTCCCTCCATTCTTCTCCCCGTCCTCCTTCTCTTCTGACACCCTTCTTCCCTCCAGTCTCTCTCTGGCTTTCATGTCTTCTTTTTGTTTGTAGCCCATGGAGTCTAGTTAGTCGCTCACCCAGGCACAGGTGGTAGGTGATTTACTGCAGCAAGAGCAACTTATCAGTGGCTGCCTCAGTGAAGAAATTGGCTCTCTCCACCTCCAACTGTTAACTACCTTACACTGAGCAATTTCTGGAAGCTCATTGACTTGATTAGAATTCAGGAGTTGTGGGACACTTAGAACATTGCAGGGCTAGAGCCAAATAACGTGTCCCAACTCATCCCCTCAAACAGTCATTTATCACTCACCTCTCTGTGGGCCTTAATGTCTGTGGCTATCAGCTAAACCCAGGGAGTGTATACACAGACTTCTAGCCTCCAACATCATCAGAGGTAAGAGTACCATTGGCTAGCATCAGAGGTCTATGGCAGAGGCTCCCCCACGTTATTGCCACCATTTACTTGGTGTTTCTACCAATGATTTAGGAAAGTGTCTTGATTTATAACTTTCTTTTCTCCTGTTCTGTGAGAACGTCTTGAAATGGTTACCATGTTGGAGTAAGGCATTTGGGCAGATCTAAATCTAGGCCACGGTCACTCATACTTTGCTGCAGAATAAAAATCCTGCTATTCCTTTTGAGGTGAGACCTGTGATTCTTTTTTGACATTGACGGGCAGAAGATTCCCCTGGGATTTCCAAGTTATCCAAACTTGCAGTGAAGTTGACTGAATGGCTGAGAAGTGGTTGCTCTGTCAGGCAGGTAAGGTTCTGCCTCCCGGCTCCCCCTACCCCCTCCCCCCTCCCCTTCCCCCACACCCTTCTGAGACCAGCCAGCTGAGGAATGAGCAGTTGCTATGCAAAGGAGCCTGGCAATCAAAGAAGGCAGCCTCTTCCCCCATTAAAAATGCATGCACAACAAGTCAGCAAGGCTTTAATGCAATTAGAGGCAAACCCTAATCTGGAACAATTAGGTGTGTGGTACGTAGGTCCATCTGTCCAACTGTGAAGCTTCAGGAGCCCAAGTCCCATGGCATCTTGAGTTTCACCCTCATCCCTAGAGTCCTGTGCTTAAAACCACAGAAAGAGCGTGACGTTGTACCTGTGCTACAGGGCCTTCCCAACCTGAACTGTTTCCTTTAACTGTCTTCTGGGTAATTGCAGGCTATTTTCTTTAATTTGAGGTTTGAATGAAAGCAGAGGAAGAGGTTGTGGGAAAAGAAGAGACAGGAGGCTAAAGGTTGTACTAGAGTGCTCCTCTTAGTAGCCATGACAGCTGGAGCCTCAGATCCACCCGCCCCCCACGGCTGTTTGTCCTCCCCTGGCCAGAGGACTAGTCACAGCAGAATGTCAGCAGACCTTGAATATGTTCCTGCTGTGCCAAATATTAGACTAGAGATGTGAGCAGTGCGCTTGCCTAGCATGTATGATGCTCAGGTTCTGGTCCCAGCACT
Organism: Acomys russatus; assembly: GCF_903995435.1. Lineage (NCBI taxonomy): Eukaryota > Metazoa > Chordata > Mammalia > Rodentia > Muridae > Acomys > Acomys russatus. The sequence continues at coordinate 22,697,174 of NC_067148.1, forward strand.
GTAAAAACCAGGCATGAGCCAGGGATGGGGCAGGACAAGGGGCCACACATATAGTCCCAGCACTGAAGAAACAGAAGGATCATCCTAAAAAAATGGATTTAGTAGCATTGGGTGTAAAAGGGATGAATTGGATTGGAAGAAATGGGATTTGATCAAAACACATGCACACACACACACACACACACACACATATGGATACACACACATACACAACACACACACAATCAATAAAATTTATTCAATAAAAATTTCTGGGATTAAGACAAAAAGAAGCAGGAGAATCAGAAGTTCAATGTCATCTTTGGCTACTTAAGGAGTTTGAGACCAGCTTGGAGCTAGAAGAAAACCTTGTCTTTAAAAGACCATGAAGCAGTCACACCCCAAGAAATGTCTCCTGAACTGCAGAGGGACAGGACTGTAGACTCTTCTGTCACATGCCAGCCTGAGATTTCAGGCCAGACAACTCAGATGTTCTCTTTTCAGTATGTATAAACATAAAGAATCCCTTGGCAAGGGCTGGAGGAGATTTTCACCCAGCAGTGAGCTGCCTTCTCTAGGAGGGCGGTCTTCCATCTGATGTTGCCCCACCCAGCTTGATCTGATGTCTGATGTTTCTAGCTGCTTGCAAGTGTGAACTTGCTGCTCAGTTAAAAGTTTTAGCTCAAGGCATTAAATGTTCTCATTAAAATGCAAATTTATTCTGCACACAGCTGCCCCAGTTGTTTTCCTCTTGTTGTCATTTATTTCCTTCCTCTCCTCATAATGTTTTACAATAGTGAAGCTTGGTCCACACTGAGATGCATCCCCAGCCCTCTGGAACAGACCAATTCTAGTCTCTTTTATCTCCCACTGTATGCGCCCACTTAGTGCCAACTACTTGGAGAGATCTAAGCAGACAGACAGGTAGGATGGTGTCTTCCTGAATAATTCAATCAGAAGACAAATGAAAGGAATGAGCGGAAGGTCACACAAATGGCATGTCTTGTCACTTCCAACATAAGTTCCAGTGTAGTTGGTACTGAAGTTAGCTGAGGTCTGAGGTCTAAGATGCAGAAATAATTAAGCCAGGTTTACATGGGCCAAGATGAGGTCCTGTGTCCCAAGACACATGCACCCTCACAGGCACATGCATATGTACACACACACACACACCTTCCCTTCATAAAAAAAGCCTGTAGTCTTGGTTGGAGTTGATGGCACAATTAAATGAGAAAGGCATACCAGAATGCAGTAAAGTCAGTGACCACCTTGTTGTATTTTGTAGTTCTTAGTGGAGGGAAATGTTTCTAGCAGAGATTCCCTAGGTGAGTGGGAGACTTGGAGGAAGACTAGTCCTCACAGAGATTATGTGAACTCCACTTGCACAGAAGTGTGTCCTAGCAATCTCTAGTTAAATATAGACTCATTCCTTGGAGAGTCCACTTATTTAAAACATGACCACCAAATTCTCAAGGTTAAATTTATGTTGCCAATTAATCACCTTTTCAAGTTGCAGTGGTTTGAAGAGAAATGGTCCCAATAGACTCATGTGTTTGAATGCTTGGCCCATGGGGGGGGGGGTGATGGACGCTATTAGAAGACACGGCCTTGTTGGAGTATGTGTGGCCTTGTTGGCAAAAGTGTGTCATTGTGGGGCTGGGCTTTGAGATCTCATAGACTCAAGCTATGTCCAGCATGACACACAGTTACTTCTGCTGCCTTTGGATGTAGATGTAGAACGCTCAGCCACCTCTGTGGCACCTTTGTCTTCCCACAAAGCCACACGCTTCCCACCATGACAATAATGTACTAAACTTCTGAACTTTAAGCCAGTCCCCAATGAAATGTTTCCCCTTATAAGTGTTGCTGTGGTCATGGTGTCTCTTCACAGCAATAGACACCAGTTGAATACAATAGTGATGTTAGAGGTTTGAGATGCAATCACAATAGAGGTTAAGGTTTTCCTGTTGACATTCAGTACAAATAACGTGATGCTTAGCTCTCTGTAGCTGGCCCAGGACATCCAGCAGAAGACAATACCAGAACAACGCCTTGGGAAACAAGCCTATTCCTGTGCCTTCTGGAAATGGCTGTCAGCGACATCACCATGGGCTGCTCTTGACATTATTTTTTACTTGCTGTTTTTCTTATGCTTTAACCTCTTAGTGGGCATGTTAAGCAAACCTGACATGCTTGCTCTAGATCTGTAGAAAGCCAAAAGGAAGCCCTGTGGGCTTGGTGGCATTTACCTTTAATGCTTACTCAGGGGACAGAAACAGAAGGCTCCTGGGCTTGATACCAGCCTGAGATGCATAGCAAGAAAAGGAGAGGTGCGGGGTGGGGGTAGGGGGGGGGTGGGGCGAGGGGAGCATCAAACTGAGTGGCCCTGCTCTGTACCGCAGTGGCTCTTCCAGGTTCTGTTGGCCATAGAATCCTCAGTTGCATAGTCTGCTCAGTGAGATTCCTGCTTAGCCTCTGGCTCCTGTCCACCTTCCTGAGCAATCATGATTGATTTAGGATGACTTTCTTGGCTCCAATGTAGCTTTTTGCTGAATTGCTACTGAAAATGGGTCCTTCTTTCTAATTTTTGGAAAAGGGCCAGATCTGGTGTTCAGCCTGGGGTGCTATGAATCCCAGTTTCTTTTTCCGTGAATGCTTTATTGCCTAGAAGTATGGGAACAGTTTAATTATTGTAGGGTTCATCAAGGGCTAGTTGCTATAGACAAAAGAGTATTGCAATCTGCTGAGGTGCCAGGTGTCTTACACAGGAGTTTATTTAAGCCTCCAATATCCATATAAGTATAGGAAGTATCACGTGATATTTCCAGAAATCAAAACTAGATGGTTTGACCATATGTTATCCCTGGCTATTCATGATCCATATTGAGCCTTAGTTTCCTCATCATTAAGATTATAATGGTATAGGAAACTGTCAATCTTTTTTTAAAGTCTAAAAATGGTAAGTTAGTATCACTTATAGGTTATCTGTAAAGAAATGGTGATTGTAGAAGATTAGCACATATTAACATTAATAAACATGTGCTGTATTTACAGCATACATTTTATTTTCCTCACCTGAGCATTCCCGAAAAGTGTCCCATGATGGCTACCTGGTAGAAAACTATAGAAGAAAATTCTAAGGCCCAGAAACAGATATATTGATAAAATATTGTGGCCTCTCTGTCAAAAGTCTGAGCATTTTTTAAAACTTGGCTTGATATGTTTGGGCTCAGTGGAACAGCTAGTTGCTGGAACATGCAATGCCAGCAGGAGGACCAAAGGTCTAGACCCTAGAGAAGGCTTCAGAACTTTCAGAGACTGAGTGGGACCAGACTGAGACAGACTGGTGAGAGAAGCTGAGTTGAAACACGTTTTTCTTCTCCAGGCAAGCTTCTGGCTAGCTTTGACTGCTAAATTCAAAGGCTCTCGGTTATCTGAAAGCTCCATTCCTCCAAGGCAACACTAATCCTGTGTCCCTCAGTCATTGCTTCTATTTACACTCTTACCCCAGACCGCAGGATTTAGCAGCCTCCTGCTCTTTCCGCCTTGCATCCTAACACGATGCACATTAAGCACACTGGCACCAAGACAATGATCATTTACTGTGCTTCTGTAATAAACATGTTGTATTTACCGCACGCTTGCTGTGCTCTTGAAGCCATAGGAAACCCCACGAAGTACCTATTCTGATGATTACTGGTTCATAGAGGAGGGACCAGAGGTGCAGAGAGTCATGAAACTGCTCAGGGCTCCTCACTGCTTAAAAGATAGAGGCAGAGTTCTACCCCCAGGCAGTCTGGCACCAAAGTCTGCCCATTAACGGTTTCTCTTCTAATAGATGGAGGATTCTTGGCTTCTGGCAAAGATGGAGATTAATGAAGCAGCGTTGGGGGCGGTGGGGGGGGGCGTGGCGGGAGAAATTCATCATTCTAAGAGGCAAAGAGGAATTTATCTCTTTGGCTTTGGGTTGCTATTGTGAAAAAGACCTGTCTCCATCTTCAGTGGTTGGAGGCTAGCCAGCCAGACACAGGTTAATTTAGAGACCCTGTTGTTAGAGTCAGGAAATAGATACCCAAAAAGGGGCTCTGAAGAGATCCACTCACACGGAACTCTCTGGCTGAGCAGCCAACATGGCTGGCAGCCTTCTATATGTCTGTGGTGCAAGATCTCTTCCCGGTTCCCCAGCCTGACTGCGTCATCAACATCCTGTATCTCTCTCTCCCTTCAGAAAAAGATGCAAAAGCGTCATGACATTTAAGCCCTGCTCCGGAGCCTCATTAGGTCAGAGCCAGGGGAGAAAAGTAAAGAATATGGCTGTATCTCTATGAATGTGTAATGAGCAAAGCGCTTCCACCAAGCGGGGGCTATACAGAGACTGATGATTAAAGCTGAGAACTCGGCCTTGGGCTGAGACCGTCTGAATGAGAGGCTCACTTTCATTCATCTGTGCCACAGATTCCTCCGAGCTGCACAGCCCCAGGGGAGCGTGACTCACTTAGCCCTACGTTTTCACTTAACATCCACCCTTCTGACGCCAAGCCCGGCTGAAGTCAAGGCAGATTGTACCATGAGCAGCCTCCCCAAGACGCACCACCTCCGTGTGCTAGGGAAAGGAGCATGCCTCCAGCAATCACGCAAAACGCTTGCGTCTCTCTCTCTTTCTTCCTTGTAATTGAGGAGAAGTTGCCAATGGCTTGCCTGGCAACGAGTCCGGAAATCGATTCTAATCACATCAGTACCAAGGAAATTATTATTTTTTTTTTTTAGGTTGGCTACAGTTTTAACATTCAGATACTGCAGGCCCCGTTTCAGTGAATTCCCTGGGACCGGGAGGTGAATGATAATCAGGTGTGCCTCTGCAGAATGCATGGAACTTTCCAAGCCTCCCTACTTTGCTTGCGTAATTGAATCCTGTAGGCCATCCTCCGAGGACCGCAGCCTTGCTAATGCTCCCTTCATTTGGCAAATGACGGAACAGAGGTCCAGGGAGGTCGAGGAAGTAGTTTAAGGCCACAGAGCTGGAGGGAAATGCAGAATTCCACCTTCAGTCCTAAACAATTGCTACCTAATGAATTCCTTCTCCCAGTACATTTGGTTGTGGAACAAAAGTGATCCTTTAAAGATTTATTTTTGAGCCATGGAACATACAAGAAGAATAAGGGTAGAATTCACAATTGATAGATTTGGATTAAAAAAAAAAAGACATTAAGCTGGATCCAAGGTTAAGCTACCATATAACACAACATTTCCTGAAAATCAGACACTTGGAACATTACTTTATGTCTAAGCACTGTCTATACTATTAATATTTTTCTAGGTCAAATGTCAAATGAAGGTTTTTTTTACGTGCCTTAACTTGAAAATTTATCATCTATACCAGTTCAAATAATAAATCCAACAAAATGTTTCTAAAAAGTGAATAAATATCTGATTAGATCTTGGAAGCTGCAGGAAGTTCACAGCTCAGGGCCAAGAAAGGATTTTTAGGCATCAAAAGATGGTGAAGATGCATAAGCCCCAACTGCATTTTTCTTTATATATCCTAGAGAATTGTACTAGGAATGAACTGCAGCTGGCATTACTTAAAGCAATGTCTACACCAGGAAAAAAGTCATCTGCAATAGCCCTGTGGAAGTAATACCTGTCCTCCAGGAAGCACTAAGGAACCCCATCGTTCTTCTGAGTATTAGAACCCCCAGGGGGAAAGCTGCCCGCAAAGGATGGAGACACACATGTTACAGAGATGATCCACACAGCTGAGTTCAACATTTTTAACTGTTAGGAAAGGCTAGATTATATGCAGTGACAAATAAACAATCCATGGAGATCAGCTGTGAAAGATCAGGGAGGCATCTGTCCCAGGCAAACTCTCAGGGATCAGGTCATGGGACCAGCCACCACCTCAAACATTGCTTGCCTCTGTGTTGAAAGAAATGTGATGTGACGTCTCATCCTATGCTAAATGCATTGGCTAGAACTCGTGCAGTGGTAGTGCTGCTTGATCTCAGAGTGTGTGAAGTGACTGTTGATGGAAGGCCCAAAAGCAAAGGGAAACACAAATATCTGGTGGCCAGTACTGATAGCCACAACAGTTTGTAATCATAAGCATCTCTTTGTGTGTCTCTGAAGCAGCTTGTACGGCAAGTGTGTTGTGGGAAGCATACTACCATATACACATAGCCACAGGGTATGTGTGTGTGTGTGTATATATATATATATGGGATGGATACTAATTAAGAAAGATTTTGTTAAGGAGACAAATCAAGGAAAACATTTAAAATGAATCAAAGTGGCAGAGAAGAGAAGGCAGTTGATGTTCTGGGCAAAGGATGCAGATGAAGGTGAAACTGAGAAAAATGGAGACGATAAAGAACCAGAACTGAAAACCCAAGGAGAACAGGACCAGAAGACAGAGGGAAGCAAAAACAAATAAACAAGCAAAACCCCAAACAAAATAACAAACAAACAAATCACAACAGCAGTGGAAGACTTTGAATTATGGACTATTATCCCAGTAAATACCAGTAAAGCAGGAGAGACTCATGATGGAAAAAAAATATTAGGTATAATTTGCTGTGATGTATTTAAGAATTGTCTCCCTTTCATGTACTTAATAGTCAACAGGTATAAACTACATTATTGACTTTTTTTTATTTATTATTGAATGCCTCAGTCATTCAATCAATAGTGCTTGAGCCCTGATTCATGTTAGAAGTAGAAATTACTTCTCTTAAGGTGGTCAGCGCTTAATTTCCTAGAGTAAAAAGACATGCATGGAAGGAGATAAGTGGAAGGTGCTGGAGGGGCAAGGAGGAAAATGTTGAAGAGCTAAGCATAAGGAAATATGAAAGAAGGGACACATCCGAAAGGTGAACGTGGGAAGAATTAGCAAAAGTTGAGGATTATGCCATGTGTGAGAGAGTAGAGAGAGTGAAAAGGGGTATAGGAATGAGCTGGGAGGTAAGCACCTCATGGTTGTAACTGAGGGTGGGCTATTTTAATTTATAATGCAAGGGCTTTGAGAAGAAGGCAAGAGACTGAGCTACTAATGTGTTTACTTGTAGATGTTATTACTGACAGCCTGGGTCTGGGTAGATCTTGTGTCTAATGTGGGAGAAACAAAACAAGTTTCCTGACCTTCTGACCTAAGGGATACTAAAACCAACTGGAAAGACAGTAACCAAACAACAGTACAGATGAACCTGTAGCATCACAAATGTAATAAGTGCTTGCTGTGAGATGGAAGTGGTTGCATGAAAGAATATTCTGGAAATAACTGGTGACTCAGTCAGGGTTTCTATTGTTGTGACGAAACACCATGATAAGAGTAAATTTGGCAGGAAAATGTTTATTTGCTTATGTTTCTTTATCACCATTCATCATTGAAGGAAGCCAGGACAGGAATTGAAACAGGACAAGACCCTAGAGGCAGGAGCTGATACAAAGGCCATGGAGAAGTACCACTTACTGGCTTTCTCAGTGTGTTTTCTTATAGAAACCAAGATCACCAGTCCACAGGTATTGCTACTTGCAATGGGCTGGACCTCCCCAATCAATCACTAATTAAGAAAATGCCCTAAAGCTTACCTAGAAACAGATCTTAGAAGGCATTTTCTCAATTGAAGCTCCCTCTTCTCAGATGGTCTTAGCTTGTGTCGAGTTAGCCTAAAACTAGCCAGCACAAGTGGCCTAGTCAAGGAAGGTTCTCTTGAGGAAGGAGCTTCCTTTGGAACACAGGGTTGGCTAAGCAGAAGTTGGCAGTGTGTATTCGAGGACCACAGAGACTGGGAGGAAGGATGTTCACTGGGAGTGAGATGTAATTTTAGTCTTATATTGGATTAAACCAAAGAATGTACCTTTGGGTTAGGACCCAGTACTGTGACTCATGAGGAAAATTTAATAGAGTCATTTCACTTAGGGAAAGCAAGCTATGAGCAGAGGCATATGAGTCTTGTCTCAGAAAACAAGGCTGAAACTTGCTGGATATAGCCTTAGAGTTCAGAACTGGTATCCACAGTGAGGGGCAAATATCACTTGACACTTAAAAGTATGTCTAAAAGTAGTACAGACAGCACTTGGAGGTATTTGATTACTGCCCATTGTGGTACTGCTGGCCCTCTGTTCATAGGTACTGTTTCAATAGGTACAATCAATAGTGGATTGAAAATGCTTGAAAACCAACTGGGTCCATGTTGGACATGTATAGACTTCTTTTTTCTTATTTCCTAGCAACACATTATAACAACACTTTGCAAAAACATATAGGTGGATTTTTTGCAGAGGCAAACAATTGCCTATGACAACCCACATTGGCTGGGTTTAGGGGGAAAAGTTTTTGGGGCCAGGAACCTTTATTCATCTCTCACCTCCTTGTTTATATGCAAATACGCTGAATTTAGAAGTGATGTAGCCCTCTCTCTGAGGGAGTCAGCATCCACACTCCCCAATCTGAGCAAAGGTTGAGTGAACTGTGAAAAGTCATCGGTAGAGTCTGTGGGAGCCCTGGACACAGAATGCTAAACTGAACTCCCAACATGCTGTCCTTCAGTCTTGAACACCCTAAGGACTGCTTAGTAAAAGGAAGGACAGGAGAGTGTAGGTAGGTGATTTTTTTTTTCCAATTAGGAAATATCCTTATTGAAATATTTCTTTGTAAACAATGAAAATATTAATTCACAAAAAAAGTTATACCAGGAGAAACTGAAAGACTGGGACATTCTGTGTGGTTTTAAGCAAAGTAATTAACTTCCAGGGCACAATCTTCCTTCCCGAAATCCACTCAGGGAGCAGATGCCCCAATAGTCATGGTATGAGACTGAGAGAACAGTACTTCCATTTCCTTCAAGCACCAGATGGCTACAGAACCCAAAGGCAGTGGACAAGAAAGCTTGACTTTGTTTGGCTTTCAAAGTCATCACTGACAGCCTATGAGAAATACCCAAGTAGACAATTGCAAGGTTGTCTTACAACAGATTCCTATTGCACAAAGAATAACAGTCAAGAAGTATAGAAAGCTGGGAATGACACTCTCTTATCTAGAGCCACCCATAAGGTGGCGAATTGACAAGCAAGTACCAAAATTACAAAGAGTAATGCTAAGAAAGGATTCATTTTATTTATATGTCCAATTTCCAATTCAACTACTAGGAAAACTTTTTTTTTTTTTTTTTTTTTTTTTTTTTTTTTCCAAATAAGGGAAAGTTTAGAAAAACATAGAGGAAAAATACATTTCCCTCTAGTGAGGAATAATTTCCTTTTAAGAAAAAAAGTGGCTAAATTTGATTTACTAGCATTACTTGCAGCTTAGATGAAGAAAAATAGTTCATTTGCATAGAGACACTTTGAGAGCATTAAAAACTTCCAAGAGGAAATGTATGAAGCTTTGGCAGGAGAAACGAGGAAACCCGACTTCAGCTAAACACACTGTATTTCAGGGCAGCATTTATATTCAAGGGCTAGGCACAGGGGTATAGTGCAGATGGAGATCCCACCTCCCAGAAGCAATTGGATTTTATCTGGGGTATTATCATATCATAATTAAATAAAATAAAAACATACCCTGTTTCTGTTTTGTTTTGTTTTTGTTTTTCAATCATCTCCAAATAGAAACTTGATGGGTCATGACCTTTCAAGGGAGATAGAAAATATTTCACAATTTTGTCTTTAATTATGTGTATGTGTCTCTGTGTAGATATATGCACATTAGCTCCTAAGCCCATGGAGGCTGGAAGAGACTGTCAAAGCCACTAAAGTTTGAGTCACAGGTGCTTATGAAACATCTGGTGTGGGTATTGAGAACCAAACTTTGGTCTTTTTTGAGAATAGTATACACTCTTAACTCTGGAGCCAACTCTCCAGTCCCTTGCCTCTCTATAAAACTCCCTATAAAGAGAGTTCTAAAAGTCCCTGTCTTATGACAGGGACGTTTGTCTTGTTTTGTTTTTTAAGCTATATAGTTCCTAAAAGAAGTTCAGACAAAGTCTGCCAGCAAAGCATACAGTAGTATATGAGTGGTCACAAAGGTGTGGAGCGAAGGAGTCAGAGAGAGGCAGGGATGTGAGATCAGGCCCTGAAAGATAGCTGCGGGCTGAAAGGCTTAGCCTTCCCTTACCCAGCGTCATAACCTGCAAAGTGCAGGAAGCTGAACTCATGGGTATTGTAGATGGAGAACTAGTCCAGGAGGCACCTTTTTTAAGACATAGAGGTAGAGGAAGGAAGTCAAGTAGGAAAGAACATGAGAGAAAGAGAAGTTACATTTTGCATTGGCTTCCTGGATCTTAATTGATTTCCTATAAACTGAAATGAAGTGAGAAATACAGTGAAGTAGAAGACAGACAGGCTCTGGGTTAAAAAAGACTATTAAGTTAGGTTACCAATAAAAATGATAGAAAAATAAAAATGTTGCTCTAGATGAATATAAAACTCAATATCACAATAAGGTGGCTACAATGTAAAGAAATTCTGATGATAGAAATAAATTAGTTTATTTTAATTACCTAAATTGTGAGTGACTGACTAGTGGCACCATGGTGAGACTACAAGCTAATTTAGTAAAAACCATTATCTTACATAAGGCATAATTATGTTGAAAATGTTCATGGTGCAGAGCTTCATTTCTTGGAGCCTATGAGAGTTGGGAACTCAGACTGAACTGAAAATTGATTTTTTTTTTTTTTTTGGTAAGGAATGTTTGGAATGGTCTTCTCTCAGGCTCAGTGATATAAGAGACGTGTAGGTTATTTTTAGTGCTTTGCACATGCTCAACTATTTCCCATCCATAAAAAGGTTGCTCTCCGCATATTATTGCAGTTCAGCTCCCTCTCTAAAGAGATTTCTCTCAGGGAATAGCTCCATTTAGAAACAATAAGTCCTGGCGAAAATCTCACAACTTAGAAGAAGAGTGTAACACACTGGAGAAGCTATTAAAAAGAAACCAGGCTGGCGAATAGCATTTTCTAAAACTCGTACCTACCCTGTTGTTTAGGAAAGAGTTTATTTCACCACATCAAAGGTATGATCTGATGTTAACTATTGCTTTGCCTTTGTGCTATTCTTGACAGCAGTCCAAGCCATGGAATCTCAACAGTGACCAGATAGTTCCCCCAAGTAACCACATTTTGGTCTTGGGTCTTTAATGTCACATTCATTTCTCTACTGACATCACCTAGCCAAGTGCCTGAATCGCAGTCTTTATTGAGGATACATTGATGGAAAGCTCTAGGTTTAAATCTTACCTTTACAAATTGTGATCTGCAAAATTGTGATCCTTTTATTTATTTATGAACCATAGTTTCTTAATTTGTAAAGTAGGTATCAGAACTAGTTATCTATTGTAGTTTTTACAAAGATTAAACCAGGCTCAAAGTATGCAATGGGTCTGTTTAAAAGCGGACCTATCATCAGCATCATGAGCTAGGGGAGCTCAGTTACCCATCTAATGGCTCATTGCTCTCCCTAGATCTTAATCCTGATGGAGCTAGTAGTCCATCCCAGTGACAACTGAAATCTCACTTTTTGAATACTTGGGTAATGCATTGTGGATTATTTTTATGTGCACACACATGTATGTTCTTGTGATTGCATATGGGTTGAGGTCAGGTGTTAACATTGGATTTTTCCTCAATTCTCCTCCTCCTCCTTCTTTGTCCTCCTCTTCCTCCTTCTCCTCCCCCTCCTCCGCCTCATCTTAAATCTGGAGCTTGATGACTTAGCAAGCTGGCTGCTCCAGCAAGGCCCAGAGACCTGTTTCTCTCTGCCTTGCCAGTGCTGGGGCTAGAAGTCATATGCCTTGTACCTGGCCTTTACATGGATGCAAGGGATTTAACTCGGGTCCCCATGCTTGGGTAGCGAGTATCTTACTGAGCTACTTTGACTGAACCTGTCTTTTCAATTATTAAAGAAATTTGTAGGTAAGGGGCTGTCTTTGGGACCTTTAAAATATTATGTTTTTTGGTCTTCACCCAATAAGTTCAGTAGTGTATGAGTGAATTAGCCAAGACAAGAGTGACTTTCTGGATGTCTTTTTAGACATAAGTTGAATCTACTTATCATTTAAGAATAACTAACTATGTGGAATTTCTAAAGTTGTGTTGATACTGGTGTGTAATGGAGTTTTGCTGTCTTTAAAAACTCATTTATGTTATGTGAACTCAACAACGAGGAAAAATAAATCTTTCCTAGAGCAAAAGAGAACAGTGAGGACCACTTTTTTGTGATATTTTTGACTTTATAAAGCTTTAACTATTTTAATATTTATTTCAAATTAATAAGATTTGAACAATTCAATAGTGTTTTGAGTTATCTAGTATATTAGGAGGTCTTAAAAACATAATAATAAGGGATCAACTTAGGCTTTTCCTTATCATACCTAATTACTAGATAGAGTCAATTGGTAACCCACACAACTTGCAAACCATCTGGCTAGCCTTCTCCTTAGTGCTTTCCAATGACCATTAAAATAATTTGTATTTCATCTCATTGAGTAAAGACTTCTGAAAGCCAGAAAGCGATTCTTATTTTTCTGTCTCCAGTAGTTTATAGTATATTTGGCATCTCATAAGCATTATAACTTAATTGGTGAGTAGATAAAATTGGAATCTGATTATTAACTCAGCAGGAACATTGTTTGTTTGTTTGTTTGAGACAGGGTTTCTCTGTCTGTAGTCCTGGCTGTCCTGGACTCACTTTGTAGACTAGGCTGGCCTTGAACTCACAGAGATCCCCCTGCCTCTGCCTCCTAGAGTTCTGGGAGTATAGATAGAGACATTTAAAGGACCTCACATCAGATTCTTTCATGTTCTCAAAATATGTTTCAGTATGTACAGGATTGGAGGACTCACATCTTTAATAAAATAAAGTTAAAAAATTTAGACCTGTATAAATTATTAAACAACATAATCAGGTTCCATGGCAAAGCACAGCATAGTCATGAATTATAAATCCAAGGGGCTGTGAGTAAACCCCTATATTGTTCCTTGGATTGGTTGCATTTGTTGAAGCTATTCACTTCAACTTTTTCAACCAAAACCCAAAAATATTTGTGTGATCTGTCCTCTTGATGACATATTCTAGTGATAGGTGTATCTTTTTTTCTTTTTCTTTAACAGTGAATAATTTGCTTTTCCCCCCTTCCTGGTAGGCAGCATATTGTCTTGAGCACACAACTTGTCAGCCAACCCTTGCAACACCAGATATAATTAAAGATTTGAACAGACTCATATAGAAGTACCAATAACTTGAGCGTCTATGAACACACATTTGATACACTGTGCTGAGGTATTTGAGTTGATTCTCATAAAATAAATAAGCATCTCACCTTTTTTCCTCCTAAACAAACTATAGTTTTAAAAGAATTCTGCGTGGAGTCATGACATGAAATGCGTCTTTCATATTTAGAATGTTCTGTTCGTTGTGGCTGAATCAGGAAATGAGAATGCATTTTTTATGGGCACAAATAAAAAAGGTAGTCATTATCTGCAAAACTCATAACAATGGCACGGCAACAATCGCAAGAAACCTTTCTAAACAAGGCGTGAAAACTGAGACGAAATGGCCTTGCAATTAGTCATGTCTATGTGACAGATTTCGTTCTCTCTAAGGGAATTTGTACTGACATTTTATTTCGAACCTCGGAGATTCTGATAAAAGAAGAAGAAAAAAGAAAATTGTAGTTTTTGCTACATAAGACAGGTGGCGTAAGCATGCAGCGCTTAAAAAAAAATATCTAAAGTGATTATTTTCTCTCTCGGATTCTTTGAAAAAGCTCACCAGCGCTGGGGTTTGAGGCTGAGCCGGTGACGTCAGCGTGGAATGCGGAGTCAGGCGCCCAGGCTCGCTATAAGCCGGGGAGCTGTCCGGTGCTGAAACTGCCGGAGCCCTCACCCAGTGGCAGAGAGGAGCCTGCTTGGAGCCTTCCACACCATATAAGACAGAGGTAAGACTGCTTTCTCTTCTATTTTCTGAAAAGTTCTCAACTGCGTGTCCGACCCTGTTTTTCCAAGACGTGAGGAAAAAGACTGTTTGGTAGGCTTATATTGATAGAATAACTGAAAGGCAACCTGCTGCTTTTTAGGCAAGGATACTCTATATGCATGCATAAGTGAGAAATTCTCTGATTTACAGGACTTGCTGGAGAATATGCATTGACTGTTATTGAGAAAAACTGTATGCAATGAGAGGAGAAAAGTTGAGGATTTTAATGTCAACATGCTGATTAATGTAAAGTTAATCAAGCCTTATGCTTTGGTCCTTTTCCTAATGTACTGTTTTTCACCCAAGAGTCAGAAATAGAACCAGGAATTTATATGCTTAATATTCTTAACAGTCAATTTACAAGGATTCAAATGCCATTAACCACATGAGTCACAGAGGCAATCAATTTGGATCTGTATATTTTTTCTTTGATATTCACCTTATGGAAACTCTGAATTAACTATCAATTATTTTATGAACAGGTATATTCCAGAAGGGCTTATGATATTGTATGCTAATATTAGTCCTGAGAAAGTAGCTGAGAATGATTTTGAACACTGATTTCTTCCTTTTTCAAATGTGAGCTATTACTTTGGGATATTACCTTGGATTTAGTGACTATGAAATTACAATGAAATGATGACTTTGAATTCGTGGAACAAAGTATATAGAGCTGTATAGAGAGCTGTATAGATTGCAATGGTAATTTTAATGCTTTGGTTGAAAAAGCTCATGTGTTACTTTGCCAAAGAAGATAACTGAAACGAACGTGTTTGTGTTTATCCTACTAGTTGAGTTGTTTAAATTAGATATCTTTACATGTGTTGGTGCTTCAGTGTCAGTGTGCCCAGCTAATTTCATCAGAAAGATGTTTTTACTGTGAGAAGCTTCATTAATAGCTGTCCTGGGAGAAACAGTGTTCCTACCATCTGGGTTTCAGAAAGTTAAAATTAAAATCAGACTCTATATAAGATATTAGAACTATTAAAAACCACCTTCACTGCTTGTAAGAGATGCTCCTGGGAAAATGAAGTCCTTTGAGTTTTAAAGGCAACAACCGTGTCATCCAAAGTGAACCTGAATCAGTAACGAAATGGCCATGCTTGTTAGGCTGTGGTTCAAACTGCAATGAGCATTCTTCTCTGATTCTACAGAAAAGTGTCCTTCCAAAATATGGGTTTCACAGATAATCATGTACTCTGTATGTTAAAATGTGCTGAGAATATGTCAAGATAATGGCTTCAAAGCAAATATACTCAATATTGTTTTCAAGATTACATTTAAAGTGACAGTGGTGAAAATTGATTGCCAAAGCTAAATCAATCCTAGAATAGTATAAAGTTTATATTGTATATACTATATTACCTTTATTTGAACTAAATTATATTACTTAGAATTTTATGAGTACAATTTCTTTAAGTATTTATTTATTTTGAAAACATTCTGTGTGTGCTTAAATAACCTACTTAGTGGTAATTTAAATGAGTCCATGTGTTTATGTGAAGGAAGTTTCTATACTTGAAGCCTTTTGACAGATCTAAAAAAAATATAACATTCTCAGCAAGAACTGTTAAGCAATGTTTTGATGTCTGATATAACAGAAAATTGTCATCATATAACTTTGGTTATCTATCACAAAACCATGATGCACTGAAAACATGGATAAACTTATAAACATATTTACATGAATTTGTTTACAAAAGAATTTGAAAGGACTGAAAGGGCCTCTCTAATAGCAGTAATGCCAAACAGGAAATGTATAAGTGATTCCTCTCACTAATCCATCTGTGAGATTTTTTTAAATATTGGAGAAAAAAATGAATGAAGGTTTTTTTAAGTAGGAAGAATTCAACACATAGTCTGTGTTTATCTAAATTGGGAGTTACACCGTGGTTATTTAAAGATTTTCTAACAGTGTGAGTCATTTAAGATTTCACAGGTCCCTACAGAAATAGACACAGACATAAGACAATCTGAATCTGAGCACTCACATGCTTAGAAATAGACTAGTTAAGTAAACTTATGTTCTCTGTGCAGCATCTGTTTATTTACTATACACTAGAGGGAAGATGAAAAATATAACCATAATTGCATTTTGCAAGTCAGTCCTAATACAATTATTAAAGTATTGGAACACAGAAAAATTTAAACCAGTGTAGGTTATTAATTTAGCAGGTTGTCCTTGGTTTAGCATACTAGGTGAGACCTGGGAGAACCCAGGTCCATCAGTGAGTTGACCAGGACCCATGTATAAAGGTACCCAGTATCATTGACAATAATATTTTAGTGCATTATCATGTAGAGCTGTTAATTTCTAAAACAAAATTGGATGGTTAATTCCAAGAATAAATTAACTGGGCTGTTATTTTGACACAGTCTTATGGGGTAATTGTGTGTACATGTGCATGTGTCATGAGAAATTATTTTGTGATTTATTATCATAGATTGTTATTTGAAATAATTATAGCATTTTAGAAAGTGTTGTTTTATTGAAAAGAAACCTGATAAAAATCAAACTGGTAATTTGTAAATGGAAGATACAAAATTTGAGAACCTCCATGTTACTGTTTTTCTCCCACACAATATCAGACAAGCCTGAGGCAAATAAGTAACAATTTTCCTATAATTTTTTATGGTTAGATTGTGAGAATCATATAGAAAGTATTCATGAATTTTAGATAGTGAAATATGAAATTATTTCTTCTCCATTCCCCCTCGGGCTTTTTGTTTTTCTTTTCTTTTCATTGTTTCTTCTAGCTTGTTTCATTTGTGACAACTCCTGTTTTCTGTGTTTTAAGGAAATCTTTAAGACATGGCTGAAGCTAAGACCCACCAATTTGGAGCAGTTCTGCTTCTTATACACTTAATTTTCCTCATCTCTGGATCCAAAGCAGCTTCCTTCCAGAGAAACCAGCTGCTTCAGAAAGAACCAGACCTCAGATTGGAGAATGTCCAAAAATTTCCTAGTCCTGAAATGATCAAGGCTTTGGAGTACATAGAAAAGCTCAAGCAGCAGGCTCACAGAGAAGAAAACAGCCCAGACTACAATCCATACCAAGGCATCTCTATTCCCCTTCAACTCAAAGAAAACGGAGAAGAAAGTCACTTGGTGGAGAGCTCAAGGGATGGTCTGAGTGAAGACGAGTGGATGAGGATAATACTTGAGGCTTTGAGGCAGGCTGAAAATGAGCCTCCATCTGCTCCTAAGGAGAACAAGCCCTATGCCTTGAATCTGGAGAAGAACTTCCCTGTGGACACGGCTGATGACTATGAGACTCCACAGTGGCCAGAGAGGAAACTCAAGCACATGAGGTTCCCTCTCATGTATGAAGAGAATTCCAGAGAAAACCCCTTTAAACGTACAAATGAAATAGTAGAAGAACAATACACACCCCAAAGTCTTGCTACGCTCGAGTCTGTGTTCCAAGAACTGGGGAAACTGACTGGGCCAAGCAACCAGAAGAGAGAGAAGGTGGATGAAGATCAAAAGCTCTACACGGATGATGAAGATGACATGTATAAGACCAACAACATTGCCTACGAAGATGTGGTCGGGGGAGAAGACTGGAGCCCCATAGAGGAGAAAATAGAGACTCAGACTCAGGAAGAGGTGAGAGACAGCAAAGAGAACATGGAAAAAAATGAACAAATCAACGAAGAAGTGAAACGTTCAGGGCAGTTGGGGCTCCAGGATGAAGATAACCGGAAAGAGGGTAAGGACCAACTCTCAGAAGATGCCTCCAAAGTCATCACCTACTTGAGAAGGTTAGTGAATGCTGTGGACAGTGGGAGGTCACAGAATGGGCAAAATGGGGAAAGGGCAGCCAGGCTTCTTGAGAAATCACTTGATTCTCAGCCTATTTATCAGCTGATTGAAATTTCCAGGAATTTGCAGATACCCCCTGAAGACTTAATTGAGATGCTCAAAGCTGGAGAGAAGCTAAATGGGTTGGTGGAGCCAGATCAGGATCTGGAGCTTCCTGTTGATCTGGATGACATCCCAGAGGCTGACATTGACCGTCCAGACATGTTTCAAAGTAAGATGCTCTCCAAGGGTGGGTATCCCAAGGCACCTGGTCGTGCTGTGATAGAGGCCTTGCCTGAAGGGCTCAGTGTTGAGGACATTTTAAATCTTTTAGGGATGGAGAATGCAGCAAACCAGAAGCCCCCGTATTACCCTAATCAATATAGCCGAGACAAGGCTCTACTGAGGCTTCCCTATGGTCCTGGGATATCTAGAGCCAGCCAAATTCCCAAAGCAGCCTGGATCCCAGATGTTGAAAGCCGACAAGCACCTTATGAAAATATGAATGATAAGGACCAAGAACTGGGAGAGTACTTGGCCAGGATTCTGGTTAAGTACCCTGAGCTCATGAATACCAACCAGCTGAAGAGAATGACTGGCCAAGGCTCCTCGGAAGATGACCTCCAAGAAGAAGAGCAACTTGAACAGGCCATCAAGGAACATCTGGGTCAAGGAGGCTCCCAGGAAACTGAGAAACTGGCCACGGTGAGCAAAAGGCTGCCTGTGGGATCCCTGAAGATTGATGACACCTCAAACAGACAGTACTTGGATGAAGATATGCTCATGAAAGTGCTGGAGTACCTCAACCAAGAAAAGGCAGAGCAGGGAAGGGAGCATCTTGCCAAGAGGGCCATGGAAAACATGTAAACAGCTTTAACTATTGCCCAAATTTCCTCCTTTTCCCCAAGTGAACCAACCCCTATATTTCTCCTAAGTGTGTTGACCTCTATCCTGTTAACACTGTAATCTCTTTTAGTGATGTACAGGCAGATGACTCCTGGTCATTTTGGGGATCTGCCTCACTTATTCTGAGCTGTTATCTTGTGTATGGATATGTGTAAATGTTATGATTCCCAGATTTACAAAAATATGTCCTTTATTCAAGAAAGATATCTATGACAGTGCTGACTGGTGTATCCAATGGTCATGGCATTGGCAGTGCTCGCACAGGATAAAGAGTATCCTATACTTATCTTGGAAGTTTTTAACATTTATTGAACTATTTTGTTACTGTCTGTAATGTTTTGTGGAGTTCTGGAAAAAAACCAATAAAGCATTATAAATATATAGTTTTACTTATAAGGCCTTTTCTATTGTGTGCTTTATTGTTGATTAAATAAATGTTATTTCTGGATACCTTTGGACTTTTCATTCTGGAAACCAGAGAGAAATACTATGGATCAAGCAGAACGGAGTGAAGGGAGAAAAATTATTACTGTTCACAGGCAATCCAGGTAAGAAGTTACGAATCTCATACGTGATTGTAGTTTCTGCCTGCACAATGCTATGAACATTCCCCCACAGCCTTATGTCTCTTCATGGTTTCCTACATACCTCATTAGCAAAGTAAGCCTTTGGGTATAATCCTTACAGTTTACATATAATTTATATGAATGAAAGACATTAAAATGTCCACACTCATAAACAACATCAAAATGAAAGAAAAGAGGGAGGGGGAGGGGCCGGGAGAAAAAGAGGGGGAGGAGGAAAATAGAATAGGAAGGATGGGAAGAAGAAAGGGAGGAGGAAGGGAGGAAGAAGGAAGTTTAGTTGCTGTGCACATGACAATCAGAAGTGAAGCTGCACATCCCCAGGTCACATTAATTCTCCCAAGAGAATGCTGATTGCAGAATGAGTGACCCATCACAAGCAAGGTCGGACCTGACTGGAACCAGACCACCTACTCTGTCTCCTGCTTTGGTGGATCAGGGCATGGCACAATCTGTTACAGTGAACATAGAGCATGACATTAGCATTCTCATGTGTCAATGCAGGGTTAACAATAACAGCCAAGATGACAAAAACATTCAGGTGGGCAATAAAATCATAGTGGCTACAAACAAATAGCCAATAATAGTTATATGTCAGACACTATCTATAGAGACCCTTCATGGACTTTGGCTCACTTGCTTCACACTACCTCACTGTCAAAGATGAATTTTAATATCCTACTTTGTATCCGGAAAAACAAAATCAGAAAAATTTTAGTAATATTCCAAAAGGCATCCAGCATTTGAGTGTGAAAAAAAATCTGTATTTTTAGCCACTTCCTTATTCTGCCTGACTATAAGTATCCTTGGCTGAAGGGTGGGACATGAAATGGTGACAGGCTCATGAGATTTCAGTATGGATCACTTCCAAGGGATGGTGTATATACACATGTATCCGGGTGTGTACATGTACATATGTATGTGTGTGTGTGCATCTATGTGTGTGTGTGCCTGTATATATGTGCTTGTGGCTGTGTCCCTGGAGTTCTCTGAAGTGTCAAAGGTACTGGGAGAATTGGGAGAACACTAAATACAGATTTTCTTTTCTTTCTTTCTTTCTTTCTCTTTTTCTTTTTCTTTTTCTTTTTTCTTTTTTTTTTTTTTTCGAGACAGGGTTTCTCTGTGTAGCCTTGGCCATCCTGGACTCACTTTGTAGACCAGGCTGGTCTCGAACTCACAGCGATCCGCCTGCCTCTGCCTCCCGAGTGCTGGGATTAAAGGCATGCGCCACCACGCCCGGCTCAAGGAACCTTAGAGGTAATTTTCTGCACAGAGTATCTAACCTGTGGTTTGCACTCTCAAGTAGGTTCAAGACAAGAATTTCCTTTGTCAGAAGGTAGCCTTATGAAAGGGGCAATGGTTGCTTGTGGATGGTGGAATGAGGCTGTAACTCGTCACTATCCATATAACCCTCATGCACATGCTCACCTGCTGGGCATTTGTCATCTTTGGAGTCAGATGCAAAGAGACATCCAGGGACAAACTGAGGCTGCTTCAAGCAGATAGATTCAGGATACCTGTGTGGTCTGAAACTACCCTGCATTCAATGTGCCACAGAGGCTGCCCACACAGTATACACTCGCCAGTTTTATATATTGTGCATTAAGTTGCTTCTTGGATCCTGAGCTATTACATGACTGTTTTCTTGGAAGCCCTAAGCAAAAACATGAGTGTAACACCCTCATCTGACCTAGTAGATGATCGCCTTTACCATGATCTTTAAACAATCGACTAAGACGCTGGACAGTAAGAACAAGCTGGCAGGCATAGCCAGTCAGGGTCCAGGATGGATTAACAGGGCGGGTGTGATGTCATACTTCTGCTATGTCATGCTACGTTTCTCTTAAACTGTCAATTAGGCTTCCACTTTGATGAAATTCTAATGAAGACACCACAAGTGTCAGGACAGGCATTGCGGGTGGTACTTAGTTTGGATTATATATTCTTCACCTGACCTCCCCCAGCCATCACTCAACAAACATCTTTGCCTTTTTCCAGTACCACCATATCCTCAGCTAATGACTCATTACTTACTTATTTCTGATTCATTTTTTCATAAGTACTTTACTATTTTGCTCTTTAGCATAGGAAATGAGGCTCCAAGTACCATTCAAGGATGTAGATGATAAATTAATTGGAATTAGGGCAATGTTATCCCTCTCTCAGCCAGAAGCCTCCTTCATCACAGATCAAGGTTCTCTAAGTATATACCCTCCAAAGGTTAACACTGGGAGGAGGAACTGGCCCCACCCTGTAGGAGTCTACCATCCAGAATCAGATGGGGGCCTAGCATTCTACCTGCTCTCAGCAAGATTCTCAACAACCCAGTTCGTCACTCCTTTCAGTGCTCATGGTCTATCCATGAGCTCCTGTGGTGGGTTGAATGAGAAATGTCATACAGAAACTCAGGTACTCCAACACCTGGTTCCCAGTGGGTGGTGCTCTTTGGGGAGGCTTGGGTGGTGCAGCCTTGCTGTGTGCAGTGTATCTCTGGGAACAGGCTTTCAGAGTACAGAGCTTGGCCATATTTCCAGCCTACTCTCTTTGCTTTGCGCTTGCTTTTGAAGAGGCGAGAGCTCAACTGTCTGCTCCTCCTGCCATGTCTGCCCTTTCTGGCATGCTTACCTGACATAATGGGGCTCTTATCCCTCTGGAACCACGAGTCACAATACTTTCTCTCTTCCTTAAGTCACTTTTGGCCATAGCATTTTTCCCCCATTGCAACTGAAAAGTAACTAAAACAATCTGCCTTGGGGACAATTAGCACTCATCTTATTTTGTGCTCTTTGTAACCAGGCTTCCAAGTCATCTTTATCTCCCACATCCTAGCCTCCCTAAACTTGAATTTCACTTTTCTAAATCTCACGTTCTCATATTCTAGAAGCTTTTATGCTTTGCTTTTTTATTCTAAGGTCAATAATAAACACCCTGTACCAACTTCTCTGAACACCCTTCCCACTTCTTCCTCTATATGAACCCAATTGACCCTTAAACTTCCTGCTTCCTTCCACCTCTCTTCCTTGTTTCTTTTTTATTGTCTGTGATGCATTCTTTTCACATAAACTGCTAATCTCACATAAGCTCATATTATGTCACATTGCTGGGGTCACTTTTTGCCCCAGGTCACTTCCCCTCACCTATGAAAGAGAGTAATTATGACTCTTAAGTTTTAATAGTTAACTTGACACAAACTAGAATCACCTGGGAAAAGAGTTCTTATAGATTTCCTAGATTATACTTGCCCCTGAGGGGTTATTTTTTTCAATCAGGTTAATTGAGGTGTAAAGACCTAGCTCATTGTGGGTGGCACCATTCCTTGGGCTTGGGTCCTGAGCTCTGTAAGAGTAAAGAAAGCTGAGCACGTAGGCAAGTGTGTATTCTGTGTATTACTGTAGTTGTGAGTGGCTACTCCAAGTTCCTGTCCCCACTCTTCCACAGTGATGGACCTATCCGAGAATTGTTAGCCAAATAAAATCTTTCTCCATCAAGTCGTAGTATTTTATCACAGCAACAGAAAGGAAACTAGGGCAATGGTTTTGCTCACTCTGTAGCTTGCTTGTGTCTGAACACTTTTTGACTACAGCATCTATGAAGATGTCTGGTCTCCACCCTTCACTTGCAGTAGTCGGCCTGTGATCTTTTCCTTTGTAGTCACTGATACCTATCCTAAATTCAAATCTCCAGCGCATTGTCGAGGCATTTGCATTACAGATTTTCAGTCCCCATCTCAATTCTAAAAACCCTTCTGGCCTCTGCCTCCCAGTGTAATCTACTTATTATCTTTCTAGGCTCTCTTCTCCCCCCTGCCCCTCCCCCCCTGTATTCTTCATAACACACCTTGTCAAGCATACATCACACGGCTAGTCATTATAATCACTCCCTTGCGGCCATTCTTAATTATCTTCTGTCTCTAATGTCTCATTGTAATTTCTTTGATAAACAACAACTTTAGTTAAAGCAATTCTCTACCCACTCATTCTCTCTCCCCTACAACTGCACCTAACAAGAGCAAGACATATAACCACACTGGCATATTTAATTTTAAGTTCTTTCTTATAGGCCCCAAGTGACCTACAACGCTGCCCTGTGATGCTCATATGTCTCTAATCTGTTCAGTTTCTCATTCCTTAGACGATAATATACACTTCTTTCTGTCCTAGAAGAGTCAACACAGTCTCCATGGTCTGTGTTGCTAGATGGTTGTCTCACTTCCAGAGTCACTGGGAAAAGATGAATCATCAGAAGAAGAAGGTCCCCAGCTTCCCACTTTTACCTCTGTTTTCTCAATCTTGATTTTGTTGCTTTAAATGTTTGATCTGTGCTCTAGCTTTTAGTAACCCTCTGATTTGTGCACTGGATCTGTTCTCTTCTTTATTAGGGAAAATTGATCTAACAATTTGCTCTATCTTTGTTGCGTTGATCACGGTTATCAATAAACAAATAGACTGCTTTCTACAATCTGCAAACCGAGCCATCTAACTCCTACCCCTGAATACACTGTTCCACTTCTCTTTTTCCCCTCTTGAAAAAAAATCCTTTCTAAAAGTTTTGTGCATATATCAACCTTCACCCCTTCTCAAATCTCCATTAGTTGGGCATTTGCTACCATCTCTCCATAATAGTGGCTTACTAAAACAGGCAGTGACCTCCAAGTTACAAACCTTGCCACCAACTCCTTGTTCTTGAAATACTTTAATTAATGGCTGTGAGGGTTAATTCTGATTACAACTTGGATTGGAAAGCACCTAGGGCATTAATGAGATACATCTTTGAGTGCATTTGTGAGGTCATTTCCATAGAGGTTGAACTGGAGAGGTTAAGACCTATCCTAAATGAGGGTAGCAACACCCTGTGGGT
This sequence comes from Acomys russatus, assembly GCF_903995435.1. NCBI lineage: Eukaryota > Metazoa > Chordata > Mammalia > Rodentia > Muridae > Acomys > Acomys russatus. The sequence goes on from NC_067148.1 coordinate 22,721,276, forward strand.
TGGAGTTCCATGCTGAATATAAAGTGAAAAGGGAGAAAGCCAACTGAATCCTCGTGCTCCCAATTTATTGCTCTATGATTGACACTGTAGATTAAACCACCATACCACCTACCACAATGTACTATAGACCCTGAACAAGAATCAAATAGTCTTTATTCTTTAAGTTATTTACTATATGGTCCTTGTTCAATGCTGAAGTTTGGTACTGAGATGTAGAACTGTTGTTGCAATAAACCTGATCACATGGTAATAGGTTTCGTGAACTGGTTTTCAGGAAGGATATGGAAGACTCAGGAGGTATGGGTTAAAGAAACCATAGAGTGCTGTAAAGCAGAGCATGCCATAGTAACTTATGCTGGAACATGATCAAAAGAATGACTTGTGGTGACCAATGCCCTGGGCAATTATGAGAGAGGCTCGGGAGAAAAAAGGCAGAGGGCCTTTTACCTCAGATGCGTTTTGTTCCATGGATCAGTCTTGGAGGTGATTTTGCGCTCCATGTGACAAACACATTCAATGTATAAGACATGTTTACTCTTGTTGGATGTCAGAGCATAGCTCTAGAACCCAATCTGGTCGGTGTATCCTGAATCTGGATACGGCCTTCTGCCTTGCTTTCGTGCTTTCCCAGATATGTTCTAAAGTAAGTGCCAGCATGATTTTCTGGTCAGGTTTTTCTAAGTTCAAACAACCTTCCTTGGGCCATTGCTTTCTTTGTTACACCTGCGTATAAAGGTACACTGAAATTAAAGTAAGGCTGTCTATAGCATTAGGTTGTAGTGTGCCCCCACTCGATAAGGTCCTCAGATCCCAGGTCTAGGAGACAATCTCTGCATAGGTTGACCAAAAAGTTGACAGCCATAAACCTGATTGTGTGGGTCCTAAGACTTTCGAACTTGTTTTGTGTGAGGATTGTGGAAAGTTTGAAGGTACAGGCAGGAAAAGCCCTAAAATAATTTAGTAAGAGCCTAGTGGGCCATTCTGGTTGGAAGACGAGAATACCTATATGACTGTGGACAGTAAAGGCTGCTCTCATGAGGTTTCAAATAATAACAATATTAGCAATTCACAGTTCTTCCTGTGTTCTGAAAATTTGAGTGAACCTGAATTCAAAAGTAATGGGCTAAACTTTTTAATGGAAGAAATTTTATGACACTCAGGCTGTGGGGTGGTTACTTCTCATTTTGTTTAGTGGGGTTTATAGTAAGAATTCAAAGCAAGGAGCAGAGAAGAAAGGTGTTTTCAAATGTGCAGTTTGGCGAGGGAACAAGGGACAGGTAAAGTTGCAGACGGTGCATATAAGGAAGATGTAGGTGAAACGGTCGTCGCCGTTAACGATCAGCACCATTAGTTTATTTTTCGTTCTGTGCTGGGCAATATTAATGGTGCCCTGAAGGCAAGATTCCATTCATTAGAAGCTCCAGGCAGTTCAAATACAAGTTCATTGGAAAGAATAGTGTTCCAAAAGAGAATGCAGGGGAAGATGAAGCTTTCATGGCACCCTGTGTCTTGGCAGCTGAGAGAGACACCTAGAGACATTTTAACCGAGATTCAGTTCACAGGCACAGATGTGATTGCAGACACCCAATTCATGGTACCAATTTTTTTATTAGTTGCTTCTCATTGCTGTGCTCAAATGCCATAGTAGCTTAAGGGATTGATTGTAGGTCACAGTTTGACGGCGCAGATGGTCATCACATGAGGAAAAGCATGGTAGAAGAAGAGCTCATAGCTGCGACACCAGTAACGTAAGACTGCTGCTCATATCTGAGTGGATCGCGAAGCAGTTGTGGGACAGGAAGCTGTGCCAGACAACACCCACTCCCAAGAATCCACTTCCTCCAGTGAGGGGTCGCCTTCCAAAGATTCCAGCTCCAACCCCCAAACAGTACCCATCTTTGGATCCCAGTATTCAAACTCTTGCACTATTACATCTATAAATATTTTATTGTATCAAAACAGATTTTAAATGTATAACAAGACCTATTTTAAATGTTTACAGAATCAAATAAATGGGAGAAAACACAACTTTTCATTTAGATTTAAATAGTGTTCCATGTGAAATCTCTAGTACAAGAAGGCATAGAAACTTTGTAGGGGCTCATATATGTCTGTGGCTTAACCAGAAAGAGCTAGACAAAAGACCCCAGCTCCTGAAAACTAGGTACATCTATATTTATAGTGTGACATCACACTATCAAAAGAGCCCCATGTTACGATTAGGTAATCTGTTCAGATAGAACAGCCTTGTAGCATAACAAATATTTCTACTATCTTTTAAGTCAATATAGGTGAAAATTATAGTTATTTTTCTAATAGAAGAAGAAGTTACTGTTATAATTATGGTGTGGGCATTAGCCACATGTTGATAAAAGGTATCTCAGTTAGGCCATGTGGCTACTAAAGCTGATGCTACCTACTCTGTAGCTGTTATTCCTGACTGCTCCAAGACTGGGATGCCCTGTAGGCTTTGATCTTGGAACTTCTGATGGGTGGAAAGAAGCAAGGATGAGGAACTTTACCTGGTTTTTACTTCTTTTGATATGGAAACAAGATGGCAGCTTCTCTCCAAGTGTTCACTAGTTTTTATTCTCCAATGGCTCATTATAGCAGCTATCAGTAATTGTTTTGTGGAAGACCAAAGCCACACGTGTATTTGTGTCTCTACTCTCAGGATATCTTTTCACATAAAAATGTATTGATAGCTGGGAGTGGTGGCACATGCCTGTAATCCTAGCACTCAGGGAGACAGAGACAGGAGGATCTCTGTGAGTAGCCTGGTCTACAAAGTGAGGCCAGGACAGTCAAGGCTACACAGAGACACCCTGTTTCAAAAAAAGAAAAAAGAAAAGAAAAGACTGCTGATGACTTGAGATTTGCTATTTATCAGTCCTCTCTCTCCCTTCCCCATCCATCCTTCTCTCCCTTCCCTCCCTCCCTCCCTCCCTCCCTCCCTCCCTCCCTCCCTCCCTCCTTCCCTCCCTTAGGTTTGATGTAGTGGCTGCTGAGGTTCCTCCTGTTGCTGCAGCACGCAGTTATATCCTGACACATTGGTCTCTCACTATTAGTTTCTGTCCCCTACGTGGTAACTATTTGGAGAAAGTGTTTGGTTAAGGAGCACCACATTCTGTTTCTAATTGTCGTAGGTCCGATTTGGTTCAGTCCACTTCGTGAGAAATGTTGAGAGGGTTGTGGGTGGCAGACATCAGCAATTTAGGGTTATATTCTGTTTACAATCCCATTTCATTCTAAAATTAGCCCATGTGGGCAGGGCAGGGAAAACAGAGGACGTTTCTATGTGATATGACTCTTTCCTATGATTATTGTTTACATCTTTCCATTTTGTTTAAGAAAGCTGTGACCGATTTACCATATTTATTTGTTGTCTATTTCCTGAAGATGAGAAATTGATGGGAAGATAATATCTACAGATTTAAGGATATCTAATAACAAAGTTTTTTTCCTGTTTCTCTTTTTCAACGTGCAGTTTAGGAACTACCGAGGTGATTCGGCATGCAAAGGAGCCTGCTGACAAGCCTGACAACCTGAGTTAGGTCCCAGGACCCACAAGGTGGAAGGAGGAAATCAAATCTTGGAAACTGTCCTCTGACCTCTACTGGCTGCATACATTCTCCTTTACCACTCCTTGACAAACAAACAAATAAATAAACAAAACACGATTTTAAAATGCTGTTTTGATTAAAAACAGCAAATTACTCTTCCTTGATTTTCCATTCCATGCCTGTTACATTGACTTGACTAAAAAGCAAATAAAATCGATGCCTCTCCCCTTCCCCCTTAGTGATAATCTCATAAGTCAATTCATTCTGAGCCAACAGGTTGCTATGGCAGCAGGAGAGCCAGGGTTACAGCCTTTCCTGGATCTGCAGTGTGCAATCAGCTCCATGCCGGATGAACTTCAGAATGCACAAGACCAGTGGAGGCGATTTCTGCTTCGACCTACAGACTTCCTGCATCTTTAAGAAAACAGAGCTAAGCTGGTAGCAGTCCTAGGGCAAGCCTCTGGAGTAGGTCAGCTGCCTCTTCAGGGTGCAGAATGGAGTAAGCCATGATCTCTCTGTTTTTATTTAGCTTAGGATTTGATCTTTAAATGACTAATTATGTAAAGGCAAGCTACAATCAACAATAAGAAAAAGATTGAGAAGAATGTATGACTTTATATTCTAGGTTTCTGCTCATCTTCCCTCAGAGCTATATTAATAGTTTAACTTCTAAAAAATGTATGTGCATACACACTGAGTGTGTCCTCTTCCCCTGTGGCCTGTTGAGGCAGCCCCACCAGGGGGAAGTGATCAAAAACTAGGCAAGAGAGTCCTTGTCAGAGACAGCCCCTGCTTCCCTTACTAAGTGGCCCACATGAAGCCTGAGCTGCCCATCGGCTACATTTGTGTAGGGGGCCTAGGTCCAGTCCATGCATGGCTCTTGGTTGGTGCTTTAGTCTCCACAAGCCCCTCTGGGCCCTGGTTAGTTGCCTCTGTTGGTCTTCTTGTGGAGCACCTGTCATCGCCAGGTTTTTCTATCCTTCCCCCCACTTTTCTACAAGACTCCCTAAGCATCATTCAACCAAAGTTTGGCTGTGAGTCTCAGCATCTGTTTTGACCTGCTGCTCAGTGAAGCCTCTCAGAGGACAGCTATGCTAGGATCCTGTCTGTGAGCATAGCAGAGTATCATTAATAGTGTCAGTGGTTGGCTTTCTCTCATGGGGTGGGTCCCAGGTTGAGCCAGGCATTGGTTGGACATTTCCTCAACCTCTGATCTATCTTAATTCCTGCACATCTTGTAGGCAGGGTAAATTTTGGGCCGAACTTTTTGTAGGTGGGTTGTTGTTTCCTTTCCTCCACTAGGAGTCCTGTCTAGTTAGAGGGTGTCCTCTTTAGTCTCCATGACCTGTGCTACTAGGAGTCTCAGCTAGAGTCACCCCCCTATCCTCGCAGAAGCCTACTGTGTCTTAGGTCTCCAGCTTGTCACAGAGATGCCTCTGCCCATGGTTTCCCTTCTCTCTGCAGGTTCTCTGTCCCCCTCCTCCCCAGGTCTGATCTCTACCCTCATTTCCTCTCTGTGCTCCCTCTACAGTGTCCCCTCTCATCAACTGCTTCCATTGTCTATTTCTCCTGCTGAATGAGGTTTAAGCATCCTCCCTTGGATCCTCTTTGCTACTTATCTCCTTTGAGTCTGTGGATTGTAGTATATTTCTCCTACTATATGGATAAAGTCCACACACGAGGCCTTTTTCTTAAAGAGAGGTATGTGTTTTCTATTTGATATTGGGTTAATTGAGTTTGGGTCGAACTTTTTGTGGGTGGGTTGTTGTTGATAATCTGGTAATTAGAACTAAAAAGAAAGCATGGGACAGCTACATGGAAAATAAAGATAATACATTTTCTCTATGTATATTAATATGCATATTATCATTTCCCCTGTGAAGTATATTATTATTATAGTAAGAGTCATTATATGGAAGAAACAAATAGCCACAGAAAAGTTTTTACGGTCATTTATTTGTTTTCTGCAAGTTTGTGCAAAAAAGGTCTAAGAAATAGTGATTTTAACATTTTTATGTATTTTACAATATTTTCCCTTTTACATGTTGGATAGTGAGAAAAAGAAAACAATTCTCTTTTATTTCCATTTCCTCTGATAATGTTTCTTCCCTTACATCTATATAATCAGGGAAATATGTGTGAAGGAAAATTGGATTCTTGCAGTGAAAGTGTATTGGATGTCAAATCAAACCCGAGGATTCCAAAGAGATGTGAGTTATTGATTGCAAGTTACAGCCAGAAATATCAACAGTACCCAAGCATTCCCACTGCATCCCAGGACCCAGAAACAATCAGACAGTCTGGCTGACTTTTCTGTAATGGATGAAACAACTCAAAGCCCATTGTGTCATGTGACTAGGGCAGGCTAAAAAATAGCAGCAATATATTGGAGCAAAAGCAGAAGGGAGCTTAGCTCTTCCCTAATTTTTCTTATCACTCACTCATCCATCCATCTTCACTTTGCTACTTAAATAATTCAATTTAGGGGATTAATGGCTATTATGAGGAAGATAAATTTAAAAATTTAAGTTTACCTTCTAGTTGCTTTTAGTCTAGTTAGGGACACTGCCTTACCAATGGGTGCATTTAGAAAAAGCTATAAAGTAAAGCTATATATAAATTAAAGGGCAGTTGTGAGCTATAGAGGGGTAACCAGCAGACAGACTTTGGCTTTCCTGCACCCTCTCCATCTGAAGACAGATACATGAGATAGACAGACAAAACATACCACCTCAAAGAAGGAAAGAACAAAAACCTTGCAAATCAGAGCTAGGCAGCAGTCTGTTATTCACACTGAGCTGGGAGTGGGTGCCCCTCCCCTCTATGTCTTGTGTCATAATGGCTCCCTCTTCTACTTATAGATGTTGGAGTGATGTAAAAAGTCCTAGAGCCAGAGTCCGAAATTGTGCCAGATGGAGGCTGGCTGTGATTCTCACAGGGACCTACAAAAAGCAGAGAGGGCTTGTGGGTAAGCCATCTCATCTGGCTTCCATGGGCCTTACCTGTCACTTTGCTCTGTGCCTCACATACTTTACTGTTCATATGAACCACATGGGGCGCCTGTAACTGTTTTCAAAATAAACCATCTCTCTTCCTTTTGGTGCTGGGATTAAAACCAGGGTCTTGTGCATGCCAGAGAGGTATTCTGCTAGTGCCCTACAGGGCAGTTGCAGGGATCTTGTCTGACTTGTGGACTGTGGCTAGGTAGGTGTTGAGGCTGGGATTCCTGGTGTAGGTGATGACATTGGACTGTGTGTAGGGAGCAAAGTTTAGAGTGAAGGAAGCAGAGACAAGCCACGCAACTCTATTTTCTTCCAGACATTGAAATTAGTTTGTCTGAAGTTGAGATGTAAATGAAAAATTTGGGGCAAAAGTAGATCTTCTAACTAAAAAAAAAAAAAAAAAAAAAAAAAGCAACCCATGGAATCACTTTTTGGCTTCTATTTTCCTCCAATTATCCTTCAATATCGTCTTTACCCTTTTTTTCTCTCTAAAAATAACAGGTAAGGGATATGAACAACCAGGTTCATGTTCTGGTCACAGTAACTACGTATATTCAGTAGTTTTTTTGGTTCTAGCTGCATTTCCATATTTCCAGCGCTCATCCGTATCAACACTACTTTTTACAAGCTGAAAATGCTTAGTCCATGAAGCAATCAGTGTCATTTTAGACTGTGCCATCGATTCCTCACCAGGAGGATTGCATTGGATTTGTACTTATCTGGTGGAGGGAAAGGTTTAGATCTCTGATAATAGACTGCCCTAAATAGCAAACAGGAAGGACACAAGGAAGGACACCCTTCCCAAGGTGCTGACACTTTTGGTATAGTGACTGCCTTTCCCTCCAAAGGGGCAACTCTCGTTTTAGGTGAGAACAAGACAGATGTAACATTTCACCAGTGATGGAGCAACAGTATTATTGAGCCTTCTTTCACAGTAATGGGGAGGCCATAAATGGGAAGGAGAGGAGATGCCGGGCACAGTCATGTGTCTTCAGCCACTTCCTGGCTTTGCAGTCATATCTAATACTTGTAAAAGGAACAAACAGGTGACTCAGGAGGTCTTCCATAGGTTACTGGATAGCAGGAAGCACAGTTTCTGCTACGGAGTTAATGGAATTTATTTATCTAAGCACACAAACTGTAGGTTAAACATGCTCCCTGTCTCTAGTTTTCTGTTCTTGCTTTTGATGAGTAATTTCCTCAGATCACTAAGAACAAATAATTCTCCTAGAAATGAGAAAAGTGAAGGAACATTAATATAAGAAAGAGCTAGAACAAAGATGTTATTCATTTCCTGTCTTGTGCATACACATCACCTCTATAATGCTGGGAGTTACCCCTAGTACCGTGACAGTGCTGCACACATATCATTGGGCCCCTTGCAGTATCATTTCATCTGCAAGGAAGAATTAATTGGCGTACCTTGATACAGAGGGCTTATACCCCAGGTAACTAATGCTCCCAACTTCAAAGAGAAGATCACTATAGTTTGTGGGGTGTGGAGCCCAGCTCTGAATGCCAACAGTGGTTCTTCTCCTTAGTGTTTTATGCACTTTATGCCCAATGCTGTTTCCTACTCTTGAGATCCAGATATTTGGTCTATGTATTGTGACCTATGGGTGGACTGTAGGGAGTGACCCTGCATTTTAGTTTGCTAAGAGCAACTCAGATTTGAGCCTCTTGCTCTGGTGTTCCACCTGTTTTCTATCTCCTTGAAGTTTTCAATGAAGTATAACAATTAGAAGGTACATTTAAATAAATGGAGAAGAACACATCTCCCAAGTGCTTCTGGCTTCTCATGGTCACAGAGATTTTAGATACATGTGAAGAGAACAGTGTTCTCCTTCTGTTTTTCTTTTTTCTTTTTCTTTTTTTTTTAACACATCGTTGAACTGGAAGGTTTAAGTAGTGATCCAGTTCTTTCTCTAGCCCCTTTGAGAGTAGTGGCACAGATTCTTTCCTTTCAAAGACACAAAGTATAAAACAAAGCACACACAAGCAGGAGGAGCTGAGAAACTGACCTTTCCCAAGTCCCAGTGCTAGTAGAAAAATAGAAGCTGTTGTTTTTGTTAGCTTTAGTTGTGATGGCCAAGACATGCGAGGCCAAAGCTTCCCGTCTGACCTTGGGAGACCCAGAAGCACATCACACTGCCAATTGATGGAGGAGGCTTCAGTAATTCCAGGCTAGGTGAACATGAAATATATGTGGGAATAAAGGTGAAGGCTTGCTGTCAGAGAATATTCAGTTACAGAACTTCTTTCCTATAGCGGTTTTATAATTTATTAAGCGATTCAAATCAGTAACTGGTTATTTGCTTTCTGGTGATTAAAAATAATTATTTATTTATTCACTTTAGATCCTGATTACAGTTCCTTCTCCTCTCCTCTCATTCTCCTCCTCCCACACCCCTCTCTCCCATTCTCCCCCCTCCTTGTCCTCAGAGAAGGAGGCAGTCCCCCACGGGTACCAACCCTCCCTGGGACATTAAGCCACTGTAGAACTAGGTGCATCCTCTCCCACTGAGGCCAGACAAGCCAGCCCAGTTAGGGGAAAGGGATCCACAGAGACATCAGAGTCAGAGTGGCCCCCACTCCAGTTGTTGGGGGATCCACATGAAAACCAAGCTGTGCATCTGCTACGTATGTGCATGAGGCCTAGAACCAGTCTGTACATGCTCTTTGGTTGGTAGCTTGGCCTCTGTGAGGCCCCATGGGCCCAGGCCAGTTGACTCTGAACATTTTCTTGTGGAGTCCTTGGCTGCTCAAGCTCTCGCAATTGTTTTCCTAACTCTTCCAAAGGACTCTCGGAGCTCAGCCCAATGCTTGTCTGTGGGTCTCTGCATCTGTTTCCATCCCATGCTGGGTGAAGCCTCTCAGAGGAGTTATGCTAGGCTCCCGTCTATAAGCCTAGCAGAGTAAGGTTAATACTGTCAGGAATTGTTTCTCTCCCATGGGATGGATCTTCAGTAGGGCTGGTCTTTGTTTTGGTTTGCCATTCCCTCAATCTTTGCTCCATTTTTTGTCTCTGTCCATCTTGTAGGCAAGACAACGAACAATTTTAAAAAATTTCACAGTAAGCCTTTCAACCAGAAATGGGCTCAGAACTAAGAAGAGCACTTGATTAATAATGGCCAAACTAAGTGCTAAGCTCTTATTAGTCAAGGAAGCTGATAAAAAAAATCTTTTAATTTGTTCAGAATGTTTCTCTCATTATCATTGACCGTGAGAACTCTGGTGGTAAAGTTGGTCATAGCAAAGCTAGATCTACAAGCCGGTTAAGGTGACATCAGCAACTCTACAAGAAGCTCATAGTAATATTGTGGAAGCCATGCCCACAGGCAACGTCTTAATGTATGTAACTAAAGAAAATTCAGTTACATAGCATAACTTTTCACTTATATCAAATTGCCACATCTCTAAGGAAATTTGACTTGATTTCAATTTCAAGCAATGGCTGTTAATAGCATGTTGCCTTTTGAGCAAATGGACTTTGCAAATTAAGCGTTCCAGTTTATTATCAATGTTTCAGATATTTTCATAGAAGATCAGTTAATTCAATTCCAATATTTTGACACTTCTGATGCCCCCTTCAGAGTCCTTGATATTTAAACCCATTTATCCTACTTTCCTGTTATTATAGTAGATTTTCAGAGGATAGTAGAATGGAACAATCAGCACCCTCTCCTAATAGAGGAAGTCAAGATTTGGAAGGGACTGTCTGGTCTACCTCATTATCTTTGCCAAATAGGGCACAGGACTAGCTAGATTGAAGAGGTAGATAAAAAGGCTTCCTATTTCATGGAAGGAATTAAAGAATAATATTAAAGGTTCCTAGCTATAGACCAGTGGTTCTCAAGCTCCCTACTGTTGCGATCCTTTAATACAATTCCTTATGTTGTGGTGGCCCCCAACCATAAAATTTATTTCACTGCTCCTTCATAACTGTAATCTTGTTCCTGTTATGAATAATAATATAAATATATGGTATTTGACCCCTAAAGGGGTAATGACCCACAGGTTGAGAGCCACTGTTATAGACAGTGGGCATCTTAACTACCTGCTACAAAAATTTGGTCTTAAAACTTGTATCCACACTGCAAAACATGGTGTGTCTTAAGGAAGTGTTTGATATAATCTTTTTATACCCCCACAGCATTGTGGATAGATTGGGAAAGTCTCAACAATATCTCTTGATTTATCAGATTCTTAGTGTTCACCTTGGCACCCATTTGAACCCACCCCAGGATGGTCTTATATCGTACCTGACCTGAGCATGTCGTCAGGGCTTAAGAGTTTGTCATAGTTCCCTCCAATTTGGTAGCCTCTAGAACCATGAGCTTGCATTGGAAGGCACTTTATAGTCATGCAGCTGTTTTCAAATTTATCTGCTACCAGTCTGCAATACCTATCTTTTGGACCATGGTATGTTTTCTTACCTGTGGCTCTCCACATATATTCTGAATACTTATCTATTTGAGACTTTGTACATAATATTTCTTTGTCTGAAAAAGAATCCCTCATTACTTACTATTCACCTTCGAGGTATAGGTCAAGCTGTGTCTCTCAGAAGGCCTTCCTTGAAGAATGGGAGGTCTCTTCTCCATATGTTGTTTCTATCCCTCAGCTAGCAAAGTGCAGGCTGAACAAGCATAGGGAACAGGGTTTGGATCTCCAGCACCTAAGTAAAGGCAGAGCATGGTGACGCACATAATAACACTAGAGTTGAAGAAGAAGACAGAGGCTGATCAATGGAGCTCAATAGCCAGCCAGGCTAGCCAGTCAGTGACCTCCAGGTTCAGTGAGCAGCTCTACCTTGTCTCAAAAAATAAGATGGAGAATGTAGAAACTATCTGAAAGTGACTTCTGTCCTCGAGGTGCACTTGCACATACATGTGCAGACACACACACACACACACACACACACACACACACACATCTAGATGGTGGTGTATTTTTGTTGTTTCTCTAAGGAAATGAAATAAAAACAAATGTAATTATAGAAAGTGCAGAGAAGTTAAATTAACCCTCTTTAGAAGTGTACCTGTTCTCCTGCACAATTGATTACAACTCCTATAAATTCATTTAAAATGTATCAAATGAAGTCGCAGTGCAGTCTTGAAGTAGGTTACTATTTGTGCAACCAGAACAGCTGCGCAACTGTTTTATTATACAATAGTTAAAATTCATATCAGTTACTTGATTTGTATACTGGACACTTTTTCATATGGAATAAAAATGATTTCTCTAAAGAGGGTTTTATATTAATGGGAATGAGTAAGTGGTTATTCCTTTACACCTAGTATAAGAGCTATGGCAAACATATATATTCTGATGTCTAATTTAAAGTCATGCAATATGAAAGAAACCTAATAAAACCTATCACATAGACTGAATATCATCTTATTATGTATGAATCATACTTACTATCCTAAAACTGTTACAGATGTACATAAAAGCCCCAATTCCATTCAAATTCTCTTTTTTCATGTGATCATTCACTCATGCACCCGATGAATTAAAGAGAACTGGGTGGCTGATATTTCACAGCCACTATGTAGGTAGTGGAAGTGCCTATAAATGTCTCCCAACCTCATGAAATATACAGGAATTTCTAATTATATGCTCCATTTCCCGATAGTTGTTTACAATACCAACACATAAATTTACATACTTATAACATATATGTTTTAATAAATGATACTGTTATATATTATATGACTTCAAAATTGTCAGCAGGACAACTGCATTCATGAATTCCCAGTAGCCATGATCCAGCCAGTCAACAGTTAGTGCTGTTACTGCCCGTCTCTCTGTATGGCTCTTCCTTTCCCAGCCTCAGTTAAAGTTTCCATCCCCGGGTTTTATCCATTTATCCCTTGATAGCACCTCTGTCCTTAAAGAAAACAGAAATCATGAATTTATTTTAAAGGCTATGTAACCAGATAGGGGCCTAATACTTTTACATGTAGGCACCTACTTACCTCCTCCTCCCCCTTCTCCTCCTCCTTTTCCTTCTCCTCTTCCTCCTCCACCTCCACCTCTTCCTCCTCTACCTCCTCTACTTCCTCTTCCTCCATCTCCTTCTCCTCTACTTCCTCCTCCTCCTTCTCCTCTGTGTCCTTTCATTTTATTTTTTAATGCCACACTGAATTCCTAAGAGTGTCTCTCTTTGATAATGATTCAAGGTCTTGTTGGTTCAATACATAGATGGTAAGATTTGTATGATGTTATCTTGGTTCTGTTTTTGCTCCCATAGACATACTAGACTAGAATTGTCAGTGTCTCAACTGGGTTGAAACTTTTGTCTGTTTGATTGCTTCTGTTCATACAGATCATTTACGTAATTCTCTTATGCCATCTTTCTGAAAATTTTCATTCCCAAATTCTTACTGGCTTGAAATGCTTGCACAGCACCCTGTCCCCATGGGATGTGTACATTCATTGATACAATCACATGACGCCTGTTAGTCTCTATACTGGACTTGGTCCATGCCCAACGAGATCTGAAAATCAAGATTCTTGTACCTCTTTTCTGCTTACTTGCTTCCTTTTGAATTCTGAAAACATTGTTGGTTTTTTGCTCCCAGAAAAATCTCATCACATGTATAAAATACCAAAGAGAATGTGTTTTTTTAAGTTACTAATTTGTATCTCTAAAACTCACTTCTATCCAAATACAAATGTTTTTCAAATATAAATTTTTGAATAGGATAATCAATATTGAACAATTTTATTTTTGTGCTTTTGTATAATAAACTACTACAAGTTGGGTGGATTGTGGCAGCATCCAACGACTCCATCATCTATTCCAGGATGGGCATTCTGGCATGGCCTAACTGATTTATTTGCCCAGGGTCTCACAGACAGTTCAGAAGACATCAGCATGACCTCATGTCATCTGGATCCCGGATGTTTCTGATCCTTGACAGAGAATCTTTTTGATGGAGGGTAGAGCTGAAGTACTCGGGGGGGGGGGGGGAACTGGCTCTTTTGGTAGAGTGCTTGTTCCGTATGCTGTGACCCCAGGTTTGGAGAGGCAGCACTTCACTGAAGTCCTTGTCTAATTACTGGCTCCTAGCTTGGGGTTACTTTCAGTTCCTGCACAGGGACCTCGAGGGCTTGCCCACAGCATTGATATAGATTTGCTTTCAGGATAGCAGCAGCGCACTCTTCCAAAATTTCCTATTGTTTTATTTTTAAAAATTAATGCTTTTACAAAGTGGGTTTTATAAGAGACTCAGCCAGGACAAAGTTTCTTTTGGTTCCCTCAAGCCAATTTAACTGTGACCTAACCACAGGCACTGTCGCCTTCAGGATTCTCTACAGGCACTCAGTCTCTGAGGGAAGAGACAGTACAGTGAGAGCCATCCAAGGGCTGCTAACCTGGGGGGCATCTGTAATGGGCTTGCGTTCTGGCTGCATCATTTTTGAATATTTGAGTAAAGCTTACTCTCCCAGATGCTGTCCTTGAGAAAAGTACAGCAGGCGTCAAAATGTGACACCGAAGCCAGTGTAAATAGAAAGAAAACCACTCTCTTCCCTATTGACCAAGCAAATGACAAAGAATGTCACTCTGTAACAAAGTCAAGGGGGCGTGGAACCTCCTCTGCTCACCTCACTTGGAGATGTAGGCTATTCAAGGACACATTTATATTTATATTTGTAAAGCCGATGATGCTTCACACTGGTCCAGGAAAGCTGCTACATGCCACAGTTCGCCTTTTGATACTTTTAACTCCAACTGTCATAGTGGTAGACTTGACAGAGAGCTAGATATGCCCGGAAAGAAGGAATTTCAATTGAGGCACCGTCTCCATCAGATTGGCTGTGGGCACGTCTGTGGGGCGTTTTCTTAGTTGAGATGGGAAAGGAGGGCCCAGCCCACTGTGGATGGTACATATCATCCTTGGGCAGGAGGGTCTGGACTGTCTGAGGAAGATAGTGGAGCAAGCCAGGGAGCATAAGCAGGGCTCCTCCACCCATGTCTCTGGTTCAGTTCCTATGTTAGTTTCTGCCCTGACTCGCCACCCCCGCCCCCGCACCCCACACCCCCCCTCCCTGGCCCTCCCACCCCAAGACCCCTGTGTTCTGGAAATGTAAATAAAATAATCCCTTTCCTCTCCAGGTTGGTTTGGTTTCTATTTTGCCACAGCAACCTAAGGCACACGAGAAGAGAATTTGGTACTAGAGAGTGGAATATTGTCACGATGGAGCTGAACGTACCAATTTAATGAGGATTGTGGAAGGAATTTTGAAGCTTCAGGCTAGAAAATAATGATTAAAAAATATTTTTCCCTTTTCCCAGTTGAATAACAGGGGGGAAAAAAAAGCAGCAACAAACAGTTTAATGCTTCAGGCAAAACTTCCTAAACAATGTTTAATTCAGAGGACATGGATGTCCCACTTCAGAATGAGTGATCTGCTAACGTGGTGGTATCTGTTTAGGTCATACTGCAGCACAGTAAAATCCCTGAGGCAGGCTCACACATGGGCTCGGCACGGCCGCAGTGCACTTCAGGATATCTGAGATAGAGCTCCGTTCTTTTTATTCTCCCATCTCTGAGCAAAAGAAACACTAATTTTTATCACCCTAGAAATCCAGTCCCCACAGAAAATGATTTCAGCTTGTCACTAACTGAGTTAAAATGATTCTGGCAAACATGACATGTGTTGTTCTCCACCACAAGGCTAAGCAGAGTGAGAAGCCAGGGGACTTGCATGGCTTGGGTCCACCCAGGCCACCATCCTCCTGTATGCATGACATGGAAAGAACGGTCCATATTCTTTCTCAGGCTCATTGTAGTGGTGGAGTTCACACAAACAACCTCTGATAAAAAGATAACACATTAGAGTTTATCATTCATGAATCTTTATATAGTAGAACTTGTTATTTCCTCTCATAAGGCATTGATAATTGAAGTACACATTAATCCTATAAAACATTAATTTAGATCATTAAAAAAACCCTCCACTTATACCTTTTTCCCCCTCTGAGCTTTTCAAGGGAGTGAAATGGTGTGTGCGTGCATGTGTGTGTGTGTGTGTGTGTGTGTGTGTGTCTGTGTGCATTGTAGCCACACTACAAAGTGTATTTCTTAATGGCTTTCTTCCTTTAGATTTAGTAGCACACGGTGCAGTTGTCTGTCTGCCACAGTCTCCTAAATCACATATATTATGAATTGTTTTCATTTTAAGCCTGAGGTATCAGGTAATGGAGCAGTAAAGGCAACTGGACACGAGAGATCCCAGAGGGCTCATGTTTTTGAGTAAGTGAGGAAATCTGTTTGCAGTGCTTGCATTGCTATTAACGCCTGTGTCTTTGTAGTTTAGGTGAAGTGTTTACTCTAGTCTTTAATCAAATTTAAGAATCAGATGTGGATTCCTTAAAGGACAATTTTCTGGGGTGACTGACTGTCTTCCCTTTGCCATCATTTGAACCCTGGAGTTGTGATTCAGGAGGTTTTCAATGTGTCAACAGAGTTAAGTACTCTTTGATTATATTAATATTTCCCAAGCATTTCAGAAAAAAAAAACCAAGAGTAAGCCAAAAATATTATTGGCACTGTAAACATGCTGAGGTGTTTATGGAAAAGTCTCATGAAAAGAGATGAGCAAGAGGGCATTTGGAACTTCTCGGTTCCCTCTAAGCCTTTGAAATGCCACAGGAAGTAAGGAAGCATCCATCAGATGGGACCAGAAGCCTGTCTGGGCTACCTGCCTACACTACTGCAAAGCAGCTTGGCAGGAAAAAAAGCAACTGACAAATATAATTAAGGCCCTGTGTATTTTCTTACAGTACATGCACAAACACAGAACTACTTTTAGAAAGCATCACTACGACCCCTTGGTTGCTCAGCTACAGGAAGTGAATTAGTCAAGTCTAAGGGTGTCTGGATAGTCATGTCCAAAGCAAGGCTCTAAGTTTATCTCACCTTGCTCAGTTTTCCTTTGGGTAAGCTGTGGTCATAGAAGAAATAAAGACAATGATTACAGAAAACCGTCAGAAGTAACCTGGACAGTGGTTCTAACACCAGGAGGGCCTTCCGGGTGAAAGTTAAGGCAGAGGTCACGAGTATTCAACAAGGACCCTTGTGTGGAGACCGTGCACCCAATTCACCTCCGCATTAGTCTTCTGATTATTCTTCACGCCAGTCTAGAGACTAAGTTTCTAGCCTGTGTAAAAACTAAAAATAGACCGCACAAGTTCTGACCTACCCTAGTTGGAATCCTTGCTTACCTTAAACCTAATCTAACTTCCTTAGACAACATAAAGATACAAAATATTCATGTCTTAACTTTTAAAAAATAACATCGCATTTCCTTTTCAAAGAGGGGTGCCCAGATTAAAGTGCTGAAGAACTGACCTGGCTTGAGTGCTTATCCCAGGCGTCAAGGTGAAGGACTAGGGCTTTAGACGAGCCCCCGTGGAAAGCAGACACCGAGAGCCTGGTTGCCACCATCTGTTTTCCCTTCCCACTTAGTCACCACATTTCACTACTATTTTTAAGCCTTGGCTCTGCAGAGGCTATTTTTCTGATAACATGAGTCCTTATTCTTTACCGTGTGAATACCTAATAAAACAGAATAGAGGAAGGTGATTAATTAAGGCCACAGTGGGCACCTGGAATGCCCCAGCTGTGGTTGCGACGTGGAGGGAGTCCTTCCAGTGAGGCTTGTGTGGGCCGCGCGTGCTCTTACATTCTTAGATTATTCTGTGTTGTTCAGCAGAAGATCCCTGCCAAATTGCTTTCTTTGCAATTACTCTGAAAAATTTGTTTGATTAGGACACATTCCTCTAGCTTTGATTCAACTTCGTTGCTTCTTTTTAACCTATTATTTTTCAGAAGAACCTGAGGCATGAATGAGAATTTAAAAACCTCTCCAAGGTTTTCATGTGACCTTCAGCAAATGCCCTAGTTTCATCTGTGCAGTGTATGCATATGCAAATTATGGATATTAATATATATTACACATATACATTATTACATGTGTGTGTGTACCTGTTTCCTAAGGAACATCAACAAACAATCAAAATAGTTTATTTTCACATGTGTTAGATAATGGTCCAAAATTACCAGAATCACTGAAGCTAACTCTTTAGATGTCTAGATTTCAGAAAGAGGTCATACCAGGAAAGGCTGTTACTGTGAACTTGCTTATTAATTCATTTTTCAACATTTCAAGTGAAGTGTTTATATAGTGCAGAAAAAAATTAGCTTGTACAAACTGCTAATATTTAAAGTGGGGGTCAGAGTACATAGATTAGAGGTACTGGTAATCTAGGTCTGTCATTTTGCTCCACAGTTCTTGCTAATGATTTGTGCTCGTGGAGTAACTGAACGTTCTCTTATCATTGGCATCAGTAACCTTTCACCTCCAAAGTCATGGCCATTGGCTGTATTTTTTCTAAAAAAAAGGAAGGGGGCGGTGCTTCCTTCTGTTCTTTCCTCCAAATTAAAGCCCGATAAGAAAAGCAAGGACTAGTTGTGTTTAGACAGACAGGAAGTCATTGAGACTTTTCCTTTGTGTTGGCCTCTCTTGTTCTCAGCACTAGCGGAGGAGGAGTTATTTCTTTTCCTACACACAGGGAACAGAGAGTCAATGGTAAACACAGATGATGGACTCCCCCATCTACTGTGCCTCTACAAGGAGGAGAGAGAAGCCTCTGACACTGTTTAGTCCCGAGGTCTAGCTTTTCATGGCCCATAATAAGAGAGTAAAGACATCAACCCTTCCCTCCTAGAAGATGCAGGCTTTCCTTTACACCATCTTGGTGAAACAAAATATTAAAATAATTAAAAACAAAAAAACCCCTCCTCTCACTGTGTCAGGAAACAGTGTTACTGTTACCTAAAGAGTTACCCTGACTCTGACACCAACTCTGGTGCCCCATATTTGACCACTTCCCCTTGGTGGGGAGGCCTGGTGGCACTCAGAGAAAGGATAAGCAGACTACAAGATGAGAATTGATAGCTTATGATCATATAGCAGGGAAGGAAATCTCCCTTGGTCACAGACATAGGGGAGGGGAACAGGGTGAAAGCGGGAGGGAGGGAGGAATGGAAGGATACAAGGGATGGGATAAATACATTAAATAAAGAAAGAGAAAAGAAAAAAGTAAAAGAGTGTGCCCAGCAAACGCTTGGCAGACATGTGCCCAAGGTAGTTTTATCAAAGTGGGTGGTGAGCTCTATTTGAAGAGGATATGCTTCTTTATTCTCTAATGGACCAAATCCCAACTGATGGTCCAAAATTTTCCAATTTTATCTCTCTGCTAGTGTGGCTTGAGGAAGGCATATAGGTAGAATTCTCATAATAGAAGGATTAATAATAACAATACAATTGCTCAATGACATTATTGATAGTCATCAATAAGCAGGCAACGTTGCAGCAGCATGAGACGAAGAGAAAGGTGATCTTTTTTAATTGCAGTTGAATTAAGATCTAAGACTGTGCCTAGCCCCAGGCACCCTAGGAGCTGCCCTGGAAAGGTTATTTTACAGCTTTTGAGAAAGAGTCCCTGTTCTCTAAATTCCATCTCCATCAGTTCCCTCACACTGCATTAGCAACAAAAGCAGCATCGGGCACTCCCAACGCTTGCTTCTTAAAGGTGCTCTCCTGACTGCACGCATACATGCACAGCCTCCATCAGTGATCACACCTGACCTTGGCACAGGGACTGTTAATCTCATCCTACATGGGACAACTGAAGCACAAATGGGGTGTCACCCATGCAGTGTCACCTGAGTAAGAAGAATTAACACTTAAACCTGGAAGACCAGGACACGTGCAGGTGCTTGCTGCTTCACCATATTGGAATGGAAATGTCCCAAGAAGCCCACCATTGGAGGAAGAGGAAGAGGAAGAGAATGACTGTCACAGGCCCTTACTCTAGAAGCATGGATGCAGCTTAAGTGGAGCCTGGGAACTATACTAGCTTAGGCTCCAGTATCTAATTTATGTTTTGATTTCCTCACAAGCCCATAGATCATATAGAAATGAGTTTTATAATCTCTCTATATTATAAACATTTTAGATGCTAAGGAGGTGTCGGAGGAGGGAGGAACACTTGCTGCACAACCACAAGGGCTGGGATTTAGCTACCCAGCGTCCACGTAAATACCTGTTGGGCATGGTGGCTTGCCTCTTCTTCCAGAGCAAGAGGCAATTGGGGTATCCCTGAAGAGAGGCTGGCTAGTTAGACTAATTGAGTTGGTGGCGTCTGGGTTCCTGTGAAAGACCTTGTCTTAATTTATCAACTGGACCATGAGTAGGAAACACACCCAGTACCAGCCTCAGGTCTTCATGTACTTGGGCCATCCCATCTGAGTACACCTGGCTGCAGGTACCCATGTGATCATGCACTTTCACACATGTACTAATGTGTTCCCGACCCGCGGGTTCAGTTATTCGTGGAATGGCGAGGAGGGTCGCGACCTGTGAATAAAGAATGGACGAAAGAAAGGCACGAGCACAGGAAAAACTTTGCTTATCGAGGGCCGTTTATTGTAAGGGGGTATCCAAATTTATAATAAGCTTCTGAAAGGGCGGGGGTGAGAAGGAATGCAGTGGAAAGTTACAAAATCTTCTGGGCCAGGCCCAAGGACAGCAGGTGTGGAGTGGGGCGACTATACAGAAGTCTTGATACACCGAATGTTCTCTTTCTCAAGGTCAGGCTGGATCTTTGTGGTAGCCAGGCAGATTAATTATCTCAAGTATGCAGACAGCTGTGACTTTCAGCCAGCAGGGCCTCTCAGCCACTGGGGCAGGTCAGGCAAGGTCCTATGGCTCCTGACACTAATGCCACTGCACATACACATGCAAACCTTCATTTTACATTGATTTTTTTGGAGATATACTTCATACCTTATTGTCTCTCTGTGTGTGTGGGATGTGCTTCTGCCTTTATTGGAACTTGAGTCATGACCTAAATCATAATGCATGTTTTTCTCCACTTGTTCAGTGCAGGGCTCCACGAATGTCTGTTGGATCAAGCTCATTGGTTGTGTTAGGTTAATTGGCTATTATCAATAACACACATATTAACACTTATAATTTTAGAAAATATGCAACACCTGCTACTGTCTGCTAGCCACAGGAACTTTGAAAATTCTTCCTCCTTTCATAATTAGAGATGGAATGACATGTAGATTGTTGTCTGAAAAGACGATACACAGATGATTTTTGTCACATCAACTATTTTTGCTTATCTTCATTCAGACTTGGTATATTGGGAATCTGGTCATTCATCTTACTATAAATTTCACACAAGCCTGAGATCTCAAACTCAGCACTGAATAAGACACATCTTCCTGAGTGTACCTTTTCAGTGAAGACCTGGGGAAAGGTGGCTTTATCTATTTATTTTAATCTACGTGTGCCTATGTGTAGTGTTGTCTGTGGTGCAGACATGCATACATTTGCACATATGTGTGCAAGTGCGTGTGCCCATGTGGAGGCCAGAGACAGAAGCTGATGGCAGTGCCTTCCTCTGGCACTCTCTTCTTTATTTTGGAGAAAAATCTCTCGCTTGTTGAATCTAGTACTCACCATTTCAGCTAAACTGGCTGACTAGGGAATCCCAGAGATGCTCCTGTCTCCAACCTCTCAGTGAGCTGCCTCACTAGGACTAAAGAAAACTGAATCTTATTCTTTGACAATTTCATATATGTATGCGACATGCTCTCATTACTCCCCACCCAATCCTCCCCAACCGCACTTCTTCCTTACAATTCTCTTCACCATATTCATGACTTTTGCTTTGTTTTGTGTCCCACAGAGGTGAACTAGGGTTATCTATATAATCATGGGTTTGGAACTATCCCCTAGAGCCTGGTCGGCTCACCACTGGATACACAACAGGATACTTTGCCTCCCAACTTCCAGACCTCCTTAGTTACCAATAATTCAGCAGCAAGTGGTAGAACCTTACAAATCTCAGAGCTGACTGCAGGGCAAACTAGACATATGTGATCCCAGTGCCATTAGACACAGGTACTGTGAATTCATGATTGTCGTGTCTGTGACATGCCTAGAACACAGCATTTCACACTGCATCTCCTTATTTTCCTGCTGTAACATTCTTTATACTTCCTCTTCTACAATGTTCCATGAGCTTTAAGGGGATAGTATTCCTGTCTAGGGATGAGCCCTCAACTGCTCTTTATTCTCAGTGTCTTGCACAGCTCTGGGTCTCTGATTAAGGCTCAGAGTAGCCTTTGCCATTAGGATAAGCACAGATAGCTAGAAGGAGATCCAGCAGTGTGCTGAGTTAGCTAAGGAGCAATAGTGGATGTGCCCCTCCCTGTGCCCAGATTTTATGTAGATCCTAGAGATTCAGGATGAGGTCTATCATGCTGGTGTAGCGACACTTCATGCAGTAACCCCTTGCCTTACGCTGTGTACCAGTTTCCTCAGGTCAACAATTCAAAATAGCTGTAGGAAGTTCCTGAAACTGACCAAATTCACTAGACCGCCCCCCCTCATTGTCAGAGTAAGCAATAAATCTTTCCCTCTCAGAAGAGGGGAAACTGAACTCCAAAGAAGATTCTTGGATAAGCCAAGCTGCAGAGAGGATCCTTAAGAGCAGAAACCATCTGAGATGCCTGGAAGACCTTTTGAACAGATGAGGGAGCTGGAAAGTATAATACTCTCCAACCTGCCGAATGGCCTTCAGGCTGGG
This sequence comes from Acomys russatus, assembly GCF_903995435.1. Taxonomy (NCBI): domain Eukaryota; kingdom Metazoa; phylum Chordata; class Mammalia; order Rodentia; family Muridae; genus Acomys; species Acomys russatus. Next base: position 22,743,523 of record NC_067148.1, read on the forward strand.
CAGTGTGTTCCAAATCCCCAGCCCTGTGAGTGGTCACTCACCCTGGGGTGGGCTTTGGTGATGTGGCTGTCTGTGAGTCATTTGTGCTCCCATAAGTAACCCCTTGTCTATGCTCCTACATGTAACAACTGTAAGATTTGTTAGTTCAACAACCTGGACTTTGATAGTATTTATACTTTGATCTCTTGTCAGTTTCTTATCCTGGGTTGAGTCGACATGTGCGTGAGCATCTTTCCAGGATAAGTTTTCTTACGCAGCAACACCTTAAAATGTAGCTTTGAAAAGCAATAAAACCAACAAAGAAACTAGGCCTGGTGGTGCAGGCCTGCAATCTCAGCCCTACCAGTGTTGGGCTAAGGCAGGGCTTAATCATCAACTCAGGATCTGCCTGGGGATCTTAGCTAGCTTGTCTCAACAACCAAACATAACCAAGGAATTTGGGGCTGTAGCTTACTGGAAATATTTCTTCTCCTGCATGTGTGACGTCAGATTCAGTCATCAGCAGGACTGAAACAAAAACAAACACAGCTATAAAAGGAGAAGGGAACCTAAAGGAAAACAAAAGATGTTTAAGGACGTCATTAGTTCCTGGCTTTTGCACCTGTGTAGTGATACCCGCCCCGCCCCCCACCTCTCTGTCTGAGCTTGTATAGTCTCTGGACTTCTCCTCTGTTCCACTGTCCTTTCTTGTTGCCCTGGATTGGTTTCCACAGAGAAAACCAGCGTGCCTGTGATCCTGGAGTTGTTTTCTTTATGACCAAGCTCGGACTGACTTACAGAAACCCAGTGGAAGCCACTGCCACCTCTGCCTTTGCAATCTCTGACTTGCACGCCATTAACACTGCCTTGTTTCCTGTGAGCCTTTTGCCCATGCCTCATGGAAGTTTCTTGTCATGCCATTTTAACTAATGGAACCACTGATATTCTTCCTCTGGCAACTCAGGGCCAACTTTAAATCACACACCACCTACACGGGCGGTGTAGTGTGACAGCTTCCCCGGAGAGGAGGCTCTCGGGTGGCTGTTGTATAACACCGAGCAAATGACTAATGGGATAAGTGAACTGGAATGCTGCTGGGATTCACTGTTGTTTAAGGCCCTGCAGAGGGCTGAGTGGGAGGCGATGTGGTGGAGTGGAAAAAGCTGGAGCAAGGGAGTCAGAGTTTGAGCCCCACTATTTCCTTAAGTGGTGTCTGTCCCCAGAGAAATTGATTACGTAAACTAACCACATTGAACTGTCTTCACTGTAAAATGCAGATGCTACACTTTGATTTTTATTCGGGTCTGAAGTGAATTGAGCACTTAAAAATTTCCAAAATGTTAAAAAATTAAATTAATTCTGTATGCATGTGCTATGTATGTGTGGCTTGTGCACACATGAATGTATGTGCTTGTGCAGGCAAGAGAAGGATGCTGCTTTATTATCCTGGGCCTTCCTTCCTGAAATAGCCTGTTCACTGAACCCAGAACCAGGCTGGCAGGCAGTGATCCCTAGTGGTTTCCTACTTCCTACAATTCTGGAATTATGGATTGCAGAAAGTGAAAGTAACTCTTTCACTTATGAGTAAAAAAGGTTCCATAGTGTTTTAAATAATTGTGGAATTAAGCATAGAAATTTATGTAATTTAAGGCACTGCTTCCTGTGAAAAATGTGAACAAAAATCTGCCTATGGAACGATTAATCCAATTCTTTTTATTTTATTTTATTTAAAAATTATATTTTATTAATTTATTCATATTACATCTCAATTGTTATCCCATCCCTTGTATCCCCCCATTCCTCCCTCCCTTACATTTTCCCCTTACTCCCCTCCCCTGTGACTGTGACTGAGGGGGACCTCCTCCCCCTGTACATGCTCATAGGGTATCAAGTCTTTTCTTGGTAGCCTGCCATCCTTCCTCTGAGTGCCACCAGGCCTCCTCATCCAGGAGATGTGGTCAAATATGGGGTACCAGAGTTCGTGTGAAAGTCAGACTCCACTCTCCACTCAATTGTGGAGAATGTCCGGTCCATTGGCTAGATCTGTGTAGAGGTTTGAAGTTTACTGCACGTATTGTCCTTGGCTGGTGCCATAGTTTGAGCAGGACCCCTGGGCCCAGATCCACCAGTCATAATGTTCTTCTTGTAAGTTTCTAGGACCCTCTGGATCCTTCTATTTTCCCATTCTCCTATGCTTCTCTTACCTAGAGTTCCAATAGGATGTCCTCCCCTCTGTCCCACTTTCCAGGTAAGTGAAGACTTTCATGGGACACATCCCTTGGGCTAATGTCCAGATATAAGTAAGTATATACCATTTGAATCTTTCTGCTTCTGGGTTAACTCACTCATTATGATCATTTCTAGTTCAATCCATTTGTCCACAAATTTCGGAAATTCCTTGTTTTTAATAGCTGAGTAGTATTCCATAGTGTAAATGTACCACAGTTTCTTTATCCATTCTTCTACTGAGGGACACTTAGGCTATTTCCAGGTTCCGGCTATTATGAATAAAGCTGCTATGAGCATGGTTGTGCAAATGTTCTTGTTGTGTGCTGTAATCCAATTCTTTAAAAAATTTTAGTAGTCACTTGAGCAACTTTTTGTATCCTGTAGCATATGTATATATATCCACACTTTCTAACAAATTGAACTAAATGCACATTGTAAAGGATTTAAAAGAAGCACTGTTTTCACAGTTTTTCAAATGTTCTGGCTCCCATGTCTTCTCTTAATTTAAGAAAAGCCACCTGTATTTGCAACACAAGTCCTTGAGAGCTCTGACTCTAAGGCTTAGAGTGTGTAAATTTACTGAGAAAAGTTCCCCCTTTTTCCTTCCTTGCTTCCTCCTCACCTTCCTCCCTCCCCCTCTCTTTCTCTCACATATAGTTCCTCTGAAGATCATGCACTCCATTAATATGGAAACTTTCTCTCTCAAAAATTCACATTATTCAAGGGTAGGGCCTTCTGCCCACCTGGCTTGGAGCATGCTGTCATTAACATAGGCTGGTTACTTAAGAATTTAAATGACTTTTTTTTTTTCTAATTTGATTCCAACTTCTGATACTTCTCTACCTGTTTTGATCAGCAGGGCCTGTTTTATAGTTTTCTAGTGGTTGTGACAGGATTTGGGACAGGGGCATGGATGTGTGGGAAGCTGTCTTGGAGGGGCAGGTGGAGATGATGAAGGAATTGTGTGTGGTCTAGCTACAAGAGTCCATAAGCAGGCAACAACACCATGACAATGGCATGTTCTCTTGGGTGGTATTTGTCTCTTCTTTTTCACTTATTTTTTTTTCTCCTCGTAAGTCTCAGTCACATAAACAAAGATAGCTGAAAGGTTCAACACTCACTGCATACTTAAAGTCTTTGTCTGTAGCCCTGGCCATTTTGTCCTCTTGTGATAAATCAACCCTCAATTCTTTGCAGTAGAACTCTGTCATCCTCAGTGTTGTTCACAGGGGTTAATTCTCCTTTCTTTTCAAGCTTCTCACATCACCTCACACTCATTTCTTTACATGGTATGTTCTGTTGACAGTACGATCAGATATGGATCCAAACTGAAAAGTGTCGGCTATTGGCCGACTAGGTCTTTCAGTGCTGTGTTAATTATGGTAAAAAGTGGAAATTCCCAAGTTAGGTGCTGAGAGTAGCTGTATTTGTCATCTAGGAAGGAAAGATGGGGAGAAAAAGGTGGGACATATGAAGAGTGAGGGGGAAGAGAACAAGGGAGGGAGACACTATTCAAGGCGCCTCTCTAACCCAAGAACCTTTGGGGAACACAGCCTGCACTAAAACCAGAATGGAAGCCAAGGGATACATTAGAAAAAGAAAAGATACCATGAGTCAAGTACATACACTAACCCATGGCAAATGAACAGAACTGCAAATGGTTAGTGAACTCAGGCAAAGCATTATTCAGATGTTCTTCATAATATTCATGCAAGGTTTCTCTCTTCATTTGAAATTAAACCAAGGTACAGTATTATTTAAAACAAACAAACAAACAAACAAACACAGGGAACTTGAGGACAGTACATAGGGGAACATGAATGCACATCAGCTGTGCATGAAGTGCTGGACTCCTCTCCATCCTTGCTCATCTTCCTGGCTTTTCTAACCATCTGTCAGATGGGAAAACAGAGGCTAGTGTCAGGCTTCAGAGATGTAGAGAGCTAATCAGCACTAGAGAAGACATTGGGCAAATGCAGACCATGTTAGTGAGAGGATCACAGTTTCTATTCTTTGACAAAAACACTTCCCTGCTCATCTGACCTCACAAAACCATCTTCATTGAATCGCAAGTTCTGAAACTCAATGAGAATCTTCTGGAATGAGAATTGCAGCCTTTTGTCCTACATGTTATTTGTTTGTTTGTTTGTTACAGATCCCTGAGTATCACAATATATTCCTAACTACTAATCTTCCTCTATCTGAAGGGTCATGTGAGGTTGTGGAACCAGCAACTACTGTTTCAGATTAGAAGTGATGGCAGAGGGCTAGAGCTCACACAGTGTGGGTTCATCTTCATCAAGAAGATCTCTCTCTCTCTCTCTCTCTCTCTCTCTCTCTCTCTCTCTCTCTCCCTCTCTCCCTCTCTCCCTCTCTTCTTCCTTCCCTCTCTCCCTTCCCCCCTCTCTCAATGCTCAGAATGTGCTGCGCAGGTCTACCCTGAGCTAGCAAAGACATATGAATATAAAGAATATTCTCACAAAGAACAAAGAAAGGAGTAGCATTGGCCACTGGTTGCTGGATAGCTTTATCTGCTATGACTGTCCCACAGAATAGGAGGGGGCATCAGATACAAACATACCTCCTTAGGGGTCCAGCACAACAGAGAAATTAATAAAATAGCTACAGCTACTGTGCTAAAATGAACAATGTAATCTCCTTCCAGCCCGAGAGATGGGCAATCAAAAAAAAGTGAAATGGGGCCAAGGTCACAGGTGTCTGAAGAAAACCAAGGGAAGAGGAGACCAATGGATGCTGGGTGCTGCTGGAACAATGTAAAGGAAACCGGGTCAGCCAGGCACAATCCAAAACAGCAGCAGCAGATGCTTTCTTCTGAACAAAGGAAGCAGTGGGTTGTGGTGCAGAGGTCACTCAGCAGAGGTCTAGAAAGGAGGAGAGAAGAATAGGTAAGTGGATTGGCAGTAACACCGGGGAGCCCAGTATTCCCATAATTCTGGATGAATCTGCTGTTTCAAATCCATCACAATGGGGGTGGGACTCACATCAGGGTCAACAGTAAATGTTAAGAGCTAGGCTCCTCTCTCCCAGAGATGCTCAGCTTTCATAGCACACCTCTAAGTGAGATTGTGAAGCCAGGTAAGACTCAAGGAGATGGGCAAAAATTGATGTAAAAAATGTGCTAATGACTAAGTGCATAGGGTGACACAGATGTTCACAGGACCCTGAGAAGACAGGTGGTGGTCTCCTCCAAGGCTCATCTGAGTCACCTGGTCCTTCCTGTCAGCAATACCAAAATTTGAGAGTTATTCAAGGGATAGCAAAGGAAACATAGCTGTGCTCAGCACAGCACACCTGGATTTTTTGCCTACTTATAACTTTCTAGTTCCCCAAGTACCCAACTGTGGGGCACAGGGTGGCTTTCAGGTAGATTGCAGTCTAGAGAAAGTCAGGCTCCACAAAGTCACACCAAATGTTAGTGTGCAGCAAAGGGACTCTGGCATGCAGGCCTTGACGAAAAAGATGAACTGTGGGTATTTCATTCCAGGAAACAACAAAATCAAACCCAGCAGATAGAAATGTTTCCTTTTTTGCAGATTATTTGAAATTTAATTGTTGTAGTGGGGGAAGTATAGATTGCTCATCTAAGGTAGACTTTTCACACGTCACCTGAAATGTTCCAGAATCTAATCTTCATGAATGATCAACACAAGGAAGGAAGGAAGGAAGGAAGGAAGGAAGAGAGGAAGGAAAGGGGGAAAGAAGGAAGAAAGAGAGGAAGGAAGGAAGGGAGGAAGGAAAGAAGAAAGGAAGGAAGCAGACAGCCACAGCACTCTAATGCATTAATGAGTCTACAAAGGTGACATCCTAACACATCTTGTTCACTGCTAGGTACCTGCAGTGTAGGCACTTAGAGAATAGGTGCCATCAGGGCAGATGGGGAAGGGCACCTTCCATACTGGAGTTGGGTCCAGGTTGTGTGTAGTCCTTGTCTTAATTGCTTTTGTATTCTGTGATCAAACACCATGACCGAGGAAACTTATAAAGCAAAGTGTTTAATTTGGGCTTTCAGAGAGTTAGAATTCATGATGCCAGAATAAAGAACCACCTAAGTGCTCACATCTTGATTCATAATCACGAGAAACACACACACACACACACACACACACACACACACACACACACACAGAGAGAGAGAGAGAGAGAGAGATGATAGATAGATAGATAGATAGATAGATAGATAGATAGATAGAGGAATGACATGAATTTTTTGAAATGCCAAAGCCCACCCCAGTGACAGATACCATCCAGAAAGGTCATACTTCCTAATTCCCCTCAAAAAGTTCCAACTGGGGACCAAGTACTCAGACATTTGAGCATGTGGGAGCCATTGTCATTGAAACCGCCATATGTCCTAACTGCAGAGGAGGATTTTCAGTGCTCTGCATTGTGGGTAACATGCTGAGATCTTCTTAGGGTTCCCACAGAAGAGGAACTGATAAAGCAGTAGTCTTCAAAACACTTTCCCCAAGACATCCTCTCAGTCCCTACTCTTCCAACAGTTTTTATTATTATAGATGAAATTCCTACTCTCCCAATGGTTTTCCTTATCATAGGTGAAAAGGTGAAAAGTTGGGTAGCTTTCATCTTAGGAATTGTACCATTGTTGTCTCCTTGGAACTGATATCTTCAGCCAATATCTGACACTAACATAACAACAGCATCGTGGAGCTGTACTACATGGCATCATGGGGATTTGATTTGCACTTCTCTGATATGAGGAGACAGAACATTTTAAGTTGCTGATCAGTTATGTGTGTTTGCTTGAATGTGTATATAATCATTTCACATCTGTGATTAAATTTTTTTGTTGACATTCACTTACTGATTTGTAAAAGTTCTTTGTATATGAAAGAATAAGCCCTTTGTTTTATGGCTGGAAGGGAGAAGGAATATATTTTATTCATGTATCTCCAAGCACATACTAAGTGCTGTATAAGTAAATGAACAAATTAATTTGTATTGCAAATGATTTTGACAGGGAGATTTTCATGTATAATTTTCTCTGTGACTGACATCTTGAAAACAGAATAACAGGGCTTCTGGCAATATGAAAATAGAGATAAGGCTTGTGTATACAGTTGAGTAAATAACCATTTCCAATAAACATAAGGCAAACACAGACCTTCTGCTTATAGACAGCGTCAATAAAAGGAAATCAATTGGCCTATAAATATTGAGGTTTCTGCTCATCTAGCCCACCCTTAAGAGCTGGGCGTTCTTTTCTTTGAATGGGTGTGGATGATAGTTATTGGTACTAGCTAGCATGAATTCAGACCATGTTCTGTGCCAAGAATAATGCTGAACACCTTCCACAAATACCAAATACACTCTACTTGGAACTTCCCCAAATAGTACACAGTGACTTCTCATCTTGTTCCCAGTCATCCTTCTGGATCCAGACAGGTGGTAAATTGGTGACTAGTAGGAGGACCCAACAACCCAACACATCTCTCAGGTAAAGAAAATAAGACAATGGACGTTTTGATATTTATTTATGAACTGAAGTTCTAGGGCAGGCAGAGTGAAGACAGTCTTGCTGAGGATGACACATGTTGGAAACATTGGCTTTGCTCTTCTTCTCCCATTGACACATTAGAGGGAGACAATGACAGCAACTCACTCTAATAGTCACAACAGTGATTATATAACAAAGAGGCAGAGTATAAGTAGATATGCTCACACTTGAAGGACACTAAACACAAGGCAAGCACACGAGGACTCAGACTTCTTCATGCATCATTACTGGTGGCTGAAAGAAGGGATGCTCTCAGTTCCCCAAGAGTAGAGTCGAATGACCATCAAAGTTAAGTCTTACAGCAAAGCTACATACTGAAGCAGCAACAGGCGATTGAGACAAACCTTTATTGAGTTACAATAAATTGCTCATTAATGTGTCACTGTAGAATGAGAGTGGGCAACAGTAGACTGATCGTTCCTAGCACACCTACTCTCTCAATTGTACCTCCATGACAGGGCCAGCCACTCGGCAGGAGAGATGAGCGAGGATGAGAGAAGTCATCTTCTCTTGGACCGTCTATTGGCCACCATCTGTCTCTCTAGGAATCCATATTGTGAAAGAGGGTGAGAGTGGGAAGATTTGACAATGTGAATGTTTTTTTATAAACACACCGTGTCACCCCAAAGAGACCCTTGGACAGAAAGAGTGTCACAATTTAGTGGATTGTTTTATGCAATTCTTCTTTTCTCCACTCATTAATACTGGGTGGAAATGAGTTTCTTAGGGAGATGCTTATCAGTTGTAAAATAAGAGCTTAGTTTTCTCCCGTGTGTGTGTGTGTGTGTGTGTGTGTGTGTGTGTGTGTGTGTGTGTGTATGTATATCGTATATATGTGTCTCTGTGAGTGGTGTGTGTGTGTATATGTGTGTATGTGTGTATGTATGTATGTATGTATGTATGTATGTATATGTATGTATATAGTATATATGTGTCTCTGTAAGTGGTGTATGTTGTGTGTGTGTGTGTAGATTCCCAAGGTTGATGTCAGGTGTCTCCATCACTCTCCGCCTTATCTTTTTAGGCAGGGTCTCCCACTGGATGTGGACCTTGATAGACTGACTGGCAAACAAGCCTCAGGGATCCTTCTGTCTCTGCTGGAATTACATCATTTCTGAAACTTTCACATGGGTGATGGAACATGAACTCCAGTCTTCATCATTAAACAGTAACCATCTTACTACCTGAGCCCTGCTTCCAGCCCCAGGAGCTAACAGTTCTCAGCTGATTGAACAATGAGGCTACAACGCACACCTGTAGCTTGAGTACTTTTACATTCGAACCAAACTATGGGAGAATGCTTCTCTAGCACTACAGGGACCTTCATTTGATTCCCAGGGTAAAAAATAAAACAGAACAAAAAACCCAAAATATCACCAAATGTCTCCCACTCAGGTATTTTACAAATTTTTACACTGAAAGATAGAATAATTAACTTTGCTATGGTTACTCAGGAAGCCAAATGGCACGAACTACTTCGAAACAAAAATTGATAATTAAAATATTTTTCTTTCTGATTTTGTTTGTGTGGATGAGGCACTGGAGCATTTGGGCATGACATGCTCTCAGGGTTACGTGGGCGAGGATAGAGAAGCCAGAGACAGTCTGCTTGGCTTAGGGAGGACTTTGATCCGGAGCCCTATTGCTGGTGTCACACTCTGTATGAGGCTGTGATGCCCTGTTGCTGGTACAGCACTCTCTATGAGGCTGTGATGCCCTGTTGCTGGTGCAGCACTCTCTATGAGGCTGTGATGCCCTGTTGCTGGTACAGCACTTTCTATGAGGCTGTGATGCCCTGTTGCTGGTACAGCACTCTCTATGAGGCTGTGATGCCCTGTTACCGGTGCAGCACTCCATTGAGGCTGCGATTGCTTCTGTCTCGGCATCCAGAGCAGCAGAGCCTGGAGCATTGGCTGCGATCCTACCTTGGGCAAATTCGTTGCAGATGATCCTACTGAGGTCAAAGCTCCCATTCGCGAGATGCGTGCTCTCTGGTGAGTCAGCCTGTAATTGCTGACACCAACCTTTGCTGCAGCAGCCTCAGGGGCTTGACGTTTGAGTCAAAAGATGTCAATGAGGATAAAGTTGGCCTTGTTTTCTGAAATCTTGGAGATTGATTAATAAGTTTTTTTTTTTTTTTTTTTAAACTCGGTGACTAAAATCTCTTTGGGAGAAAAAAAAAAGGATAAAATAAAATGAACAATATCTTATGACTCTTGAGTCTTATGACTAATAGCTCCATGTGCATGCTTAAGGTAGCTGGAATTTATGTAACTGGTTACTAGTATTTTGGAATATGAATACAATCAGTTTAATTTAATTTTTAAGCTCAGCGCATGTTTTAATGAAACGGGAAGCTAGCGTGGTCTTCAAGCTTGAGAGCAAGTGCACACGGCAGTGTTTGCAGAATGGTGCCTGAATTTGGGGCAGGGAGGGAATTCTGTATCCTGAAATCCTGCTTGGTGTGAATATTTTCATCTTCTTAAATTTAGTTTTATTTTTTAAATGTAAATCACATACATGGTTCCAAAGTCATATGAAAAGATGTATTCACAGAGCTCCTATTTCTATCTCTACCCCTTTCCCATTTACCTTTTTAGTTAACTATTTCTCTATTTTTTAAAATCAGTGTTTAAAATGAACACCTGAAAGTACTATTTTATCCGTGATAAAATCAGTTGGTATTTTTCTTGTTAACTTTACAATATACATTGTCATTCCCCACATCCTCATTCACAAAACTGTTGCTTGCCTTTTCCATAGTTCCAAAGTGTCCCCCTCGGCATAGCTGAATTGTAGTTGATTTAGTGGACCCTTAGCACTTTAGTATTTGAATTGTGGTAGCTGCCTGCCACTGTAACAAAACACAAACTTAAAAGGGGTGGGGGGGGGAGGGTCTGTTTTGGCCCACTTTCTAAGGTTTGAATGAATCGTGAATTGACTTCATTGCTTCTAAGCTGATACTGAGGCAACACTTCCTAGCCTGAGTGCGTGCTGGAGAAAACCAGCTCATTTCACAGCCGGACACCAAAGAGAGCAGGAAGGGGGGCTGAGTCTCCCAGTACCCATACCCAGCGACCGAAAGGCCTTTGCTATGTCTTAGAGAGTCCAGCCTTCCCAAAGAGCAGGAGGCCCAGGGGTGACCGAGTTTTTAATCAAACAGGCCTCTGCGAGAAAGCTACAGTCCAAAATAATGCAAATTGTTGGGATGTCTTTTTCCAAACTAGGTGTTCAGATTTTTTTTTTCTTTTTTAGTTCTAATGGTAGCTGATTTTATTTTTCCCTTTTTATTAACTACATTTATTTAAACAAGTACATTAAAAACGTAAAATCATACATACCAATGAGGTAACTAATTATTTTCAATGTATGCATATTCTATGTAACATTCAGATTAGGCTAAGGCCAAATATACTCATATTTTAAGACATTTAAAAAAAATTTTTTTTTGGTAAAAAGTTTCAAAATTCCCTTTAACGTTGAAAACAGACTTACTGAGATACAGTTAACACAGGAACAAGTGTTTTCCGTTAAACGTGTGCAGTTGTTGAATTTGGATGTTTGCAAACACTTGGGGAAACAAACCGCCACACAATTAACACAATGAATCCAGGGTCACCGAAAGCTTCCATATGACCCATTGCTTTAGTTTGGTTTTACTTTGTCTTGTGGCGAGAGAATAGTTCACACAAGGTCTCAGCAACTTAAACATCTCAACCCACTCTGAAACACAAGGTGCTGGCACCTCTTTGAGATACTAATCGTATTTCCTTCAGATCCAAGCTCAGAAATGAGATGCTGAACCACGCGGCAGTTCTATTTTTAAGCTTTTGAGAAACCAGCAACTACGTGTTGCTGGTTAGAATTAAAAAAAAAAATGCCACAAGAGCTAAGGGAAGAGCTGTGAGGAGTCCTGCTGTGTCTGTTTTTTCTATCAGGATTTTGGTGGGAGGTTTTTCTTCTTATTTTTAAGGACTTAATTATTCCAGCAAGTTTGTGTTTTATGATGTTTTTTTCTGATAACTTTTTTCTATGAAAATGTTTCATTTTAAATTTCTGTAGCTGAGTTGATCCAATAGTTTTTGCATGTCTGGACTATCGCATTTCACCAGACCCCAAACGACTGTTTTAAGTGTTCTGTGCACGTGCTGTTGGCTGTGTATTGATCTGGCAGAACACGGTTCTGTTTCACTGTTTCCTAGGTGGTCTTGAATAGGAATCTTCATGGTAACCTTAGAATCAATTTGTTTAGCTCTAGCTCAAGACCTCACTAAATTCATACATTATGTTGGGGCAAGCAGTTGGCTTTGTGATATTGATTATTTTGGTAAAGTACTAGAAGCTTTTCCATTTGTTGTGACTGGATTTTGCCTTGGGGAGGGGGATGCTTAAAGCTTTTTTTTTTTTTTTTTAATTTCTTTTTCAATTAAAAAAATTAAATTGTAGATGAAATGAATGCAAAAGAAATGGTCTGTTCTTTCATTATATGTCCTAGCAGCTTATTGTTTATGTATGAGAAGGTTATTGGTTTTTATATGATAATTCTATATGTTTCTAGCCATACCATTCTTCACTGCTTAAAAAAAAAAGTAGCTTTACCATCTTTTCTCTTGTTTTTATTCGAGACATTATTTTTTTTTCAGCTGCAAAAGAAGAGACAGTGTTACTTCTCCTACAGTGTTACTTCTCCTTTCCCAGTGTCTGCGCTGCTGATTGTCACAGAATTGATGTTTATTTAAATTCATTTCTGGGATGTGGTGTGTGCTCTTTGTCTCCCTCAGCATCTCCACCTCCTACTGCCACTTCCTCACAGCTTCATTCATGGACGTTGCAGGTCAGGTCCCTGCAGGCATTGCAATTCAGGATCCAGTCAAAGGCTGATGACCTTGACACAACCAGAGCAGCCTTTGCTGCCCCCCAATCACTGTGCATATCCTCTTTCTTACAGAGGGCTTCATAGTCCAGGATGGTGTGAGGGGTCACTACTGTACGTCCACTGAAGACTGAAAACAACAGTCTCTGTGATGGTCTGGAGACAAATCTCCAGAAAAGCAGAGAAGATACCCCAGATGGAAACCATAGAGGTCAAATGTAAATGCTAAGTCCAAGGGAGCAAGGACAGGATAATAAATGGTAGAGTCAAGGATAAGTTGAAAATAAAGTTAGATCAATACAACAACAGATGAGGTGCATTGGACAGTTTCATTAGTCATAGGCAAGTGACTGTGGTTTAATTTTATAAGTCATGGATGCATGACTTGTGTGGGCTAATGAGTCTGATTATAAGTGTCAGGATCAAAATAGGCACTAGGTACACTGCAAGTTTTTAATACTGAGTAAAACAAGGGCGCTAGAAAAAAAATGTTCTGGATTATTTGTTGAGAGCATCAAAGACCTGGTACTGGCCCTTTTAATTATCACCTTCTACAACATGCTGCAATGAAGAAAATGTTCTCAGATCTGTGTTGCCTGGCAAAGTAGCCTCTAGTCACAAGTGCCAACTGAGATAGGTTAACTTATAATTAATTAAGGTTCTTAATGAATCCATTATTATTTTGTTAATTGTATATGTAGAGCATAGTGGAATGACTCATTAATTTTATTTTAATTAACTCAAACAGTTAATGTGATCAGTGGCTACACTCCTGGACAGTGTATCTCTAGAACTTTGCATTTTAAAATCAGAAAGTTTAAGGGTATGGCTGAGGTCATGCTGGAGTTCCGATTTCTGCTGTCCAATGACACACACCACAGCATGACTAGAGCTCATTTACAATAGACTTATAATCAAATACTGTAACAATCTATAATGAAATGTGATGATTTCCATTGTATAAAGCCCTGCCACAGCTGATGCTTTATTGATATGTGAACACTAATTCACCATTAGTTAGTAAAGGAAAGGAAATGAAAAATAGCAAAATACCTTATCCAAAGTCATGGCTGTCATGAATTCCAAACCTGTCAATGCTGACACTTAATTCAAGCTGGTTAAGGGGGAATAGATCCTGTTTAGATCTTGGCTCAAGAGCAGAGTCTGACTCCAGCCGCCCACCTGGCTCATTCATGATAGCATCCTCAGCTCTCAGCAGACAGCTGGGCTATGGCTGCCCTACTTGCAGTAATCACGTTACTGTGTGCATCAAGCAGCATGTTGTCCATCTAAGATTATTGAAAGGAATAGTGAACTGTCTTACAGCTGGGCTCTGCATTAACTTTCCATAGGTCATCAAGCCAGAAGCTGGCAGGACTAGTTGGGAAGAGACTGATAAGTTTTCCTAATTCTGGTCCTACCTGGTACATCATAGATCTGGCTTTCTGTTCCAGAAGTGGGGCATGATGATAGAACTGGAGTGACATTTGATGCTGTTGTGGTTCTGTTCATGTGACAGGCACTGGACCCTCAAGCTTTTTCACACTGAGAGGAGCATGACACCTCTCAGGACTGGAGGTGTTTTTGCAGAAATGTTCCTACCCTTCCCAATCCTTGTTCTTCCTGCTGATGCTCATTTCGGTTGCTAAGACAGTTTCTATGGCAAAGATCCAGCAGCTAAGTGAGGATCACATGCTGTACATCGTTCAAACAGATGAACTTGACACTGGAACAGTTGCTTCAGCAAACAGAAGGCCGACGCGTCAGAGGACTGGATCATCAACTTGGGCAACACTTTAAGCCTTTGTTATTGGAGTCAGTGACAGGCTATTGACACTGGCATTCGAGGTGAAGTGATCAGAAGTCCATTCATAGTGTAGAAGCATGAGGAGTATCCATGTGTGCTTAAATGATTGTCTTAGGATTTCTGTTGCTGTGATGAAAGACCATGACCAACACAAGTTGAGGAGAAAGGGGTTTATTCTGTTTACACTTCCACATCACTGCTCATCCTCAAAGGCACTCAGGACAGGAGCTTGAGCAGGGCAGGCACATGGAGGCAGGAGCTGATGCAAGGGCCACAGGGGAGTACTGCTGGGTTGCTCCACGTAGCTTACTCAGCTTGCTTTTTTACAGAACCCAGGACCATGAGGCCAGTGTGGTACCCATTCACTGTGGGATGGGCCCTCCGCCACTAATCGCCAATTAAGAAAATGCTTTAGAGGCCTGTGTACAACTCAATCCTAGGAGGTATTTTCCCAATTGAGGTTCTTTCCTCTCAGATGACCCAAGCTTGTGTCAAGTTGACACAAAACTATCCATCACAATGATAAAGAGGCTCTGTAGGCTTTGATTTTTTAAACCCACTTTATTTGGGGTTCTTTAATGCCTCTACACCCCTTCCAACACACCTAATTTAGATAGGAGAGAAAGAATGTTAATAGGAACAGGAAAGGTAGACCTTTTTAGATTCAGTTCCTTGGGGCAATTTCACTCTTTGTTATCAGGATTCCAGCAGATCCATTAAACAGCAAACGAGCAATTCAGCAATTGAGCAAAAGTGACCACAACTGCAGCAGAGAACCTTGAAGCATTCTCTGGAGTGGTTCTCTCCAGGAGCATCTCTAAGTGGAGCAATAAACAGCCAAGTGATGTGAAGCAATGCAAAAGTGATCTCTTTTTGTTTTTGGGGTGGCTATTATATACCGGTCCACAGAGGATGATTTTCAGCTGGCAAAGCCCATGTCCCCACATGAGGCAGTTCGCTTTCTAGTGGATAAAAATCATGTACCCTCTCACAAGGCAGTTTCACACCCCACACTTTGGATCAAAGCAAAAGCATACTTACATCCACTACAAGGCTCTATTAAAAATGAAAGGTTAACAGACATATTTATAGCCTTGCTGGTGATGGCTTGAAAAGTGAGAGTCCTGTGAGATTTCATATGCTAAAGACACCCAAAACTATTACAGGAAAGAAATGTAGGCTGGGTGGTATAGCTGTAGACCAAAAGTGAAAATGTTTACATCTGGTTTCATCACCATTGCTGGTGGTCATTTGTTCTCTAGAACCTACACGTGTCTGGCTCTCTCTGAAATACAAATTTCAGCCTTTAACTTCCTGTTCTTTTCATTCCATTTACTAACTCCAAAAGCTGTGTAGACATTCTCCAGGTGGAGTTCTTTTTCCTTCAGTGAAACTGTTTCTCTTAAGCATTTGAAACTTGGAAACTGGTCATACTCAAGTACTCAGACTTCTTAGGCAGCGTGACACTCTCAAGGTGGCTTGTTTATACAAATCCAGCTCTCATAATCTCCCCAATTTGTTTTTGGTTCTGCTTTGGCGTCAGGGCCTAATGCAGCCCAGGCTGGACTTCAACTTGCTATATATTCAACAGCTGTCCTTGAACTTCGGGTCCTTCTGCCTCCACCTCCCAAATGCTAGGGTCACAGATACTCACCACCACATCTCGCTCATCCTTTTAATGTACTGAGGAAGAAGTTGCTTTTGTGTGTGTGTTTTATAGCTCCTTTTGGAATTTTGTCCCAGTAATTTTTGAGGCCTCCTACTCTCCTTCTTTGTCCTCATTTTAAAAACGTGCATTAATTATAGCTCGGAGATCAGGGAAAGAATGATTGCTCAAGTTCTTGGTTCTCCACTTTCTCCCTGCTACTGATTTTAAATCAACAAATATTCGTGATAATGTACTATGTGAAAAAAAAATTGGGGTAGGGTTTCAGTATATGAAAGAGCCTCTATGAAGGTTTGTAGTGAACTCAGGCTGTAGTGAATATGGGGGTCTATTATAGGCTTTTAACCTACTTTGTAATCCTAGGATTTTCATAGCTTCTCAGATCTTTGCAGACTGACGTGACTGTATGTGAGAATGTGTGCCAACCCGTATGCTGAGGGTAACACTGAAGAGCTTGGAGTTACAATTTAACTTAGTCATGATTCTGATTTTCTGTCCTGATCTCAGGACTAAAACAAAATATAGGATATTTATAGTACAAAATACAATATAGTTATTTGAAATGAATGTGTATATGTATTTAATTACATTAAAACATACATGCTTTACTGTTCAGTGAGGAACAGCAAATTGTAAAATTTTTTCTCCAAGGTAATTTTATTTGTAAAGCTAATACACAAGTGGATACATTTAAATGCCTATCTATGTATGAATATATATATATTCATTCTTACTAAATAACAAAATAGATGATTTTAAACTAAATTGCTAATGATGAGAACCATGGATATGTAGCCTCAGAGAGGATTAAGATTTTCTTTTGTCGTTTTCTCCCTCATAGATGTTTTGATTTATATTCGTGGTTGTTGCTGCCCCTAGACTGCCCGAGTGAACCTAACACTTGTTGTGTAATCTAGACTGGTGTCAAGCTCAGAGTCTTAGCCTCAGCCTTCTGAGTTCTGGGGTCACAGGCTATTCCCTGAACACTCTCCAGAATGAACTTGCTCTTCTGTATGATACAAGATGGAAGAACTGGTGCTACAGGTCATGCGGGGCTGTGGAAGAGATTCATTCAGTGCCTTCTCATTTTCCATCTTTGAGGTCTTGGGACTTTTACCGCAGAGGAGGAAATACATACACTGGCATTAAAAATATTTATTTATTTATTTATTTAATGTGTATGAATACTTTGTCTGCACGTATGGCTGTGTACCACACGTATACCTGCTACCAACAGAGGTCTGAAGAACTCACTGGATTTCCTAGAACTGGAGCTAGAGAGAGGTGTGAGCTGTTATGTGGGTGTTGAGAATCGAGCTCCGGTCTTCTGCACGAGCAGCAAGTGCTCTCAAGTGCTGAGCCAACTCTCTAGGCCCATATGCTAGCATTCTGAATTTATGGATCAATTCAATATCCAGTCCTTTTCAGTGTTTTCCTTTCCGCTTAAACTGGCTTTAAATTTTTATTTTAAATTACATTTACTTATTTATTCGTTTTAGCGTGGAGTCAGGGAGTGTGTGCCACAGCACGTGTGTGGATGTCAGAGGACCACTTGCAGGAGCTGTTTCTCTCCTTTCACCATGCAGAAATTGACAGCCCAGGTGTCAGCCCAGCCCTAAATTGACAATTTAGATTAAGTAATATCCAGAACTCTTTGAAACTGCAATGTGCGAGAAAACAAAAACAAACAAAAACATCCAGCAGAGAACGAAATGGCAGGACAAGAAAACATCACTGAGGCTGTCCTTACCAAGCTTGGTTCAGAGAGATTATCCCCAGCTTCTGCCCTCTTCCCAGCTGAGTTTCCCATTCCAGTAAGATCCAACAGTTATTTTCCCCCTAGTGTTCCCACATGACAAGAAAGCTCTCTGTAAACTGGGAAACAGTTGTCACAGTAGCAATACTGGTCTTGGGAGCCTCAGGACTTATCTTCCCCACCCCCAGGCCCTAGGACGACATTCTTGGGTTTGCACACGTTTGTGCTTTTCAGTGAATCATGTTCTCTAAATGTCACCTTGCTTCCAGCCTGCCTGGCCTGGGCTCCAGGAAGCACAGGCAGATTGATGGCTTGCTGAAAGTGCCCTCATTATCTCTCACTGTAATTCTTTCATGAGTAATCTCTTGTG
Organism: Acomys russatus; assembly: GCF_903995435.1. Classification (NCBI taxonomy): domain Eukaryota; kingdom Metazoa; phylum Chordata; class Mammalia; order Rodentia; family Muridae; genus Acomys; species Acomys russatus. The sequence continues at coordinate 22,761,739 of NC_067148.1, forward strand.
CCCTGGATGCAGAGCATGTGTGTGTGTGTGTGTGTGTGTGTGTGTGTGTGTGCGCGCGCGCGGGCGGCCGGGCTCGTGCTATGAAATACAATTTCAGACAATGGGTGAGCTAATTTCCTCTCTTCTCTCCCCACACCCCTGATCTCCACAGTGTGACCTCAGAGCTAATAGTTTATTTAATTAGCAAAGCTTGATTTAAATGACCTTACTTGGTAAGGAACAAGGGAGTAAAAAAGATTAGTGTCTTTAAACAAAGAAGATGACAAGTGACAAAGAGGAGGAGTGTGAGTTTTGTGGTTCCAGGAAGGGCTTCTCTAAAATAATTAGTATCAGAAAGAAGTGGTACATTTTTGTCCCATAAGAGATTGCATTCTTAAACAAAATAAGTAAGTAAGTTAAAAAAAAAAATTGCTTCCTTGTTCTCATTTTTTTAACACAAAGAATATTCCTGATTATTGCAGATTTCTTTTTGCAGGTGATAATCCTTTCCTTTGGCGCAATTACTAATAAGTTTAACCAAACCGAATATATATAAAAATATAAATATATATCTTTATCTACACCTATATATACATACATATGTGTAACATGTACTATGTGCATGTATGACATTTTCAGAGAACAAACTTAATTAATAAGTAAGTCAATGGTACTTCTCAATCAAACAAAAGTACAAAGGAAATGAAAGCAGTTTCTCTAAAGTTATGCTTTTACATATTTAAATATTTTAAAAGAAATGTTTTTCATGTTGCTAAATGTTCCTCTGAGATAATACTGCATCTTGTATCTGATGGATGTATAGAAACTACTCAAAAGAAAAACAGAAACAAAATGGCAAATGTGAGATGGGCTAAGAGAGGTGGGAGGCAAGATGAAGTAAAGAGATGCGCACATGTGATGAGCGCAGAAGGAAGAGCTATCATTGGAGGAAGGGGACAAGCAAAGGGTCAGGGTAGACACTGAGAAGGACAAATAAGAAGAAAATATGGTGATGCGTGTGTGTGTTTGTGTGTGTGTGTGTGTGTGTGTGTGTGTGTGAAAACATCACCAAAACCATTAAGAATCAGGAAATCTCCAAACTACTTACCTATTCAAAAGCCTTAAATTCATAGCAACCTCCTTTTCTTATAAACTATATCCTTCCTTATCATGAATTCAGTATGCTTCGGCTCTTTCCCTATTGTTAGGCTCTCTTAATCTGCCCCTGTCTTTCTAGAGGCAGGAGCTCTGAGTGCGCTACTGGGCTATGTCTGGGAGAAGGGAGCTCATCATCACATAGAAAGGAGTCAGAACCTAGGGCCAGCAAGGCTACCCTGCTGGATTTTTCTCTCTCTCTCTCTTTGGATGTTCTATCTTATTCCCAGGGCCTGGAGTGCTGAGAGGACTTGAAGCTGGATGAACAAAGTGTGTCATTTGCATGTAATGAAACACTGTGTGCTTCTTTCTAGCCTTCCATTAGACATTGCCTTACGGTTCTGAGTGCCTGAGAACGGCCTCATTGCTATGTGAAGTGATAAAAAAATTGTTAGCTCAAACCATGTCTCTTCCTAGTGACTTTGTCATTCCCATGTTATGTTATGAAACTATGCTACATAACTGATAGTCACATGCATGTGGCCATGCCAGGTGTGGATGTGCCGGGACTTGCCTTCCTCAAGTTTCTTGTTTCTGACTGATTTTGAAGATGCTCCTCATATAAAAGATAGAAGACGGTCAGAAGATCATTTTCCTTTGAAATAAACTCTGAAGTGGGTTGTCACAGATTCCAACAGCGTCATCTTGTCCCCAGAAATGCCCACAGTGGATAGTAATAAAGTACCCGGGACTTTGACCCCTCACATAGTTGGCTGCAGGAAGTGCCTGGGATTCAGTGCAAAGAAGGACAGTCCTTCACAGACAGAGGTTTCCAATATGATGTTCCCCTCCCCACTCTCAGGCAATGGCTAGCGATGCTTTATCATCAATTTGCAAAGCATTGTTTGAGCAGCGTGCCCTCTTCTCCTGTGGGGGATGGCTGTAGAAGCTGCTCTGCGTTTGATGAGCACATTCCTGTGGGTTATAGATCCTTTTCCTCCGAGGTACCAGCAAGTTCGCTAAGTGATAGATTCCTGGGCCTGACTCCAAAGCCACCTTCAAGTTATACAGCTTAAGCGAACTCTGCAGGTGGTTTTCTTTTCGCCTTTTGTCTTTCTTGGACATTGATAGTTGAGAACTAGCAGTTTAGATCCCACCATGGTCCTTATGACTCATGATTGAACACCCAACAGATGCTGTCTTAGTTACATCTCCTGTTTGTACATGGAAACGGGCCCTCTGGACTCATGCCCTTTTTGTTGAAAAATCACTGGAAATTATTATAAAAAATGAGGGGGGTCTCTCCACACACCGGAAAGATAGACAAGTACAGCTTACAATTCTCAAGAGGTGAAAAGGGGTCTTGACTAGGTTGCAAGCTGAAAGTCATTGTTGGCAGCCATCTGCTGTAGCTCTTAAAATACATCTGGGATGTTGGCATCCACAGAACCTTACAGGTAGCAGGAATGTGATGATTCCAACACCTTGGATTGTACAGATGCTTGTGAAAGAAAATCAGTTCATCTAAATATAACATTTCTTTCTTCCCTTCATTCTTTTCTTTTTGACTCTTTCTTTCTGACTTTTTTATAACATGGATTGCAGCCAGAACAATATGTAGGAAGCAGAAAAGCAAAAGGTGTTGCAATTTAAGGTAAGTTTTTATCCTCTTAAAATTAAACAGATTCCCAGTGTTTGAGATTTATAGATGTTTTCTTTCCACCCAAGAAAGCTTGCTTGTTCCACCAAAGTAAAAGCTAAATAATTATTTCTATCACCCCTGACAGACACACACAAGGCAAAGAAAGAAATGGCTTCCCCATGAAGCAAGGGCTGAGGTCTGATTATAAAAAACAGCAGCTGAATGGCATTCAAACTGCTTCTTCCCCTGAGCTCGCCTGATAATTTCTTTTTCTCCCTGAATAACTAAAGGAGAGGCAGCTGCCGCAGCAACCAGGATTCAAAAGCCCATTAATATCGGTGACTCATCAGCCGGATTCTTTCTCTATGTCTGGAAATGTCAGGAAATTAAAAGGCTTTGTGGCATCTCTAGGAGTCAAATCCCCAGTCAGGGCTGTAACCACTTCAAAATATTCTTGGCCTCATTTGGAAACTGCCTGTCACCTGGGACTCGGCCTGCTTTGTTCCCATCAGTGAAGGGTAGGACCATCTAGCAAGCTCACCCAGTTAACCACTCAGTTCACTTTCCCCCCAGCAGCCTGAGGACTTTGAGACAGAAAGCATCGGTGTTTGCTAATGCGCTACAAGGCGCCATGGAGTGCCTACGACAGCTAGACATGACCTGTGTGGTTGGCTTGGCCTTCCTTAGAGAAGGTAATAGGCAAAGATTGGAGCTTCATGGACGTGGGCCCTATTGTTTGATTAAGGAGTTGATAGAAAGGAATATTTAGAAATATTTAGATAATTGCACTCACGCTGTTAGTTTTCCTCTGAATACCTCATGCTAACATTTGCCTTCCCATTCATTTAAAATAAAGCTCATGATCTCATCTCAGTTCAACTGGCTTTTGCTGGTAATATAAAGGCAAGTAGCTTTATGTATATAAGGAAAAATACATATTTAGAAAATACATTTTCAAACCTTGATCACAAATTTGAAATGACAGAAAGATCTAGAAACTGTAACACGTCTCATATAGCCGAGTTGTTAGGTTCTTGGCTAATGTGGGTTATCGTGGTAATGCATTTAATAAGCTCATTAAAGTGTATTTCCAACTATGAACATGGACAATATGAGTGACTGTGGGAAGTTACTGCTCAAAAGGGAACATCTGGGCTAAAGCTTGGGCTAAGGGAATCACAGAGGATCTGTGGAAGTGAGGAACACTTTACTGTTCTTTGGGGAAGAGGTGATTTAGAGACCTGTCTTGATGAGATGAGAAGTTCTCTTGCATAAATGCAAGGAGAAAGACCTAGGTTTCAGCAAACAGCAAATTTGAGAAGTTTGGTATTAGGTGGGAAGAGAAAATTGCAGTGGCAAATTATAGAAAGATTTGTTAGATGAAGCGGGCATTTTGAAACCCATTTTATAGTCAATGAAAAGCTTTTTCCCCCAGGGATACAAGGGCTCCTTTATTCCTTGTTTGCTCCATGTTTATTGAGCATTTACTATGTCATGAATTATTGGTAATAAAAAGTCCTTTTGTCTTGTCTTTGGGGAGAGGGGAGAGGAGACAGATTAAAAACAAATGGAGCACACAATACAGAGAACGAAGAGGAATGCTATTTTACATAGGACTGGGCTCAATGGATGCTGTTCAGAGTCAACATCTATTGACAGAAGACTTGATCCAAGTGAGAGAATTAGTGAGTTGGTCCTGTAAGTCTGAGAAGGTCATTCTCATCATTTTCAGCAGATGCTAAGGTACCAAAGGAGGAACTGATGGAGAAGAGCAAGAGGGCTGGAATTATAAAACAAGAACAACAGAAAGAGATATGAGAGTGGGAGGCTCATTTGCAGAGTGAGAGAAGATACAGAAGTTTACAGAATGGAGCAAACAGTTCTTTAAAGGGTAGACATTATACAGATGAGGGGTCTCCAGCCATCGGTTTTAAGGAAGAGAAATAGGATGATGGAGAGTGAGATTGTCATGAAAAGGTAACACTATTTTTTATAATCCAGTGTTTAACAAGTAAATCCCCTCAAGCTGGAATTACTGGCTGATGTGAGCTGCCTAACATGGGTTCTGAGAATCAAACTCAGGTCCTCTGCAAGAACAATGTGTTCTCTTAATGGCTGAGTCAATTCTGCAGCCCCAACAGTGGGAAGAATGGCAGAATTCTGGAGTGAAATCCCAAGTGAATGCATATTGACACGGGCACAGCCATGACAAAGACCAAGGCCTGGCACACATAGGAAACTTGCAGAGCCACTTCCAATATGGGCCAGGCTCAAGATGGGAGGCAAATTTTTTGTTGAGGGTTTAGGTGTGAGCAAGTGACCAGTGTGTACAAAAAGTAGCAACTGCAGCTTCATCCTCCCAGATGCTCATAGCCTGAGACTGATCATCTATAGAGACCTAAACCCAGTAACCCTTGTGCTATACCTAATAAACGTGCTGAGGTTCCATGTTGCCCAGGGATAGTGGGTGTCCTTCATCAGAGCGCATACCCCATCTGATCCAAGCTTTCCTGTACATGTGTCTCTGTGTCTGTTTATTCTTCAGTCCCTCCCTGAATGCCTGTATTCAACGTTAAAGGACCAAAGCCATGAAAGTAATAGCACAATATATATTTTTTTTTTTACTAAAGCTTAATTTACAAATTAGGTGCAGTAATTTATTAACAACAATAACTAATGACATTTAATGATATAATATATTCTAATGAAAGTCAAGTAAAAAGTATTAATTGCTTATATCCAGAAATCTCTATCCAATATTTTTCAATACCAAAGATGACTACAAGCAAACGAAACCATAGAAAGTAAATCTGGGGACGAAACAAGGCAGGATATGTCCATCAGATCAATAAGCAGGGCTCCCTAGAACAGTGGTTCACAACCTGTCTGTGGATCAAAACACCTTTGGAGACTGAAGGACCTTTTCAGAAGGGTTGCCTGAGGCAACCAGAAAACACAGATATTCACATTATAATTCATAACAAAACTTACAGTTATGAAATAACAATGAAAATAATTTTATGACAGGAGGTCACCACAACATGAGGGACTGTATTAAGGGGTTTCATCACTAGCAAGGTTGAGAAGTGCTGCTCTAGGGGAATAGAACAAATAAAATAAATATATATTAATAGAATATATGTCCATAATAGAATACATATAGAATATGACAGAATAGGTATTAAATTAGCTTACATGATATGCTGTGATTAGTCCAGCAATGGCTACCTCACAGTAGAAAGGCTAAGAAACCAGTAGCTATCCAATCTATGACTGGATGTCTCAGCAGTCCCAATTTAGCATCAAGGGTCTAGAGGATTTCTGGGAAGCTACTGGGCTTCAGCCCAAGTTGGAAAGCTGAAGAAGCTGAGTTCTGATGCCAGCAGTGGCAGCAGCACTAGTGGGAGCAGCAGGGCAGATGAACTCATCAATAAGACGTAAAAGCCAGAAGGCAAAAAGGAAAAATCTGTAGGCTTAGAATTTTTTCAAACCTACTTTATTTGAGGTTCTTCAATGCTTATACCTTCCTTCCAACCCACCTGCCCCAGATAGGAGAGAAAAGAGGTTAATGGGCACAGGAGAAGTAGACCATTTTAGACTCAGTTCTTTGGAGTGATTCTACTCTTTGTAGTCAGGATTTCAGCAGACCAGCTAAACAGCAAGCCAGCAGTTCAGCAAAGGTGACGGCAACTGCAGCAGCTGGAAACTCAAAGCATTCTCTGGAGTGGTTCTCTCTAGGAGCATCTCGAAGCAAAGCAATGAATAGCCAAACAGTAGGAAAAGATGTCAAGACCAAGAAGCTAAAAAAGCCAATCCTCTTGTTTTGGGACTCAGAGTCCATGCTAGGATGTTTATCAGTTGGCGAAAACCACGCCCCCTCAAGAGGCAGTTCCTCTTCTAGTAGACAAACATCTCACAAGTCTGTTTCACACCCCACACTTAGGATCAAAACAAAAACATGTTTGCATCCACTACAAACATTTTGCCCCAGGACCTTCTTCTGTCTGTGCTGGTGCTGACAGGCACCACCCATATTCTGAATGGGTTTTCTGTTTCAGTTAACGAAATTAAAAAAAAAAAAAAAAAAAAAAAAAAAAAAAAGTAAGTGTACCTAGAGGCCTGTCTGTCTTGGTTGATTTCAGGTCTAGTCAAGTTGGCAACCAAGTGTTGTTGAAAAGGAGGAAACACAATGGTTCTGGTTTTGCATCAAATGAGAAGAGCTCATTTTGAGGTCTGAATATGAATTTAACTGGAGTGTTCTTGTTGTTTAAAACACGGATTTTTTTTTTTTTTTTTTACTATTAATTTACTGGACAAATGAAAATACGATAGCAGGAAGGTAAGATTGTTTTTTTAGCCCATTTGGGACAATGATGCTTTTGTGCTGTTAACTATATTGGGGAACTAGAGATCTTTTTCACCCTGCTTTTATCCTTTGAGATAGGTGTTGTGATAACCACTGTCTTTAACAAGTCGAGCTGTGTTATCTCCAGGTCTGCCTCTGCATTGCTCGATGCACTGCGTGACCTTAACATTAACCATGGCCAGGTTTACATTTAGCCTTAGTACAACGTAGGAGCTAGAGAGATGGCTAAGCAGTGAAGAGTGCTTCCTGCCCTTGCAGAGGATCGTAGTTCCATTCCTGGTGCCGATATCTGGTGAGCTCACAAATGCATAAAGCTTCTGCTCCAGGGGACTCAGTGCCTTTTTATGTCTTGTGCAGGCACCAGAACGCACATGGCATACTCTCTCACATGCTCATTAGCAAATATCAAATATTAATCTTTAAAGGTAGGACTTAACACGAGTGGGAGCGTGTTTGAGGTCCTCTTCTATCTCTAGCACCCAAATCTCATCATTTCTCACAATTTTATTCCAGTGTCATTCCTGTAGTATACAACTGCTTTGGCAGCTCCCAACTGTGAAGTCTGTCAGGCCCTGTGTTACCTTAATATATAGAAACTGAAGATGGCACTTCTGTAGATTAAAGATCTAAATACTCAATGTCAAGTTTCCCCCCTTCTTTGACTTTTGAGATGCAGGGAAAGTGCCAACCTGTCTTTCTTCTAAACTCTCCCTGCACCTCATCTTTGCCTCTAACGGTTTAAATTTTTTCAACCTACCACTCCGCATGTACTTACACCCAAAAATATGACAGAATTTAGTCTTGTGCCTGCAAACTGAGGATGCGAGTTTGCTAGGGCCGTGTGACCAAGCACTATAAATCACAGATAGGGCTCCTCCCATGTGTGGTACCCAAAGATTAATTTTTAACATAGGAACCCTTTGGGGATATTTACCCAAGTCATAGCAGTGGAATTCATAAATGACACTGTAAGTAGAGCCGCTTTTTGCAGTGATTCTGGCCTTGCTGGATTTTCCAGTTACAATCTAAAGACAGATGGGGTGGTTTTGATGAGGGAAACCATGCCTAACTATAGAGCCACAGTTTGTCTGAATGGCTTTCTCGTGCTCTGAATCACAGCATTTCAGTTTTTCTTTTGGAAGAATATTACCACATCATCTACCCGATGCTTAAAGATAAATGTATAGATGGCACAAGCCTGAGGTAACCTGGCTTCGTTGTGTTGGTTAAAGGTGGTGTTCAAATGACACATGGGGGGTGGTGAGTTGGCTTGGAGGTTAAGACCACAATTTGCTTTTTCAGAAGAGGGGAGTTTAGTTCTCCAAAGCCCAGTCAGGCTCACAGATGCATGTAACTCTAGGTCCATGGGATCTGATGCCCTCTTCTGGCCTTCATAGACACTTGCACAGTGTGTACGCATGCGCATGCAAACACACACACACACACACACACACACACACACACACACACACACACACACACACACACTCCAAACAAACAAATAATAAAATCTAAAACAAAATCAAAAAGAATTTAGGAAGAGTAGATGGCATGTGGAGCACCTCAATAACGTGGCATGTTCATATTTCAGCCCTAGTCTTGCTCTTGCGGCTAAGAGATCAGAGTTTAAGTCACACATAGACTCAGGGCTGATCTCAAATGCAATCACTTCCCAGTATTTCGTTAGAAACAGGGGTCGTGATTTTCTGCCACCCCTAGCTCTCCAATAATATGAATAACAAAGTTGCTATTTTTAATAAGTTTGGGAGCTGACTGGTCATTTTAGCTCATGGGGGCTTGCTGAGGCCAAGGATGTCTTTGTATAGGCAGCCCCGTCCTGTTCTTGGTGTTACATTGTCCTCTCAAAGTCTAGTTTTCTCAGCTGAAGGTAGAGAAGCAAGAGGGTCTTTGGAGTCCTTGCCTTAGAACAGGGACCACGTTTCCTGGTGCAGCCTGGGCTCTCCTGCTGGCTCAGGCTGATGCTCTCACCTCCATTCCTAGCCCTCTTCTTTGTGCTCCCTTGAAGTTACTCCTGCTTCTAGGAACAATAGGACTTGAACCTCAGATGGTCCTCACAGGCTCATGTTTTCAATACGTGACCCACGAATGTTGTCATTGCTTAGGAGGCTGCGGGCCCTTTAGGAGAGGGGCCCTAGTCAATGGAAGCAAGTCACTAAGGGCAAGCTGGTTATAACCAGCCTCTGGCTCAGCCTTTTCAGAGCCACCATGGCGTGAACATCTCTCCTCTGCCACAGGCTTCCTCCATCATGACATCCTCATGCTTTGCTTAGGAGTATGAGGCCAATTAGCATATGTTGCAGGCTATGTAACTTCTTCCTGCCCAAGATTCAGCTCAAATGCAGCTCCCATCCTTGCTGCCTTTTTCTCTTTGTCCAACACCTGTTCCTTACATCTTTCTCACTTGCTCTGCACAGGAGGAGTAGAAGGCCACACTTCTCAATTAGAGATGTTTCACGGTCACCTGGCCATGGACACAAGGTCTAGGGACAAGTGAAGTCATCGTGGCAAGTAACTTATAACAGTGAATCTCTTTTCTTTTTTTCCAAGCTTAAATAAATTCTATTTATTTTTGAAATAAGTCAAATCCTAGGAAATGAGAATTTGACAGATAAGCAAGATCTTTATGTAAAATATTCAGTTAACAAAACATCTTGCTATTAAAAATAGATATGAACAGGAAGGTTATTTGTGTAGCTCAAATTCTTTTTTGATAAAAGAAGCTATAATTGAATACATTGTGAATATAATAAATTAATATATCCTATGAAATATTTGGGTTATGTTCAGGTATTGAAATATATATTATAAAATTAATATAAAATATAGAATGTATTCATTTAAAATATTTCATTAATTTCAAGCACATGTTAGAAACTGACTTATGAAAATATTCAATAAGTAAGCATTTATCGAGCATTTAATATGTGTTAGGTAGTATAACTCTTTCTGTGGGCACAACGATGAATACATTCTTGTTCTCTTCAAGGCAGCCAAATACAAATAGCAAAAACACTAAGAATGTAACATTTATATAATTCCTGATTGTTTCATGGTTCTTCTTGTTGTAGGTAGTTTATTGTATATATGTGTAATCATATAAATGTATTTGTAAAAAAGAACATAAATTGAACTAAAACATATTTAACATACCTAGAAATTCTATTCCTACATCTACATTTCAAAGCAAATTCTACATAAGCCCTCAGAGATACCTATGTGAGGGTCCTTATCATAGCTTTTTTTTTCTTTCTTTCTTTTCTCTTTTTTTTTTTTTGTAGAAGGAAAAGGGAACTGGATACAATCTTGGAGTCTGTAACAGAGGGGTTATGTGAGGGGTGGCTAGGGTATACCTGAAACAAGCTACAACTTAGGGGGGAAAAGGTTGGTATATACAATGAACTTCTGTTGGGATTCTATTGCTAACAAACAGGAAGAAAGTTCTGGATCTCAGAGGTCCAGATCCTCAGTGTTGCCATAAAGGGTCTGGTTTGGTATGGCTATGAGCAACAGGACCAGCTTTGGGTCTCTCCTGTAGCTATCTGATTGCATCTGAGCTTCCAAACACAGATGCTGCTGCTTTTTGCCTGTCACTGTGGAAGCTTCTACCTCTACCTTAAATTGGCCCAAGTCTTCCTAGCTGTCCTAGGATTCCAGCTAGTGTGTCTCCTCCCTGAGGCCTTCACATCTAAGGGATCAACAATCCTACCATTTCTGATGCGTCTGCTCAAGGACTCACCATATGGCCTAGTATTTATTTTCAGGTCTCTCTTTAAAAAAAAAAAAAAAAGAAAAAAAGAATCTCTTAAAAGCAGGCTTACTTTCCAATGTCTGCCCACTTTGTAGCAATCTCGAGAGCAGGACACAATGTCCCCAGGATTTGATTCTGGTTTACCTTTTAAAAGCATTAGAAACCAAACATGAAACTTCCTTACTCCGTAAAGTTAGTCTTGTTAGATTTTTTTCCCCTCTAATAACTGGAAAAATACTGCATCCTAAAGAACTGTGAAGTTTGGGGTTGCCCAAGGGAAAATTCTAAAGTTCCATTAAGAGCCACACGAGGAACACCACTCACTGCTGGAGTACAAACACACAGTGTACACTTTATTTTTTCCGTTCTTGGGAAAGTCATTATTGTTTCCATTGCATTGTTTTCAGAGTAATTGAAAATGGCCAATTTCATGTCCCTTGGTAGTAAACAGATTGAGTGGAAAATTTCAAGTGCAGCCATTTCTCCAGCTTGATAACCTGATTTGTATTGCAAGTTATTTACAGTGAGTGACCTTGCGCTATTAAATTGTGGGATCACAAAATCTATGTATTTTCCATATGTGATTGAGGTCCCCACTTTTCTAACAAAAAGAACTTGTGGTCATTTGCCGTGAAATAAATAAATAGTCTATTAAAATAGTTTCAGAAACAAGAAGAAAAAACACAACCTGAGCCAATGCAGCTAATTTATTATTAAATTAGTCTTTACGTTTCCTAGTTAAGGAGAGATCACGGAATGTCCAAGACAGAAAAGCTCTCAAGAACTGGTTTTATCAAAGGGTTAATAACACATGAGTCCCACAAGGAATTTTCTGCTAATAACGGTTAACCCTGTGGAAGCATTTCCTCTAAAAGGGTAGATGGTAGGATTCAGTTCACTCATTATCTTTCAAAGTGGGAGAGAAAAGATTGTGTCTCCAACTAGGTTGCTGTTATTATCCAGAGAGTTCAAACGTAAAGACCTATATATGTCAGACAGGCGGAGCGGTTGGAAAATGCTATTTCAAGCCGTGGACACTCATTGCCTATGGCTAGTAATTGCACGTTGGTGTTTTGTATCATCCTGAGAAGTATATCCTGAGTCTCCAAAATGGCACAACAGTGCATGCATTAGTCACGAGGAATGGGGCTGGATGGGTTGTCTTCCTTCTTGTCATGGCAAGACACCTGACCAGAAGGCAGAGAAAAACTTGTGCTCATCTCGTTGGCTTTTTTTCCTTCAGTTTAAGATGTGAGGCCATGAAATGGTGCCAAGCACTTTTAAAAAGGGACTCCGCACTTCAGTGAACTGAATCTAGAATCCTCCTTACAGAAATTCTTAACGATTTATCTTCATGGTCTGTTAAGCTGGTAACCAATACTAACCATCACAGGGATAATGGAACAGGTGACCAACACCAGACAATTACTTATGACATCACAATCTTCTTGAACAAAACACATTTTACCTCATTTGGTCTGTAAGGAATTAGAGCCCAGAGAGGTGGAGTATTCTACAAAACATCATGCTTTCAGGACCTCCTGGTGCTTTGAGTGACCCTGGTTTTCCTTAAAAAGATTCTAGTCTGCCAGGCCCAGTGGCACATGCCTGTAATCCCAGCATATGGGGAGGCATAGGCAGGAGGATCTCTGTGAGTTCGAGGCTAGCCTGATCTATAAATTGAGTTCAGGCTAACCAGGGCTACATAGAGAAACCCTATCTTGAAAAACAAAAGAAAACAAAACACCACCACCATCACCACCACCACACCCCCCCTACCCCGGCCCCCCCCAAAAAAGATTCTAGTTTTTTACCTGAGATTCTCCTTGACTAAATCAAATTCACCTTGACCTGGGAGAATCTTTTACATGTCCTTCAAAGTTAACCCCAAACTCACAGTGCCTGGGGTAAAAACTTCTATAGCTTGAAAGGCCCCTGTGTGGAGTACATTGAAGTACATTCTTGTGAATGTCCCTAGACAGTAACTGGATGGCATGGAAAAGTCAAATGCTTAACCAGACCAGGGTAACTGAGTCTAGGGTCTGGGGATAACCTAAGGCACACCTATGTCTGAACTCGGTCTGAACTCTGTTACTGAGCTACCTTCAGTCCAGAAGGGATTAGAAGACAAAGCATTGCGGCCTCTTCCCCCATCCCATAATGATTCACAGTCTGAAATGAGAACTCCATCCAAAGCAACAGAAGCAGATGGTGTACTTATGTGTCACACACAGCTGTATTCCCTCTCTGGTGCCACAAGTGGCATCTGATTATCTGTGTGATTCACTTTTAAAATAACACACCCTTCACCTCACGGTGTGGCATCAAGCTTTTGGAGATAAAGCTATTCTTTGTCTCGAAAATAATGCCGCCCTCTACCTACACAGGAAATGATGCCAACAACAGAATAGAATGTAGTGTTTTTCATAAGCAGCAAGAGTAAGAAAAGTTCATAACAATAATTGTTATCAGTAGTCGGTAACTTGGAGGCTATGTCAATACTGGATTGGCTTACAAGGAAAGGTAATGGTTGGAAGGACGGCTTCTAGCCTCTGACAGAACTGAGCTGGACTTTGCAATTAGCCTCTGACAGAACTGAGTTGGACTTTGCAATTATTCTGTGACACCAGAACATTAATTTTTCTTCCTTAAAGTTGGATAATATTTGTCTTAGCTGTTGTACACTGCCAAGAAGATTATGCAAGTAAATATCTTACTACAGTTGTAGGCATGTGATAGGCACTTAACAATTTATAGTTCAATGATTTCATTAAATTAAGTAATTAAAACCAACTATCTGAAAGATGTATGTTGAAGTAATTTTTAATAATAAAGACTGGTTGCTACGACTATTAATGCAGCAGTTATTCCTTAACCCGCTATTATAGAAATAAAAATACACAGACACTTGGTAGATTTTTAATGGCCTTAAACCATCAGGGATGCGGGGTTATAAATGCCCTAGCCACCTTGTTATCTTCCAGCCACACATCCCAAGTCATTTGCTCTAATCATTCCTGTCTGAGCTACTTCCCATGCAAAATTCCCATAAATACTTGCACATGTTTTCCATTTGGGCTCCTTCTCTCCATCATGCCGATCCTCAGAGCAAGCTCCTCCTGGCCACACGCTTCCTCTTCACACTAACCCATGTTGACTTCTCCTCTCCTCTCCTTCTCTCATCCTCCTCTCTCCCATGATCCTCCTGTCTTCCAAACCTGTGAACCTTAGCTCCCCTACCTCTCTTCTGCCCTACCCACGTAGAGCCATTTGTATTGGCCATTCAGGGATAATTTTGGAGGCAAGGCTACATCGCATCACTTGACGTATGTGAGCATCTGTTCGTAGAACAATAAAGATCTCTGGGAACAAGCAATTAGTTAAATGCAATGCACCAGGCCATGTTGCAATAGATGCGGGTGCCCTCTGGAATCTCCTGGTCATCATCTACATGTTTTGGTGATTTCCAGGTTGCCTTCTTGGGCTACACATTTATAAAAAAAATATAAACAATAAATTCAAGCATGGTCTGTCTGTCTCCCTCTCTCCCTCTCTCTTCCTCCCATCCACCTATCCTGATGGAAAATAGCATCTAATCTATGAGAATTGTTCAATCAAAGCAAAGCACATTACCTCCAAAATGTACATCTCCAATCCCTCAAGAGTCTGAAGCTCCATTGTCAAAGAGATGGTTAAGATGTTGGATCCAGAACTTTTTACATGTAAAAAGTACAAACACCGAACAGTTTCACTAATGTGTGTAATCTAGATTTTTAAAAATGATACAGAATAGGAGGGTTGCTTTTTTGAAAGAGTAGAGGACCAGTGGGAGGGTACATATCAGAGTATTGGAGATGAATATAATCAAAATACATTATGAATGTGCATGAAAGTGCCTTAGGGGCTGAACATGAGTTTTATCCATGGGCCTTATGTGATGGAAGGAGAGAATTAATTCCTATGAGTTGTTCCCTACCTCCACAAATGTACTGTGGCACACTCAAGCCTACACACACACACACACACACACACAAGATAAATAGAAATGTAATAATTTTAAATGACAGAAAATGCCATAAAGGGACTAATTATTTTGTTTAACATATGCAAATTGAAAAATACTTTCTGAGATATGAATATTACTAATTCTTTATACTTAGGACTCATTAAAAATGATGTTAATTTGTATGCAGATGGAAGGAAGGCTGGTATATACAATAGTATCCTGCATCAGGATTTTGTCCCCTAAAAACCTTTACGGTCTGCCTTTTCCTTACTCTGGATGTAGAGTTTTAAATGATTATCAGGCTATTGCAAGAGGAAGCACAAGCTCCCAGCATCATCTTCAAGCCTGCCTGACTCACTGCTCTGTAAGTTGTAGCCATCAAGTAGCAAGCTGGTGAAAGGGCGTGGGAACCACTAACACAGATGTGTGGTCATCAGAGGCTTGGTTTATATCCCGGGCCTCACCACTCACGATTACTGGAACTCTAGCTTTGCAATTCCCCACCTCTGAGCAGCATTAAGTAGAGGCCCCTCCTGACGTATTATTTTTCTTATCACAGATTAGCTCTGCAGCTTGAGCTGAGCTTTGCTGGTAAAATTAAGACTCTTGTCTGGAAGACCAAGTGAGAGGAGGAAAAAACCTTCAGAATATTTTAATGACACATGCTGAATGACACTCCACAGGGTTCCTCATGTTGCAAGACCTTGGTGTTTAACAAAACTTTCACTGGGGAGAAGTGCGCCTCTGGGCTGCTAGCGAGGGTGAGGTTGATGAGTCAGGCAGTTGTGCGTTCATCTCAACAGCCCTTCCCTCTCGAGCAGCACAGGACAGTCATTCTGAGAATACATCCAGGCTAGTGCCACTGCAATCCTATTTACACCTTTGACTGTGTTGGCTGTTGGAATTTCTGAGAATTTGCAGATGAAATGACAGCTTTGTGCTATAAGGATTTTAATATAAACAGGAAGCTCTGTACTTCAGTAGTACTCCATAGTGCTCTTGGGTATGTACCCAGAAGACTTCAAAGCCTACTCTAGACATGCCTTCTCATCAGTGTCCATTGCTGCTCTACTCACAACAGCCAGGAAATGAAAACAGCGTAGACATCCATCAACCAACGAATGGGTACTAAATATGTGGTACATTTACACAGTAGAGGAATATTATTCAGCTGTTAAAAGTGAAATTATGAAATTTGGAAGTAAGTGGATAGATCTGGAAACAATCACTCTAAATGAGGTAACCCAGCCTCAGAAAGACAAATGTTATGTTTTCTCTTATCTGTAGATGCTAGCTTTGAATATCCAGTCATTTTAACAACTGTTTAGTCCCAAGAAAACTCTCTGTGCATGGCCCCCTCATGGTTATAGAAGTATAAAGTCCCTTTTCTGTGAAAGTTCGCTATTCAAACAATCTCATTATTTGAAAGTATCTAAAAAGATAGTTCACCAAAACCATGGTAAGTTTTAAAGTAACATTTCAATGTGGCTTGATATTATCTCTCAAAGTTCCTGTTTCACTGTTGCTAAAAATGCTTTCAATAGGCACCCCTTTTCCAAGTTTGAGCTTATTAAGCAAACAACCAACTAACTATACTTGAAAACCTACCACTATCGAACGAGGAAGACAGGTGCTCCAATAGTGGCAGTGCAGCTACAACAAAAGCAATAGCAGTTTTAGTTTTTGTAGATAATGCCTTCCCCCAAACAACCTTGCTGTATCTTACTTGGAATTTAGACTCCAATCTTGGCTCTGATTCATACCATGAAATTCAAGATGTACCAGGGTGCATTCCTTCATCTAAATAAAATAATAAAATTCAGATAATATTACTTTGAGTTCTTAGTGGGAAAATACTTAATAAATAGTAGGTCATGGTGTCTGGCTGGAGAGATGGTTCATCTGTTATGAGCACTTTCTGCTTTTGCAAAGGATCTGAATTCAGTTTACAACACCCATGTGGGGGGTGTACAATCTCCTGTAATTCCAGTTCCAAAGGATCTGATCCACCCTTCTCACCTCCACAGGCTCATGTACACACACACACACACACACACACACACACACACACACACACACACATACACACACACCACACACATACACACACACCACACACACACACACACACACACACACACACACATACACACACACATACACACACACCACACACACACACACACACACACAAACACACACACACATACACACACACATACACACACCACACACACACACACACACATACACACACACCACACACACACACACACACACACACACACACATACACACACACCACACACACACACACATACATACACACACACATACACACACCACACACACACACACACACACATACACACACACCACACACACACACACACACACACACACACACACACATACACACACACCACACACACACACACACATTCAGGCACACACATACTCATACACAGTCATAAAAATAAAATAAACATTAAAAGCACAAAAATAAAAATATTTATTTTTAAAAGATTTGATGGTTTGTTGCGAATCAAAACCATAGAGAGAATAATGGAAATTAGTTTGACAATTGCAAAAAAAAATATATCCAAGTCTGAGGTAACAGTCACTAAGACATATTTTTCAATATGGAATTCATTGACTCCGGTAATCATTAATCCATTCCCAA
The DNA here is from genome assembly GCF_903995435.1 of Acomys russatus. Classification (NCBI taxonomy): domain Eukaryota; kingdom Metazoa; phylum Chordata; class Mammalia; order Rodentia; family Muridae; genus Acomys; species Acomys russatus. The sequence continues at coordinate 22,779,279 of NC_067148.1, forward strand.
AGACAGTATCAGTGGTTTTACTCATGTTTGCTATGTGTCCTGATTATTGGATACATCCACAAAAACACAGCAAATGCTCTCCCAGGTCAGAGTGGGAAAGGCCAAAATGGAAGACAAAAGGGTAAGGAAGTTCCTTGATTCTTTCTCTCACTCCTCACATGGGTTCCGTTGCGTCCTTCAGAACACCTTCCCTGAGAAGCACAAGTGCACTCAGGTGAGGAACCACAGCGGCTCGAGGCAGCAAACTAAATCACAGCAATTTACCAACTAGTATTATGATGGGGACTATTGGGGACCTTCAGCTGTGAATCAAACTTGGCTTGCAACGGTGTGCCTTTAGAACATTGTCTGCCGATTCATCTGCTGGAAGACAGTGGCCGTCTATCTCCCTCCGACTAGCAGATACCAAAATTACAAATGAGCACCTGCAGCAGTCAGGTTGGTGCTGGAGCTGGTTACCTTTTTAGTCAAAGTGTGCCTGCCCCCCCTTGAGGAATCACAGTGTGAATAAAAGGCAAGAGGTGAGTCACAGTCCTGCGTGGTGGTCCCTCAACAAACTTACTTCAGCATCAGGGCTTGGAATGTCTTATTTGTTCTTCTAAAAATTAAAGGGGGACATCTTTAGTTCTGAATTGTGATCATTTGAAGCCCTGAAAAAAAAAAAAACCCTAGGAGAACACATTGTATATCCTGGTCCTTTATATTCTGATTAATTAAAATAACTGCTTAGCATTCATATTCTGTTTGCTTTAAATGTACGGCTGTAATTTGCCTGCAGCTCCAGCCCTGAGATAGACATGATAACTGGGAAGACATAATGATTTGGCTGGAAAAATGAACTAAATCACCTGGGCTACGAGCACTAGGGCATTGTTATGTATAAAAATATTTAGGCCACAAGAGGACAATGGCAACCCAAAGAAGAAAGCAGGACATTGGAAAACAGCTCTCAGACAACGGCAGCTCATTAGTACATTGAAATCATCTGGATTTTAAATAATGGTCTCACACAGAAACTAGGCCACTTGATCTATACTGCAAGGCAGGGTCCTTCTACAGGCAAATATTTTATATCGTAAACCTTTGGCTAGTCCCTTGCTTTATACATAAACTAAGTGGATGGGAGAGTAGTACAAATAGTCTCAACTTTGGGGAAGAAACACATAGGAAAAATTGATTTTTGAGGTGGCCAGGATTAAAATTACAGTGTGCCTTAATTCAATAAATGTCCTGTCCTTTTACTGTGAACACAATGCATGATTTCCAGAGTGCTTTGTCTTCTTTGTGAGAAGCCACCTCTGAAATAGTCTGAGTCTTCCGTGGGAGGTAAGATTCTGTGTATTCTATCACAGATGGGTCTTTAGGGCGTGTCTCTTCTCCTCGTGCTGTGATGGATTGGGCGTATAGCTTAAACTGTGCTGACTGGGTGTTTTGTTTCAGGGCTTTGAAACTTGAAAGCATGAAGCATGGTCAGAAGAGATAGTGGCATAGAATTCTTTATGGAGAAATAACACACAGATTTATTTTTATTTGTTTACTTTTCTGAGATAAGCACAAACTAAATCACAGCAATTTACAACTAGTATTAGGAAGGTCTTGACCTTCTGATAGTCCCCTCTAATGCTCTCAATTCTTTCAATCTTAGAGTTCCTGTAAAACATAAATTCCCCTTTGCTTGTAAAGAATCCATCTCTGCTACTTGGCCGATGTGATCACAACTGTTCCGCTGTGGAAGTTAAACACAGCCAGACTGCAGATATAAGACGCAACAAACTACAAGTTTCCCTACAGAGTAAGGGGTCATCGCCTTTCTGAAGCTCATGGTGACGCTTTAAGAATGAAAACACGTTGAAAGGCCATGCACACTGTGTTCATGTACCTCCGACACCCGACAGCTAGTTTTCTCAAAGATGAATTGTGCTTGGGAAACGTAAGGATGTTTATAACCTAGTCCCTAGAGGGTTGGGAATAAAAACCTACTTTTGTATATCCCCCAAAAGAAAACACATACATAACTACACATAAAATTATATTTGAGTTTTATGTTTATTGCTAAAAGTACTTGAAGGTTTTGCTATCATTATTTTAATTGTATGGATTTTTGGTGCACACTGTAATGATTTGATACATGTCTGCAGTGTGTACTGATCAAATCCAACTCCTTGAATCCCTAACTTTTTTTTTACTGATATGTGATATCAATACATTCATATGATGAATACAGAACCAATTTGAATGATGGCTTCTATCTTGTCATTACTTTGTGATGACATTATATAATTCCATATTGATCCTTGCTCATATTTCTCTTTTAAAATGTACTTCCTGTTTGTTATTTGATAATTTATTATATACATATAATTTACTGTGATCATATCTACACCCTAGGTTTTCCCCTCTAGCTTCTCCCCAATAGCCCTCACACCTTCACCCAACCTCTTGTCGCTTGTTTATAATCCATTGAGTTCAATTTGTGCTGTCCACAGGCACATGAACATAGGGCCAGCCACTGGAGTAGGCCACTTACTCTGTATGTGTGTGTGTGTGTGTGTGTGTGTGTGTGTGTGTGCCACACTTCTGAAGAAAAATGATCCTTCATCTCCCAGAAGCCATCATCTTCTGATAGTCCGTTAGCTAGGGGTGGGACCTCATCGTGGTCTCTGTCATTCATGCTGGAACATTCATTAGCTCTTGTGAGTCCATGAGTACACCAACTGCACAACATCTAAAACACACTGTTTCACAATCGTGCTTCCTAACCTCTGACTTACAGTCTTTCTGCCCCCTCTTCTGTGATGTTCCCTGAGCCTTATGGGGTGTATGTTGCAGATGCCCTACTTAGGGGTGAGCACCCCACCTGTTCTCTGCACTTAACCAGCTGTGGGTCTATTAACCACTGTCCACTAAGAAGCTTCTCTGATGAGGTCCAAGAGCTACACTAATCTATGAACATAAAAGGTAAATGCTTAGAAAGAGGTTTAATACTACATCTGTTTACCAAAATAAGTGTAATGGGTTCACTAGTGCCTTTGATTTCCCCAGGCACTGGTCTTTGGCCAGGTTTACAGTACCAGGTTTGATTCTCATCTTGTGGAATAGACCTTAAATCGTGGTTGGTTATATAGCAACCATCCTTTCCCATACATTTCTATTCAGATACTTTTGTAAAAATAGGGCAGAATAAATTAGGAGGGACATAAAATATTGTGAGAAACTAGAAGTCATGGTTTAGGAGCTGTTTCCTGAAGATGTATTCTTCTATGTGACATATTCCAAGTGCTGATGTTGACTAAACACCTCTGGTTCTCTGCTTTATGAGGAACCCTGTTAGGCTGCTAGGCAACTGTACTTCATAATTTTTTTCTCTTGATAATGAACTGAACTTCCTTTAAATTGTACTCATTCTAACAATGATGACATTATATTAACTGCACATAACATCCTCCAGATTGCAAATATCTTTTGTATTTATTTTTGTTGGGCAATAGTCAAGTGAATTAAATTCATTGAGAAATACAGACATCCCTGGGCCCTCCTGTTAATTCAGATTCTAGTCACTGTGTATAAAAGTAATGCTATTAAACGTCAGTCACGGGAGACTGTGTTATCTGCCCATCTTGGACACTCTTCAAGAAATCATAAAAACCTGAGAGGGCAGCTCTGCATTGACCCTTGATCTCAGCTGTCCAGCGATTTCAGCTTCTCTGGGTGCATCCTTTGATACACACGACTGTGCATGGATCGTATCACAAAGCCTTTCCTTAGGATCTACACACCTGCTCCCCAGTCTGTGGTAACATGGCACTTCTGTGTGGTTTCCTTATCATGTCCTGTTTCCTGTAGACTCTGGTAGACTCATCATTGTTGTGCCTATTACCTCCTAGTGATGGGATATCCCACATTCTGCCCCTGCCCCCGCCCCCGTCTGCCATACTGTTTGAAGCCTCCTAAAGGTATATGGGAGAATGGTAAGCAATTTATTTCCCAACTGAACAGTGATTATCTTTTATGTAAGGCAGTCATTAAAATTCATCTCATTATTCTCAATATTTATATTAATAAGTAATAAAAGAAAGACATTGGATACCAAAGTCAAGTGTATGCTGGATTGGAGATTAAAATGTTTTTTGGTTGCCTTGGTTTAGGAAATGCCAATCAAAGTGGAGTAGACATTGTGGATTCCTGTCTTAAGGAAGAAAATGCTTTGCTTTTTTGCTTGACACACTTAATTAACTTTCCAATATATTCTTCCTTTTACAATAGGTGTAAACATGAAATATTTGTATTTGAAATACATAAAAATGAGTCATTGGAGCCAGCCTTTAATTAAGACAGACCAAATATACTGCTCATTCTCTGGACCTTTGGGTTGACTGAGTAACTGGTTTCTAAGCATGTGGATTAAGCTATACAGAAACTGTTTTTTATTTTATTTTGTTGATTCTTTGTGAAGTTCACACCCGCACCCCAACCCCACTCATCTGCCCGTCCCTTCATCTCCACCCTCTGCCCTTGCAACCTCCCTCTCCAAAGAAAAACAAAACAAAACTAAACAAAATAAAAATAAACAGAACAAAACAAAACATAAAAACACATATCATTGGGGAAACTTTAGTGTTTAGGCTTTGATTTAAAAAAAAAAAAAAAAAAACCAACTTTATTTGGGGTTCCTTAATGCCTCTGCTTCCCTTCCAACCCACCTACCCTAGGGAGGAGAGAAAGCAGGTTAATAGGGCCAGGGGATGTAGACCTTTTCAGAATCAGTTCTTTGGGGGATAATTCTAAATTTCGTTGTCAGGATTCCAGAGAAACAGAACAGTAAGAGCAAGCAGCAACAGTGGAGCGAATCAGCAGCAGTCTTCTCAAGGTGTTCTCCAGAGCACTTTTTTTTTTCTTCTAGAAACCTCCCTCCGTCCCTCGCCCCTGCCTGAGCTCCTATTTATACCCTTTCATAGTCCACACAAGGATGCTTTCCAGCTGGCAAAGACCATGTCCCCCCACATGAGGCAGTTCCCAGCTGACAAAGATTATACACCCTCTCACGAGGTTGTTAAAGGCAGTTTCACATCCCACACTTGGGACCAAAAAAACACAAACAGAAAACATGTTTACATAACAAAACCAAAGCCTCCACTCTAGTAGTATGTCACAGTGTGCCCCATGGTACACCCCTTTGGCCACATATTTTTACTTGCAAATATTCATCGCAATGAGTCATTGATCTGATTCGAGGCCTCTGAATTCTGCTACACTATCAATGCTGGATCCCCACGCTGGGACTCCTCTCCAATATCCCGTCATTGTCCTGTGACAGACATGTTTCTTTAGAACAGAGAACTCCCTGAATCATTTCAAACAAATAAGCGCCGGTTATGAATAAGTGCCTGGGGGTCTATAGGTGAAGCCGACTTCATGTCCCTTCCTCAGAATTATTTTAGAACTAAAAGAAGTGCGGTGAGTCCTAGAGGAAGCGAAGGCAGGGGTCATAGTGGAACTCACGCCAGAATGCCATGCAGATGTTGCTAACTTGGCTTGTGTTTGGGAGGATTGAAGTGCAAGGACCCATTCATATATTGTCTGCTAGGTTGTAACCTTCAGACAGTGTGCAGAGTACAGCCTTAGCCCACACTATATTTTCTTCCCTAAACATGCAATCTTCATGCTTCCTTTGCCATTATACAGTGGCTATTACGTTAACAGGACTCAATGAAATATTCAGCTGGACAGAACTATTTGCTGAATAAAATTTCCTGCTGAAAAATCCAACACAGCAGTGTTGTCTGCATCATCCCGTTTGATGTGAGCATGGCTTTGTTTTACAGGATGTCTCTTCGAAATGCTTTTTGACCAGACTAACACTTCAAGATTCTGTTGCACAAGGTTTTAATATCTCCCTTCCCAGAGAAAATGGTACTGCGGGTGAAATTACTTTAAGCTCCTCTATGACCTCCAGGTCCTTGAAAGGAAACGATTGTGTTGAGGTTTGATTTTTGCATGCTACTGCTTCCTCTCTTGGCTTTGTTGCTATACAGTACTTGGGCCACATCTCTTTCACATGTCTCTTTCATGGAAAATGAAGATAGTGAATGACATAAACTCTGAAAATGAACATGGGATTCACTGTGGCTACAGCAAGTACCCAGCTCTGGTACTTACTGTAGAAGCTTGGAAACTACACTTTGATATTCTGTGTTTCCATTTCTTCATCATGAAGAGTGCAGCCCCAGCCTGACAGATAGGACTCTCGGATGAGCCTTGGTGTGGTGTGGAAGGGGAAGGTGCCTAGAATTTTTTTTTTTTTTTAAAAGCACAAACATGTATTTTGTGGCTTTGTTATTTTAACCTGATTATCTTCCAAGGGTTTACTTTTCAATTAGCTGTTTGGAACTCAGAAGATATTACTTCATCAAAAAATGTACCGTGCAGCAGAGAGCCTCAAACAATTCAGATGATGGTGTACCTAGGGGGCACTGTGCTCATTCAGAATGCCATGAAATACTGATGTTTTAGTTTATTATAGGAAACAGTAGTGTTTAGCTAATGGGAATATGAATTGAATGGAATACCAAATCACAAGTAAGTGCACAAGTATTCATGAAAATAGTTTTCCATTTATACTATGCCCTCTGTTAATCAGTTCTTTTATTATCTGATAGGCTGACTTGCAGCTAAAAAGCAATGGTTGGCAAGATTAAGAAATATTAATGGAGAAATCCCAAATCAGCAATATAGTTCAAAGATGGCCATCAATCAGGCCCAGAAAATTAATCCAGACTCCAGAGAATATACAATTGTGACCCAGGAATCTCAAATTTCTAGCTTCAGAATGCTATAATCTGACACCACCGAGCAGCCGCCCAAAGCCCAGCGATCTGACCTTTCACCAGGATAGATCTGTGATCAAACAGGGCTGCCCTTATTGTCATGGTCTAATTTTTCATAGTCCCAATATGCATGACAAAGATTGCCCAAGTGGAAACTATATACCCAGCAGCTCACAGTACCCCTGCCCCCCAACACCACCCAGAACTGTGCGCTGGCCAATCTGAATTTCTCTCAGATTGAGACCCCCTAGCCCCAGCCCATTGCCCTCTTCTTCAGGCTCTACTGTAGTTACTGTGTAGCCTGCTGCTCACTTACACTGTGCTTAATAAAACTTGTCATCCTATTCTGGTCGAAGGGGAGAATTCCTCAGTGCCTACCATCCTTTTGCTTGCTAAGATGGTAGGCCAGCCGTTCTTACAGGGGCTTGGCTAAAAAGACAGGCAGTAGCTGATGTGTCCTGGCCCCTGGGACAAATTGTGTCAGGGTTCACCTGAAAGAGGGAGTGGGGATTGAAAGTAGGATACAAAGACGCGAGAAATAACAAGTCAAGTCTAGAAATTTCTGATCAAGACTCACTTTAATGCCGACTAGTAAGAATATATATATAGAGAGCAAGGTCAATAGAATCTATTGTAATCTCACTCACCCTAGCCTCCGGGCAAGAATACAATAGCCTAAATCACTCCCTCTAGAACTTCCTAGTTCTCTGAGTAGTTCCCTGTAAGAACTTTTCTATTTCTCTGAGTAGTTCTGGTGCCTCATATTTGACCATGTCCCCTGGAGGGGGAGACCTGGTGGCACTCAGAGGAAGGACAGCAGGTTACCAAGAAGAGACTTGATACCCTATGAGGCATATACAGGGGAGGAAGTCCCCCTCAGGCACAGTCGTAGGGGAGGGGAATAAGGGGAAAATGGGAGGGAGGGAGGAATGGGAGGATACAAGGGATGGGATAACTATTGAGATGTAACAAGAATAAATTAAAAAAAAAAAAAAAGAACTTCTTTGATCCTCTGGGTGGTTCCAAGTTAGGACTTCCCTACTTCTTTCAAAGGTGAATAGTCCAAGGATAGCCTAGAACACAAAACCTCCTGAGGCAAAGGACACAGCATGCAGCCTAAGCACAGGATTTCTGACATGGCAGAATTTAGCACAGCTCCCCACAGTAGCGGTGCACACCATTGATAAGTGCAGTGGCTTCAGATTAGAAGCGCTGTTTTCTGAAATGCCTATGAAGGTAAATTCAAGTAAACTTTATGGGCGCTTTTAGGATTAAAGAAAAGCTTATAAATCCTTCCTTTGCACAATAATGAAAAGCACTGTTGCCCTTGTGAACAGAAAGACTTTTACTATTCCAGGAAAGGCTCAGTTAATTTAAAAATTACATATTGAAAAAAAAAAAAAAAAAAAAAAAAAAAAAAAAAAAAAAGAAAAAAAAAAAAAGAAAAAAGAAAAAAAAAAAAAGAAAAAAATTACATATTGCTCGCCTTTCTTCTCTTCCTGTGGCCTTAGTTAACCTTGTACTTGAGTCATATGTATCAATTAAATTTCATATACACATACATATATAATTAACTATATATAAAATATAGTACATAATATTGCTAACACTATGAATTATATAATTAACAATATATATAATTAATTAACATTTAATTAATTATACATATACTATAAAATAATAAATTATTATTATATGTGTATATAATTTATAGCCTGAAATCTGATGATCAATTTGTTGAAATAAGTCACTGAAACAGAATCAGGCATAATAATATGCCCTTACTTAGACCATTTAATCATCTACCTTGTGTCTTCCACTGATACATATTAATTATTAAATCACAAAAGAGAAAAGTCAAGTTACTATCCTTGGAAATGTTTCTGATTCTATGGTTTGAATATGAATTTTCAATAAGCTGTACCTTTCTCAAAGATCATTATCCATCATGGCATAAAGCATGATACACACATGGGGGCCACCACAATCAGTGTCGGAAGACGGACTCCTACAGACCCAGTGTGCAGTGACCCTGATTCTACAGATTTGCTTTGCTTGTGTTCAAATAGGAGACTGAGGCTTAGAAAATCCTGGGATACTGAGCCCAGCCCATGTACCATCCTCTGTAAGCACCTGACTGCGAGGCTGGGAGGGCTTCGCTAAACTGTCCATTGTCACTGAATCCTGGAGTATATGTAATGATGCCCCAATCCCCCTAAGTAATCTGCAAGATATGCTATTCATGAGCTTCTCCAGTTACAAAAGACAGTGGGTGTTTGTGTGTGAGCTGGCCAATACCACTGGTGACATCACAATTGCAGAAACCCAGGTGGAATCAAGTTGTGCTGGAAGAGAGGAGAACACTAGGGCAATAATTGAGTCATGGCACACGTTGTCACGGAACCACGCTGGACAAACGTGTTTCTGTGGTTTTAGTGTGGTGGACCGATGTAGGATAGAAGATGATGTGCTGTCTTGCACCACCTATCAGTCTATGTCAAGGCAATAAGGAGAGCTGTTGACTTCTATGATTTTTAGCAGATGGAACCCATAATAGATTTTTAAAACTGTGTGGGAGGATGAAGAGACAGGTCACTGGTTACGAACACTTGCTGTTTGTACAATGGATCAGATTTCATGTCCCAACACTCAGACTGGGTGGTACACAACCATCTGTAACTCCAGTTCTGAGGAATCAGTCACATCCTTCTAACCTTTATAAATACCTGTACACACACATACACACACACACACACACACACACACACACACACACATCATATATGAACATACACACCACACACCATATACAAACATACACACCACACACCACACATACACACACATGCACACCACACACGTGCACACCACACACATATACACGCACATACCACATCACACACACACACACACCATACACATACACACCACACACACCATGCACAAACATACATACCACACACACACACTACACACACACACACACACCTTGCACACATGTACATACCACATACACATAAACACCACACACATCATATATGAACATACACACCACACACCACACATACACACACATGCACACCACACATGTGCACACCACACACATATACACGCACATACCACATCACACACACACACACACCATACACATACACACCACACACACCATGCACAAACATACATACCACACACACACACTACATACACACACACACATACCACACCACACACACATATAACACACACATATGACACCACACACACATAAGCACCATACACATACACATCACACACACCACACATGCACACACATGTATAATGCACAGCACAGCACACATACACATACACCCACCACTCACACCCCCCACATGTACATATATAATTCACAGCACACCACACACACATATGCACATCACACACACCACATACACACACACCACACACATACCAGACACACACAACATACACAAACATACACACGACATACATACCACACCCACCCACACACACACCACTTACACATACAGACACACATACACACAGACTGACACCCAACAAAAGAGCACATAGCCCAACAAGAAGCTAAAGGGGTAGATAATGAAATATTGTCTTTATCAGAATAAATACGCATACCCTTTGCTCTGTGACTCTGAGGTACCACCCACCAGTGTGGATTCAATCTGATTTCCTAACCAATGATATTAGCCTGGAGTGTGTGACTTTAACAGGATGCGAGTGGAAATACTGGTGACAGTTCCGCGTGAGTGCCGCACTCCGTGATTTCTCACAGAATAACTGCACTGTTGCTGGTCAGAGGAGCACAGAGAGACTTGTGGAGCCAGCTTGTGCTCGATGTCTTCCACTGTCCAGATGCTGAAGCGCAAAGCAAGGCTGCACAGCTGCCCAACGAACTCACGAGCCAAGAGAACAGATGCCTAAAGCATGCACGTGAGAGTCGTTCAACACCGAGCCGTATTGTGGCCATGGCTGGCCAAAACACTTAGAAGGCTTTATTTATTTACATCGTAAGGAGAAGGGAACCATTGAAGATTTGGATAGTTAGTGTCTTCACTTTCTTCCTCCTCTCTGTCTCTGAGCTTTACCTTCATGCTGCTTTTCTCCTTTCTCCCCTTTCCTTTCTCCAACAAATGCCTTTTGACAGTCTTCCACATGCCGAGGACGGTGCTTTTGTGGAGAAGGAAGGCAGATCTGAACTAGCCCTTGTGGGACCTCACAGTGTGATGGGGTTTACGGAGATGTGTCTCTGAAATGTGTGTTCCTGAGGATGAGAGGAAGAGAACTATGAGATGGGTTTGAATTATTCAAAAAAATTGTAGTAAGTTGCACTGAATTAGCAAAGACACTTGGAGCATTTAGTTAACAACAACAAAAACAAAAAGACTATGTGCCCCATGGGAGAGTGATAGCAGTACACCATGTGCCTTAGCTGGGGGTAGAACCCCAACAGCTCTAATACTGTAATCACTGGGGCTCAATGAAGCTCCAAAATGTGATGTAACTATTTGGGGAGAAATGGGGCTGAGAAGAGGATGACAGTTAAAACTTCTTGCCCCTCAATAGGATTTTAATAATTGATGCAAAAGACTAGAAAAATGCTCATGCTATTATCTTTTTTATTAATTAAGTCATTTATTTATTTTACAGCCCAATCACAGCTTCCTCTCCCTCCTGGACTCCCAGTTTCTCCCTCTCACCTACCCTCGAATCCACCTCTCCTCCCTTGTAAAAAGATGAGGCTAGACAAGGCATCCCAGTTAGGAGAGAGGGATGCAAAGGAAAGGCAGCGTGGTCAGAGCCAGGCCCTGCTCCAACTCCAGGAGTCTCACATGAATACCCACACACACAACTCTTACAATAAGTTCAGAGAACCTAGGTCCATCCCGCGCATTCTGTCTGGTTGGCAGTTCAGTCTCTATGAACCCCTATGGGGCCAGACTAGTTGATTCTATAAGGTTTTTCTGCTTTTTGTTTTGTTTTGTTTTGTTTTTTTTGTGATGTCCTTGACTCCTCTGGCTCCTTCAATCCTTCTTCTCAACTCTGCTTAACATTTGGCTGTGGGACTCTGTACTTTTTTTTATCAGTTGCTAGGTGAAGCCTCTCTGATGACACTAGGCTCCTGTCTGCAAGTACAGCAGAATATCATTAATAGTGTCAGGGGTGGACTCCCTTTTATGGTATGGATTTCAAGCTGGGCCAGTCATTAGTAGGCCCTTCCCTCACATTCTCCTCGATCTTTTATCCCTGCACATCTTGTAGGCAGGACCAATTGGGAATAGATCTACCTCAAGACCCAGCTACACTATTCCTGGCCATATACCCAAAAGACTATACCCACTATACCACAAGGACACTTGCTCAATTGTGTTCATAGCAACTTTATTCATAATACCCAGAATCTGGCAACAACTCAATGTCCCTCAACCAAAGAATGAATAAATAAACTGTGGTACATTTATACAGTGGTGTATTAGTCATTAACACAAAGAAACCATGAAATTCACAGGCAAATGGATGGAACTACTAAAGATCATCCTGAGTGAGGTAACCCAGACCCGGAGAGACAAACATGACATGCAATCGCTTATAACTGGAGGTTAGTCATAAAGTCCGAGATAACCATGCTACAATCTGCGGACCCAAAGAAGCTAAGCAACAAAAAGGGCCCAAGGGAGGGATGCTTGAATTTCCCAGAGAAGGAGAAATAAACTGGACATAAGGGGAGGGCATGAAGGGATGGAGGGGACTGGGTGGGGGATGGGGGGAGCTGGGAAGAGGAGGGATGAGGTGGCAAGAGGATGGAGGGAGAGAGTATTGAGAGAGAGAGAGAGAGAGAGAGAGAGAGAGAGAGAGAGAGAGAGAGAGAGAGAGAGAGAGAGAGAGAGAATGAACTGGATTGAGGGAGCATCTCTGGCATAAGCTAGAAACCTAGGACAATGGAAACTCCTAGCATCCTATGAGGGTGACCCTAAGACTCCTAGCAGGGAAGGGTATGGAGCCTGAACTGGCTATCTGCTGTAGCGAGCCAAGACTTCCAGTGGAGGGATTGGGACACCCACCCAGCCACAGAACCTCAGCCCCATAAGGTGCCATGCTATTATCTTATCTTCAGGCTTTGGGCTTGCAATCTGGTGAAATAGGTAAAGAGTACCACCGTGAATATTAGCAAAGGTAATGAAAAGTGAGTATGGGGAGGCGATTCCCCATCATACAATTTAGCAATGCTTGGATTCAGAAATTATACTTATATGTTACGATTTATTTTTAAATCGTAGTGCTGGAGATAAAACCCAGAGCCTTGCAGATGCCAGGCAAGTGCTCTGCCACTGAGGTACATCCCCAGCTTATTTTTATTCAGTGGTTCTCAACCTTCCTAATGCTGCCACCCTTTAATACAGTTCCTCATGTGGTAGGGACGCCCAACCATAAAATTATTTCATTGCTACTTCACAGGTGCAATTTTGCTACTGTTATGAATTTTAATGTAACTACTGATATGTTGCATACCTGATATGTGACTTCTCAAGGAGTCTCAAGCCACAGGTTGAACACTGTTGCTTTTATTTATAAAATGTTCATTTTAAAAAAAAAAAAAGGAAAGGAAAAAAGACTGCCATATTGTTGGTAGGCATAGTTTATTTACTAAATACACTGAGGGTGAACAAATTTGTCACCTGACACTCTAGATCTCAATGATTTGCATTTGGAAGGCCAAGCAAGATCACCAGTGAGCTGGTGTCCCATGCAGATACTTTCTAGAGAACTCTAGAACCCCTGCTGGTCAGGCCCTGGACCACATGCCGCACCCCGGCCAGCATATCTCCTTTTCCCGGCCTTCTCATCCACATATAGAGACTGTAGTGCAACTGCTCGTGGTGCTCCCACCCACTTCTCATCCATTCATCACTGCCTTTTGATGCTGTGACACGTGAAAACCCTTTCTGGCTTCCTGTCACTCTGCTGTCCCTGAAATAATTCAAGTCAATCCTTGTTGGTGTCTCGGGTTTTAAAATTTTTCCTTCTTCAGGGAGTACGTGGGCAGTAACAAAAATAACCGGTGTTGGGGAATGACTGGACTCTGAGCATCTTGCAGGCTCATCTGTAGCCCATGTGATGCTGGTGCTCATAAGAGCTTAGCTTCTTAAACTGTGGGCTGTGACATGTGGGGGTTGTGAAAAGTTTGGCAACTGTAAAAGGTATTTTTAAAGGCGCAGGGTCCGAAATTCAAATTCAAACATGATATGAATGGTGAAGATTTCCTGGCAGTGCCGGTCCACGTTGCATTGCATGGCTCCACTGTAGCCTTGCTTCTGAGTTCATGTGTGCTTTGCATCATATGTGTTTACACCTGCCCAACCCCACCTCAGTCCTCAGATCTCAAACAGTCATGTTATAAACTGCAGTGCTTTCACTGTGCAAGGCTTTTTTTTTCTTGTATAGAAATTCAATGATTAGATTTTTAAAAATCTTTTTAACATTTCTTTTTGCTTTTTAACATTTTTATACCACAGTTCTTCGTGACGTATGTTAGTCAGAGTAACAGGCAAAGGACAAATGTTTTCTTCTTCCATGTCCTTAAATAGGCTTGCAGTAGAGCCGTGGCCCGGATTAATGGTGTTTTTTCCTGCCTCCAGATTCAGATTAAAGGCACCTGACTTCTTATCTCAAGGATCTGAATTAGAAGTGGTTTTACCTACTTCAAATTAAGCAAAAATTCCTCACAGATGTGCCCTCCATCGTCAGAGTTTAATTAATTCCAGATGTAGTCAAATTGATAACCAAGCATAGCCATCACAGGATGTATAAAAAAAAAAAAATCAAATTAGCACATCTTTGGGTTGTACTGTGTTCAGATGTTTGATTTTAAACATTGCTTTCTGAATTGCTGAGTTGAGTTTCATTTAAAAAAATCATTAAATGAATTTAATTTGAGATTAGGACAGAGTTTCCAAGAATTTCTGAAGTGGCCCTAAACACACTTTTTCCATTTTGTAAAGCCATGTTCTCAACACAGTTGATTGCATAGTCAAAATATTGACTGACTCTGAAAATCATTGGAGATATTCGGCTTCCTGCGCTGTCAAATACTCAGCCAAGACATAATATTATGTAAAAACAAGCACGTTCATCTCATTAGTATGCAGAGTTTGCTTGTATCTTTAGTAAATGGTAAAATTTTATGTGTCCCAATAATTTTCCTAAATGTCTTTTCTTTTTTCTTTCTTATTTTGGTGTTTTGAGCCAGGGTCTCAAACAGCTGTATGTAGCTCTGCCTGGCCTGGAACTTGCCATATGGACTGAGTTGATCAAAATCAGTGACCTTCACACTTCTACTTCATAGTATTGAGATTGCAGGGGTGTGCACTGTGTCTGGCTTAAAATAAAGCTCTGACTAATTTCTTATCGTTAAGTATTTGACTTGTACACTTTCACATATGTGTATACCTGTGGCTTTATGAAAATGCCTCCAGTGAAAAGGAACCTCATGTGGAAAAACTTTAAGAAGCCTTTGATCAATAACAGAGCTGGGCCCGCTCTCCCCTCCACTTCTGAGAGATCTGTGCCGGTCCCGAAGATCCTTGAGCATGTCCATGCCACATCAGTCTTGCTTTCATGAGTAGAATGAATGATTAGCAAGGTGCGTGTTGCGTGTGCGTGTGCACGTGTTGCCATTTATTCTATAGCTCAGCTCTCCTCTCTAATGACCCATGACACAAAGGCCCATGTGGCCTTTTCTGAGCGCTTTGCTCACAGTTACCACCCATTGTAAGCTTTTTTTTTTTTTAAATAAAAATTTTAAATAAAGGGAACACTTGACATTTGCAGTGAAAAATGAAGTGCCAAGGGGAACAACGCTGCTGTAGCCATGGAAACTGGTACTACCCACCAGCCAGTTCTACCATGTCACCTTCACTTCCTTGTTAGTCATGAGGGTGCTTTCAGAAATTGAAATAATATCTTAGAAGTATGAGATACAGATTTTGGCTCTTTTGCTGCCGCACAGCCTGTTTTGTTCTTCTTCTCCCTCTTGTGGCCATTTAAATGCTCACTTGCGCTGAGAGGATGGCTCAGTGGTATAGCGCTTGCCTGTACAAAAATAAAATGCTTTCTCAGTTATTGGTTTATTGCTTGTATTTTTTTAATTCTAGAATGAATATTCATGATGACAGAAGATTTTGTATCACAAGTTTTTGGGGTAGTACCTGGCCCACAGCAAACTTTTGATTAGTATTGAGTGAGCGAGTGAAATAATGTCATCCAGTAATACATCATAATTTACACTCCGGACCTTTGGAAGAACAGACAGTGCTCCTAACCACTGACCCATCTGTCCAGAACTGTCTGTTTGTTTCTTGAGACAGAATCTTACTGTGTAGCCATGGCTGCCCTGGGAACTTCCTGTGTAGACCAGGCTGGTCTTAGATTTGCAGAGGTCCACCTGTCCCCTGAGTGCTAGGATCAAAGGCGTGCCACAACATACTGGGCCATCTCTAGTTGTGATTGTCAGTCAGCTGCTCACCCATAACTGTATTTAACTGTGGCAAAGACAGGGGTGCTGTAGTGAACATGTACAATTACATAATACAATTTTGTAAGTATTTTCCTAACAAATATAGACTTGAAGATATACGCTTGCATGCAGAGTATATGGTTTCTTTTGTACACTGCAGACTCACTTTGTATAAATTAACCTCAAAAACCCTAAATACTTGTTACTTTTAATTGGCACAACCATTGCTTATAATTAATTTAAAGTAATAGCTTTTAATTTCAAGTTCTGTAACATGTAGGTATCTAATACATATTTGTTGGATGACAATTGTGGAAGACAATATATCTCAACAAAATGTA
Source organism: Acomys russatus (assembly GCF_903995435.1). Taxonomy (NCBI): domain Eukaryota; kingdom Metazoa; phylum Chordata; class Mammalia; order Rodentia; family Muridae; genus Acomys; species Acomys russatus. The sequence continues at coordinate 22,795,973 of NC_067148.1, forward strand.
GCTTCTAACATCTTTCAAAACTCAAATAAATTCATTGTAAGTGAAGGGTGTTGGAAGCTGAGCGTGCAGGGTTTATAAGGGAAGGAGCAGAAGCAGGCGAGCTGGCTCCAGAGTGAGTCTTTGAGGCCACACCATATATCTGCAACCTTACAATGGCATGATCCAATGAGGTCTGTACTTTACAAAGAAATGTCTCTTATGGAAGTGAGGAAGATGGATTGAGAAGCTTGAAGAATGGTTGCTTGGCCAATCATAAGGGCCATAGTCCAGGCTAGAGATGATGGTTCCTAAATAGGAAATTGATAATAGGATAAAGAGATTAGTACACAGGCCTAAGTATTCAGCAGATTCACCTCATGTACACTCCTTATGGGTTGTGGCTCAGCTATTTTTTTTTAAAAAGCTATTTGGCAGTTCCTCTAAATTTGAAGGATAGAACGTTCTATGAACCAGAATTCCACACCTAGGAATGCATCCAAGAGATCCAAAAACACATTCACACAAAAACTTGCCTGGAAGTATTCATATTAGCATCATTCACAACACAAAGAAGTAGAAATGGTATGAATGTACATTAAGATGGATAAACATGATATAACAATGAAACAAAATTCAACTATGAATAAAGAATATTGATTTGCTAGGGGCCATGGTGGCAATGAACCTTCAAAACACTAGATTAAAAGAAGTAAGTCATAAAACATCACAAATTGTATGATTCTACACACATGAGACCTCTAGACTAGGTTAAACCAGAGACTGGATATATATTAGTGGTTTCTAGGTCTGAGGAGAAGTAAATATGTGGAGTGACTGCTAAGAAGTACAGTACTTCTCTTAGGATAATGGAAATGTTCTAGAAATAGAGTGGTAGTGTTCTACAACTTTATGGATGCATTAAACACTGTTAGAAGTTATGTGTGATGGTTTGAATGAGAAAGGTCCTTATAGTCTCATTGATTTGAATGCATTGTCAACAGGAAGTGGCACTGTTTGAAAAGATTAGGAAGTATGTCGTTGTTGGGGTAAGTGTGTCATATGGAGTGGACTTTGAGGTTTCAAAAGCCCATGCCAAACACAAAGCCTCTCTTTCTATGCCTATGGATCACAAGGTAGCTCTCAGCTACTGTTCCAATGCCTGCCTGCATGCTGCCATATTAAGAATGAACTAAATCTTTAAAACTATAAGGAAATGTCTAATAAAATGTTTTCTTCTATAAGAGTTGCCTTAGTCATGGTATCTCTTCACAGAAATAGAACAGTGAGTAAGACAGAACTTTGTACCAGGAGTGGAGTATTGATGTGATGGGTCTGACCATGCTACTTGTTGGTGGAAAATGGGCTTTGGAACTTTGGATTAGAAAATAGTTGAATACTTTACCTGGAGTTTAATGGGCCATACTCATAGGATCATGAAAGACAGAGGGGGATTTTAACTGTGGCACCCAGTTGACAATGTTTCAGAGGGAAGAGTATTAGTAAGTGGCCTAGAGACCACTCTTGTGACAGTTTGGTGAATGATTTAGCTATTTTTCTGCCCTTGTCTTAATAAATCTGTTTAAGACTAACTGAAGAGTTTTTAATTAATGGTATTGGCAGAGTGCAGGGAACCATGGAGTTGGCCTGGTCTAGCTGCCTTGAGAGGCATGCATTATAGGGTTTTCAGGTTAGAGTCCATGGATCCTGGGGCACAATGTGCCTTCCAGTTTCTGAGAGACCAATGTACTCATTTAGGCAGCGAAGCATTCAGTCTGTTTTGTGTTTCTCTGTACTTTCCCTTCGTAGTCAAGGAAGTGGACAGAACAATTGCTCTTTAGACATTAATCTTGTGTACCCTGTACAACTTGCAAACATTGTATCCTGGCAACTAAAACCCTATTGATCATGACAATTGCCATGATATTCTGTTTCTGATAAAGCTATAAAACATCTGCTTGCTCTCAATAAAAGTAATCACAGCCTCAGCCATGTCCCCTCCAATCCACATAGTTTAATTCCTTGTGGCCATATCATATGACCTTAACTGGGTAATTAAGTGTAGATAGTTATAGCAGAAAAGATTTCTTCTTTCTTTCTTTCTTTCTTTCTTTCTTTCTTTCTTTCTTTCTTTCTTCTTCTTTTCCCTCTCTCTCTCTCCCCCTCCCTCCCTCCATTCATTTATTATTACTACTATATTTTTAATTATTTAAAACAAGGTTTGAATTTAAATATATTTTGGTCATATTCTTCTCCTTCAAGTTCTTCCTGATCCTCCTCCTCCCTGCCCATCCAACTTCAACTTCTTTCTCAAAAAACAAACAACCCTCAAACCCCAATACAGCAATAGCAATGGCCTCTCCCAAAGCAAATACAATAAAATAAAATAAAATAAATTGCCACCAAAGAAACAAAACAAACAAAAACAAAAGCCAAACCCATCATCATCATCATCAACAACAACAACAAAAACTCCACCAAACTCTAACCAAATAAAAAACACTCAAAAAAGAAAATCTGTGGATTCCATTCATACTGGTCAACTACTCTTGAACATGTGGCCTGCCTTGGCTAGGTTGATATACTCAGTGTTACTCCATTGGAGAAAACAGATATTTTCCCCTCTCCCTACAGGTGTAAATGACAATTGAGTTGTTAGCCCTCACCCTGGTGCCTAAGATTCCATTAAGTAAATCATTCTTTTTTGAAGTATATAACAAAATAAAATATAGTAAAACAAAATGAAAACCATCACATTAGAGTTGGTCAAGACAGACCAACAGAAGGAAAGGAGCCCAAGAGAAGACACAAGAATCAGAGGCCTGCTCATTTGCATACTCAGAATCCCATAAAAACAGTAAGCTGGAAGCCATACTATATATGCAGAAGACATTGAACAGACCCATAGTGGACATGTGCAAGCAGCTTCAGGCTCTGTGAGCTCACATGAGCTTTGCTTATGTTGATTTAGGGGGTCGTGGCTTTTTGGTGTCCTCTATTCTCTCTGGCTCCTTTGCTCTTTCTGCCTCCCCTCCCATGGAGTTCCTTAAGCTCTGCGGGGAGAGATTTGATGGAGATATTTTATTTAGAACTGAGTGTTCCAAAGGTCTCTCACTCTGTTTAATATCTGGCTGTGGACTTATTCCCATCTCCTGCAGGAGGAAGATTTTCTGATAATGTCTGAACAAGGAAATAATGTGTGAGTATGGAGAATAATATAATTAGGAGTCAGTTTATCATGATGTATTTTTTGTTTTGTTTTTAATTTTTTAGATCAGTATTATTTCGTTTTACCCTAGGTCCCTGGACTATCAAGTCTCAGGTTCTTAGTCTCATAAGTAGTGTTGGGCAGGAGTTTCATTTTGTAGGCCTTAAGTTAAATCAGATATTGATTGGTTATTCCTATAACCCTTGTGCCACCATTGCTCTAACCTATCTCTCAGGTAGTACACCACTGTAGATAAAGGTTTGTGGTTAGTTTTGTGTTAATGTTTGCTTGTTTTTTATAGTGTTCAGAGTACCTTACTGTACCAAAGACATTGGGATGTATGGGTGAAGGCCCTATGTAGGTACCAGTGCAACTTCTCCATGTTCAATGAATTGGGTAAGTGTTATCTTTAGCAATAGTGCCTTGCTGTCTCTTTGTGTGTATTGACAATGCTGGATTGTTTGGGGGATCCTGTGGGGCCCTTTTGGCCAACAACTCAATAAGATGTAGTCCAATTCTGATATTGGAATCTTTATTTGGTGATATGAGATGACTCATTGGAATTCTGTCTCTTCCATTATTTGGCAATTTCTTTTAGGTCACTTCATATATGTATATATTTTAGGAAATTTCTATTGGGTTTCTATATTCCCTCTCAGATGTCCCCGAATTTTAGCTGTCTCTCTCTGTATTCTCTTTAATAAACCTCTCCCCCACTGACTTGAACTTCCCTTTTCAGCTCTCCTATCTATAATTATTTATTGTATTCCCTTACCTAAAAATTTTTATCTGTTCCCTCTAGCCTTCACTCTTGGACCTACTTTCTGTGGTTCTATGGTTTATAGCTTGGTTATCATTGTCTTAACTTATAATTGTCACATATAAGGGAATATGTACCATGTTTGTCTTTCTGGGTCTGTGATACATCACTCAGGATGATTCTTTTTTTAGTTATATCCATTCACCTGCACATTTCATGATGTCATTTAAAAAGATTTATTTATTATGTATACAACACCCTGCCTGCATGTGTGCCTATCTGCCAGAAGAGGGCACCAGATCCTAGTATAGATGGTTGTGAAGCACCATGTGCTTGCTAGGAATTGAACTCAGGACCTCTGGAAGGGCAGACAGTGCTCTGAAGCTCTGAACCATCTCTCCAGCCCATCCTTTTTAATGGCTGAGTAATATTACATTGTTTATAAGTATGATATTTTCTTTATACATTCTTCTGTTGAGAGACATCTAGGTAGTTTTTAATTGCTGATTACTATGAATAGAGCATCAATGAGCACAATTGAGCAAGTATCTCCGTAGTAGGATGAAGGATCCTTTGAGTGTATGTCCAAGAGTTGTATAGTTGGATCTTGAGGTAAATCAATACTCATCTTCCTGAGGAACTGCCACACTGATTTCCATAGTGTCTGTATGAGTTTGTATGTCTGTTAGTGATGGATAATTGTTCCTCTTTATCATCTTGTCAGCTGGCAAGTTTGTTTTGTTGATCTTAGCCATTCTAACAGATATAAGATGTAGTCTCAAAGTGGGTTTGATTTGTATTTCTGTGATGGTTAAGGATGTTGAACATTTCTTTAAGTGTTTCTCAGGCATTTGAGTTTTCTCTATTAAGAGTTCTTGTTTACCCGCATGGTATATATTTACTCATAAGTGGATATTAGGCACATATTACAGGATAACTACACTATAATACAGAGATGGATGCATCAACCAAAGACCATGTATGATATGGATCTAGACCCTCTGCTCAGATGTAGTAGCACAGTCTCCTTGTAGATCCCAAAATGTGGAGAGTAGGGACTACTTCAGACGTGCACTCTGGCCACAGAACTTAGATCACTTCGCCCTGGCAGGATGGCTTTGCAAGGCTACAGAGGAAGAGGTTACAGGTAGAACAAATGAGACTTGACAGGCTGAGGTCAGATGTTAGGGGAGGAGGCCTCCCCTTTCTGAGGACTAGGGGGAGGGGATAAGAGAGGGAGGGGGATTGAGAGGAGATGAGGGAGGAGAATACAATCAGGATGTGAAGAATTTAAACTGCAGAACAAGCAGGTAACTTATATTGATAATCTCACTATATGGTAATAGCTCTGAGACTGGCTGAGACATGAATGTCTAGGCATAGACAATGCTTCTTGTTGGCTATTATTAGATGCTATTCTTCTTATGGCATGAATGAACATTTACAGATGTCTTTTTTTCCTGCTCATACAAAGAGCAGAAAACCAGTCTTAATTGTTCTGTGCATCATGCACACCTTATACATTTATAATTTTAGGCCTGTATGATACTTGTAAGAAATGATAAGTTTTCAGAACAAAAGAACCAGAAAAATGACATTGGATCAGAACTGACAAGATTCATTCCTCTCAGCATGATGGACACTGACATCCTGCATCCTTCACGTTCCAGCACTAAGTGCATCAGTTGCTGTTCCTCATCAGAACAAGAGAGCTCTCAGGACACCTTCAAAGAAAGCTTTCAATCCCAATTGGTCCAGCTATTCAGACTGTCCCACACAGGACTCTAATTAAGCCTGGAATCTTTCAACATTTAGAAACTGGACCATTGTTTAACCATTTCCCCAATTTTATTTGGGTCCCTACAAAGGTATTACTCATCAGCTGGAAGAAGCCTTAAGAGAACAACACCTCATTTCCTTTAAGGGGGGTCAGGCAGGTTTTGGGTTGCTTTTTTTTTTTGGTTATAGAGGCTTATTTTCAATGGGAGTTAGTTATGTTATTATTGGTCTTATTTATAGAGAAAAGAAGGTTGGATGCATGGATGTCTCTCTGTTCCTTTATCTTCAATTCTTAGGTTTGGAGATAGGGGTTGAAAAGAAAGAAGGGGGAATATAGAAATATATAGGGAAGAAAGAACAAGAATTAGGTTAGTGAATCTACTCCTCAACTTAATGTATTAATTGTTACTTACAAGGTTATTTTTAATTTACTGGTATAGATTTTTGTATAGAGATACAAAATAAGTTCAATAGATACAGTGGTATAGAATTCAAATGTAAGATTACTCTTCACACACATTATATATATTTCTACTCTAATATGCAGAATTGTACCCATATAACTCAATTATAATATAAGGTTTACTTCCAATACTTTGAAAGTGCTATTGTAGGTTGCTTAGGATATTTAAGTTATACAAGTTGATTATTAGCTGATCAGATCATGGACATGTCAATTGCTGGTCTACTTTTATCACAAGAATATACATCTTAGGTGTGGTAGATAGATATGGTAGGATAGTTAGATAAGGTCTTCAAAAATATCAGAGACATGCAGAATATGGCATTTAAAATGTTTTTTATTATTTTAAAGATTCACTGACGAGGCAGGTTAACTTCTGGCAACACCCAGCCTTCCTCAAAGAGAATGACTAGCGTCAAAGAACCTCCTTATGAAGATGGCTTCAAATGGGGCACATAAGCCACTGGGAAAAATGTCCTCGTTTCTGCTACAGACAGAATTCTACCTAAAAAAGGGCAAGTTTGGATTCAGGCAGAGTAGATGGCCAAAATCTGCCAAGACAGGGTAAGCAAGTCCTCAATAACTCCTGCCTCACAAATATGTCTGTCAGATATATTACATCAGAAGGCTGAAGGTGATGCTCCAATGTTATAGAGAATTTTGGGTGACTATTCAGGTAGCAAACTGTCTCTGTCATCTTCACATTTGGAAAGCTACTAGTCTGCACTTCCAGTATTTTTTTTTTTTTCCCTTTAAAGTCTCTGATGGGGTTGAAGACCAGATAGTTTAGTTTTATAGTTAAGCTTAGTTGTTTCGGGGTTAAGATGTTGTTAGGTCTAGATAGATGTTTTAAGTTGATAATGATGAGATATGATAGATATTGATTTACATTCAGAATTTTAGACACACCAAGACAGAAAAAATGTTTTCTTCAAGGCTGTCAAATACAATATTAGCCAAAACACTAAAAATGTGACATTTATCTAATTCCTGATTGTTTCATGATTCTTCTTGCTGTAGGTAGTTTATTGTATACATGTGTAATAATATAAATGTATATGTAAAAATATTTAAATATTGAACATAAGAATTCTTGTTTAAAGCTGTGCCTCATTTTTAATTGGATAAATTGTTTTATTGAGGTCTATTTTCTTGTATTATTATATATTTTGCATACTAGCCCTCTACTTGGTACAGAATTGATAAAAAAAAAATCTTTTTCCATTGCGTAGACTGTTATTTTGTCAGAATGATGGTGACCTTTGTCATGCAATGATGGTGACCCTTGTCATACAGAAGCTTCATAAGGTCCCACATGTTAGTTGTTTATTTCAGAGGCTCTGCTTCTGTTCAGAAGGCATTTTTTTTTTTTTTTTTTTTTTTTTTTTTTTTTTTTGTGCATGACAATGAGTTCAAGGCTATTCCCTACTTTCTTGTCTACCAGGTTCAGTGTATCTGGTTTTACATTGAAGTCTTTGATCCATTTGGAGTCAAGTTTTGTGTAGGGTGATAAATATGGATCTATTTGAATTCTTCTACATGCAATATTTCACAGCCAAAACAATCCTGAATAATAATGATAACAATAATATTAATAAAGAATTTCTAGAGATATCACTATCTATGATTTGAATTTCTACTACAAAGCTGTAGTAATAAAGCCCCCATAGTACTAGCACAAAAACATGTTGCTCAATGGAATTGAACTGAAGACCCAGACATAAATCCACTTACCTCTGACACCTGATTTTTAAAAAAAAATAATGAATCTAGAAATACACACTGGAAAAAAGGACAGAATTTTCAACAAGTGGTGCTGGTAGAGGAGATTTCAAGACAGACTAGTATTTACTATGTCATGCGGTTATTAGTGGGCTCTCTTTGGCAGATCTATAATAAAAAGTGGTAAGCTGGACAAAGAAAACTGTATATTGTGTAGTTTGAGGAAAAAAGAGAGCGCCAGGAAGTGTACTGGAACTAAGTCCAGTGCTCAAAAGGATAAATGGCTTAAAGAAAAGCCTGATATTAAATGGAATAAAGGAAGTAGTGACCTCAGAACAAGACTTCATCCAGCTAAACTTCCAATTTGTGAAAAGGAATTAAAGAAAAGCCTAATCAGTGAAGGAAATCATCAACAACAGAAAGCTGGTCCAAATGTAGTTGAACAAGGGGGCAAGTTCCAGCCACATCAAGCATAACTTGTCAGCTTTGTCCATGTGGTCCGTGTTTTAGAGTAAAGGACACAAAAAGGTGTGCGTGGGCATGGGTGAGGGAGTATAGTGGAATCTCCCTCCTCTACTAAGGAAAGCTGCTGAGGTCAGGTGTGTGTCAGGATGTTCCTGCCTGGAGGTCAAAAGATGCCATTGCATGAAGCTATAAGGTTAAACCTGGATTACCTTGGAAACCCCAAGATATTGAAGATACCAGAGTCATGAGATACCCGTGGAGGAAGGCTGCAGAATAAGTGTGGTTAAATATCTGAAAAGCCCTTTGATATCAGAACTTGAAGTTTGCCTTGCTAGTTATCAGTCTTGCTTTGATCCAGTATTTTCCCCACTATGTTCCATTCCTCCCTTTCGGAATGATAATATATATTCTGTGCCATTGTATGTTGGAAGTAGTGATATATTTTTTAATTTTGATTTTACTAAGAGTTACAGTGAAGAAGTTGCATGAGTCTCAGAAGAGACTTTGGGCTTTTAAGCTGGATGGAGACTATGAGAGACTACAGGGACTTTTGAAGTTGGACTACATGCGTTCTGCATGCATTATGAGATGGTTATGAGCTTATGAGAGTAAGAGAGTGGAATGTGGTGGTATGAATGAGAATGGGCCTCATTCTCATTTGCATGCTTTGTCACCAGGAAGTGGCACTACTTGAAAAGATTAGAAGGTGTGTCCTTCTTAAAGGAAGTGTGTCACTCAGGGTGGGCGTTGAGATTTAAAAGCCCATGCCAAACTCCCCCCGTCTCTCTCTCTGCCCCCCATGTCTGCCTATGGATGAGAATGTAGCTCTCAGGTACTGCTCCAGCACGCACCTGCCTGTATCTCATCATGATGATAACAGACTAACCCTGGGAAACTGTAAACATACCTCTAAGTGAATGTTTTCTTCTATAATAGTTGCCTTGGTCATGGTGTCTCTTCACAGCAATGGAACAGTGAAGCTGTTTTTTTACAAAGAAGCACATTCAGAAAGTAAGATGTTGAAATCTTAGTGATACAATGAGTGTGGAGGATGAAGGTGAGAATAAAGCAGAAAGAACCTGAGCCTGTCAGTTTGTAAAACTGATGCCATAGTATACCTTTCCAAACTTGTGCAGTTTAGGCTTAAAACAAGAGTAGCAGACAGGCAAGGAATGTCAGAAAACAGGCTGCACACAGCAATAATCTATGGGACAGAAACCTATGAGTGTAACACACAGAATATTTTGCCTTGTTTGATTGTTTGCTTGCTTTCGGAAAAACTATTCTAGAAGGGGCTAATTGCTAGAATATACTGCACTTTGCCAACATAATAAAAAAGTCCAATGTGAATAAGATTTCAACTATAAACAAATAAAGACTATAAGGACTGACGCAAGAAAAACAGTTCTAACAGAACAAGTTAGAAAGGATACAACTTCAGTAGAGAATTATTTTGGTCCATGAAATTCAGATTCTATTTTAATACATTACACTGGATAACTTTCACAGACACATCTGAAAAAAAAAAGTTGAAGTAAAATATGATCTATGTGTTTAGAAGCCTGGAAGACTTTCCCAGGAATAAACACGAAGCTCTTAGGCATAGAGTGCCAATCCCCAGAACTCCCAATCTTATTAACAGCATGGATATTTGAAAGAAAATTGACATCAGTCACAAGCTGCATCATTTCATCTTGCTCCTGACCCAGTTCATTGATGTTTGCTGCATCAGCTCAGGGGTAGAACAAAGCAGTTGAACCTAGGCATGCCTCCAGGTCTGTGCTCTATGACTATCTTCTTCCCTGCTCTTCCTCAACATCCTCCTCTCATCCTTGCGCCATCAGCACCACATCTCTCTCCTCATGGTACAAGGATAGTTTGACTTAGAAACTAAAAATGCTATTCCTATTGTTACAGAGTAAAAGAATCCCTTCTCCTGGGGTGAGCTCATCCTAAAAGCCAACTTGAAAGGTGAATGCGAGACCCATGTTTGTACAAACTATTTCCTTGTGTATTTAATGCTTATCTTAAAGACAATAATACCCAGTATCAACATTAATATTTTTCATAAGAATGCGTGCATCATTTGGAAAGTGGGATATAAAAAAAACTAATGTTCAGTTACTCAAACCTGCATGTCACATGAATTGTAAGGATGGAACAAGAGTTTTCCCATGTTTAAATCATATCTTTCATGGCATCATATTCTTTCTCCATTATGACTCTCCTCCGGTGATAACAAATATCCTAGGTTCCAGAGCATTACCCCAAGGAAGGGCTATCATACTACATTGGAGACCTATTGTGTTCTAACTTGCCTGAAACAGTGTTGATCAATATTGGTCCATCAGCACACTGTCTTCAAGTACTGTAGCTTCTAAAGTGTTATGAGCAGGCAGAATTCTACCCTGAGATAGATTCCATGTGTCATCATACAATTGGTTCCCTCGTCTTTCCAGACTTTGCATTCTGCAGCCGGGTCTGAGCACGTGAAAGCGTGCTTCTCATTTGGGAAGCTGACGGTAGAGCCACGTTTTACCATTTCACTTTGGGGTCGCTTTATTCAGAAGCGTTGGAGCTCAACTTTGTGACTCTGGAGACCCGGAACACAAAGGCAATAACTTGAAGGGCTATGTGATTAACGCTGAATAATTCAGAACTAATCAGAGCATATTTTAAGCTGGTTGCCTAAGCTAACACATTCAGAACATGAACCATATGATCACACAGAAGAAAAAAAAAATTAGAAGCGGAATTCTGCAGTTCAAACAGATTTAGAATTAACATTTTAATTGTAGCAACACTTCACAGCCCTCTCAATTTCTTTGTCTCCCACGGAATGTGTTTCCTCCCCAAATCCAGATATTTTAATTTCTCTCTGTGGCAGGGCTTATTTTAAGCTACGCTATCCTACTGTGGCTTCTCATCTCTGGACATCAACAGGGAGGGGTATGAAAGCTCAACCCTGCAGAGCACAGGGAGACGAGCGCCAGAGTGAACAGCTGTTGTTAGGGTTGCGCAGAGGCAACACAGCCCTGGAAATTAGAGAGAAACCAGGAAAGCAACAAATGGCTCTCACCCCATAGGGGTTGTCACCCCATAAGGGGCCATCACACCGTAGGGGCCATGGCTCCAGTATCTGCAAAGTATGAGCTAGGAAGAAGATCTATCAAGTAAGCAATACTAATAAAAATAACCATCAGCCTTGTTTACCTATTTTAAGGGATAATGACAAAGAAGACCAAGGCTTACTCCATAAACACGCTGCATAATGTCCCAGTAATGACATTACCCCTCATTTTAGAACGATTTCGTCTCCTTCAATTGCACTAATATCTATTTTCCCCTGACAATTCCCATTCTTTTTTTTTTTTTTGCTTTTTTTCTTCTTTCTTTTTCTTTTTTATTTATTTAAGTAATTTAATGAGATTACATATTATTTCTTATCTCCTCACTTGTATCTTCCCATTCCCCCTCCCTCACTCTTTCATCCTAATCCCCTCCACTAGGTCTGTGACATCAGGGGACCTTGTCCCCCCACTATAAGATCACCACCTATCAGGTCTCATCCTGGTAGCCTGCTTACTCTTCCTCTGAGTGTCACCAGGTCTCCCCACCAAGGGAAAGTGGTCTAATAGGGGGCACCAGAGTTCATGTCTGAGTCAGTCCCTGCTCTCTACACAATTGTGGAGAATGTGCCATCCATTGGTTAGATCTGGATAGGGGTTCTAGGTTTATTGCATGCATTGTCCTTGGTTGGCACTGTAGTTTGAGCTGACCTGTTTGGGTCCAGATCCACCAATGTTAATGGTCTTCTTATATGTTTCCAGGACCCTCTGGATCCTTCTATTTCCCCATTTTCCCTTACCTCTCTCACCTAGAGTCCCAATAGGAAGTCCCAGTATCCATCTCAATTTCCGGTTAAGTGAAGATTTTCATGGGATATCTCTGTTGGTCTAGTGTCCAATTATAAGTGAGTACATGCCATGTGCCTCTTTCTGGCTCTGGGTTAATTCACTCAGGATGATCATTTACAGTTCCATCCATTAGCCTGCAAATTTCAGGATTTCCTTGTTTTTAATAGCTTAATATTATTCCATAGTGTAAATGTACCAGAAGACCCAGCTATCCCACTCCTTGGAATATACCCAAAAGATGCTCCACCACACAACATGGACACCTGCTCTACCCAGAAGATGCTCTACCACACAACAAGGACACATGCTCAACCACGTTCCTAGCAGCCTTATTCATAATAGCCAGAACCTGGAAACAACCTAGATGTCCCTCAGTCGAAGAATGGATTAAGACAATTCCCATTCTTATACACACTAAAGGCTCTTGGCATGTGATGCATGCCCTTTATTTCCTTCCTGCTTCTCACTTTTCCAGTTCTCTCTCCCTTCCTATTTCTGCAGTTTATATCATCTATCTACTGGGTAGTGTAGAAGGCGAGGAAATAATGTGCTTACGTACACTCTGGGAATGCCAGGACCAAGTGGCTGATGGGTAGGCCCAGTTTCTTTAGCATCAACTTCTTTACGAGATGTTGTCCTTATAGAGCTAAAACCCCAGACGATTCTAACTGAAGTTTGTCTGGTGCCTGCCTGAATTCATAGCCTTTGCGTTGATTCTGAAGCTGTGGAAACTCTAAGGAAAAGACAGAAATGCTTTTTGGAGTCAAGCATTTCTGGCATTTTCCAGGAACCCAAACCCTGCTTTTTAAAAGCCTGGTAAGAAGGTGAACTGAGATTTAAATAAAAAGATCCAATATGTTCTATTACCCTGCAATCTTTCACTCTGGTAAAATATTCAAATGTTCATTTAAAAATATTTCACACTTGTTAAAATGAGGTCATAAAGGCTGGTGAGCATGACTTATGCAATTGTGAGCAGGCCACCAAGGCAAATAGTACAATCTGTTGAGAGGGAGAAAATTAGTCAACTGTTAGATGAGCAAATTGCAGCATATAGCTTTTCTAAGTTTTACAAGTTTAAAATGAAGGATTATGTAATCTGATTGCCAGCAGTCTTCCCTCCTGTCATATTTTAATATTTTAAATTAGCTGGGTTGTTTACATTTATCATTTATTTACATAATCTCTAATACATTTCTGTCATTTCTCTTCTTACTCCTCCATGTACTTTTCAAGTCTAAAAAAGAGACTACAGTATACATTTGTGATGCAAGATAGACAAACCAGAGACAACTAAGATTAATATCAGTTCTAATTCCTTTTGAAATGTCACTGATTTATTTTACAATTTTTGCAGACTACTGCTGCTGCTGGTGTGTTTGTGTGTGTGTGTGTGTGTGTATGTGTGTGTCTTAAATACAATTTCATTTGAAAACACTTGACATTTTCTACATCTTTGAATGTAGGTTTTCTATTCAATACCTTGAAGAATTTTATTTGTTGTGGGTGGAGAAATATCTCAGGAGTTATAAGTTCTTGCTGTACAATCATGAAGACTGAAGTTTGGATATTGGCACCCACACACATTAGACATTTCATGCAAGCCCATATAAACCCAGCTTCAAGAGGGGGAAGAAAGGAGGACTTCTGAGATTGGCTTGCTTGCAACATAGCCAAGAAAATGTGAGCCTCAGGTTTAGAGAGAGGCCCTGACTAAAAGGAACAGGCAGAAAATGACAAAGGACACTGGCTTCCTTGGGTACACATATTATTTCCATTAACAGCCACATACGCACACATAAATAAATATGTCTCTAAGAAGGAATTATATTTGTTACATTAGGTGTTTATGTTGCTCTGTAAAAGACATTAGCAACCAACCACCTTCACATCAATCCTTTGGGCTGTAGAAACAGCTCTCCAATCCATTTTCTCCAATATGCACAAGTAGTTTATGAGTTCCCTGTTGAATCAATAAAATCAAAGCAAGAATGATAACATGCTAATTATTTGCCAAGTATGTTCTAAAGGAATTGTTATCCAATCATGTAAGTTTAATCAAAGTGAGCTACACAACCACACTTGTTTTAACGTGAGCGGTGCTTAATTCTACAGACAGAAATCATCCTTCACATTAGGCAAGTAGGTATCAGAAAAGCAGAGAGAGGCGTTTAAGGCAACGAAGGTCCTAGCCAATCTGCAAAATTAGCTCCAATTATCTTTATTTTGAGGGAGCTCTCTTTAGTTTTCTTTTGTACAATATAGGATAACTATTAATCTGAGGTCACTTATAAGGCTAACTACAAATGGCTTTGTAACCCTTTTCATCAAGAGGGAAAGTCTATTTTTCTAGGTCTTCAGTATGATTGGATGTTTGATCTACTTTCATCATAGACCTATTGTGGAAGAGACACTCATGCCACCCAAAACATTTTGCATGTTTCCACTGCTGTGGAGGCAACATGCATGTCATGTGGCCAAACTGCCGCAGGCCAACTCAGATGTCAAATGTTTGTGACTTAAAACCTGCTGGGAATATTACAAACTAGCTGCAGCCAAAGGAATCACCCAGCTGAGGTTAACTTGCTCTGTCAACCATAGAAATGAGCTAAGCTACCCTTGTTGCTCTGTGCCTAGGAGTTTGGGAGATCATTTTTCAGTAGCAGGAGACACCTGACATTACTGTTCCAAGTGTCACACTAAGATGGTCCCTGGCAGGTCAGTTTTACCAAAACCTTTCTACTTATAAACTTGTGTTTCATAGACCCTGACCATCCAAACTAGCTGGAAATGCCTTAACTAAGAATAATGGAGCAGATAAAGTTAGTTCTTCATGCTTGTGATGGATGTGCCACATGTTTTACCGAACAGTGCAACTCAACACCTCACCTGAATTGTTAGAGTTAAAAAGGATTGTTCCCTCAGTTTGTGTTTCTCTAACATTTCCAGGATCATCAGTGTCACATGGAGAGAGGCAATATCTTGATTGAAATTTCCCTATTACAACCTATAACATGAAAATTTAAAAAAATACTCAGCCTCCTTTAATCTCTCTCTTATTTCATTTTTTTAGACAAAGTCTCACGACTTAGCCCAAGATAACTTCAAACTAGACATCCTCCTACCCAGCCTTCCAAATGCCTGTGTTACTAGGTGTTTGCCATCAGGTACCTCTATTTCTTGTCTTTTGAAGTCAAAGTATGCTTTTTAATTTGTGTATTAGTTCTTAATTAAATGTCTTAATTTAAAAAAGGGATCCATGCATGCTCATCCAAAAATAAATCTGACATTTTCCCAATTTCATTGAAGTATAACAAATTAAAAAATTGCATATATCTGAACACTGAGATGTCAAACTGGTGCCTACACAGAGCCTTTGCTCCTAAAATTTCAGCATCTTTGGTACAGGAAAGTACTCTGCACAATATCAAAAGAGAAACATAAACACCAAGCCAGCCACAAATTCTTTACCTACAGTGGTATCCTGCAAGATAGGGCAACAGTGGAGCACAGCTTGTGCGAGTAACAAACCAATAGCTGATTTAACTTAAGGCACATTCCATAAGATAAAACCCATACCCGACACTGCTTAGGTGACCCAGAACCTGAGACTTGATAGTCCAGGAACCTAGAACAAAACTAAATAATGTTGATTTAGAAGAAGAAGAAGAAGAAGAAGAAGAAGAAGAAGAAGAAGAAGAAGAAGAAGAAGAAGAAGAAGAAGAAGAAGAAGGAAAAAACATGATTAAATAACTCCTAATATCCTGCTATATTGTGTCTGGCGCAGCTGTCATCACAGAAGCTTTCTCTTGCAGCAGATGGGACCAAATGTAGAGATCCACAGCTATTATGTAGAGCGAAGGACCTTGGAACACTCGGCCATAAATGGGATGTCTCCATAAAATCCCTGGTAACCCTGGCATGTGGGGGGCTGGGCAGAAAGATGTTTAGTTTGAGGTTATCCTGGGCTAACTAGTGAGATTTTGTCTAAAAATGATAGAGAGATTAAAGGATGCTAAGTTTCTTTTTTCATTGTTATAGGCTGTACTAGGGGAAATTGCAATCAAGATATTTTCCATTCTCTGTGAGTCACTGATGATCCTGGAAATATTAGAGAGATACAAACTCTAGGAACAATCTAAGCTCAAGGAAAGCCAGTAAAAAGGAGGAAGAAGGAATCTAAGAGTCAGAGAGGATGGAGAACACCATAAAAACAAGACCCTCTAAGTCAATATGAGCAAAGGGCACATGAACTCACAGAGACTGAAACAGCATGGCCAGGGCCAGCATGGGTCTGTACCAGGTCCTCTGAGCTCATATTATGGCTTCCAGTTTAGTGCTTTTATGGGATTCATGAGTGTGCAAATGAACAGGCTGATGATTCCTGTGACTTCTCTTGGGCTCTTTTCCTCCTGTTGGCTTATCTTGACCAACTTCAATGTGATAGTGTTTGTTTTGTTTTAGTATATTTTATTTTGTTGTATACTTAAAAAAAAATGACTGAAAAAATCCTAGACACTAGAGTAAAAGGTTAACAACTGAACTGTCATTAATACTGGGAGAGGGAAAATCAGTTTTCCCCAATGTTGAGGAGTAACTGACCAACATATAATGGACTCCTCAGCTTTGTGTGTGTGTGTGTGTGTGTGTGTGTGTGTGTGTGTGCTTGTATATGTGTTAAGACTACTTCAGATTTACTCTTTTAGGGGCTAATGGTATAGTTCAGTTTTAGAGCATTTGTCTGACCATAGTCAACATGACAAAAACAAACAACATTCAGCAAATTTCAACTAGGCAGCACAGTACTGTTGTCCATTCTTTGGGCATGGTGATTCATACCTGCAGCCCCAGTCCATGGAAACTGGGGTAAGAGGATCGCTACATAGTCAGCCTTGCCTTACAGAGTGAGAGTCTAACTGAAAATCCAAAAACTAAATAAAATTTATAAAACACAACTGTAGTCACCATACTTTGTATCAGAACCCAAGAACATATTCATCTGAGAAGTTGGAAAATGAGCTGCCATTTGTTTTTCAGGAAAACAATGCATTTTAAGCCAGCTCACTGATTTTATCCATTGTACAGACATATCATGTTGGGCGATGGCCTTTTTCGCTATTTTGCAGATGAAGGAGACACGGGTAGGAAGCTGGGTAATCTTCCTAGACGCTTCAGAGTCTTTAGTGTCGGCTTTAATATTCTACTGGTACTTGAAAGACATATCTAGGATCAGACTGTGCATCACAGCTATTAAGAGTGAACATTTCACCCATTGTTTATGTTCTAATTATTTGTCATTATAAGCACAATCTTTGACAAGTGTGATATATTGCAATGGTTAGTACCTAATTCTATTTTATAAGACAAAGACATTTAAGAAAACCTTTCCCCTGATGTTTATATGTCCTTAAGTATATAAGTTGTGTGGTCTAGCTAGTACTGGGGCATTCTCTATTCAAATCAGCTCTGGGTGGTACCTTTAATTGCTCACAGAGTAACTGTGCTTTGCCGTGTAAATCTTGAGGGATGAGACAGCAGAACGCTTTTCATGAGCAGAAACATAATGATAGATTTCAACATGCCTTATTCTCTGTGTACTATTTTTAACACTGCGGCCGAGCAGTAGGCAGATAATGAACTCACTCTCAAAAATGATAAAACTCAATAATATATTTTAGACAATCGTCCCATGATGTCCGGTAGATAATTTAAATGCAGAGAGTCTGAAGAAAGAAATTTCTGCTTGGGTAAAAGCAAAATGAAACCTTTTATTAAAGAGCTGTATGGTAAGCAGATTCAACACTGCTGTGGGTCCGTAATGTGCCTCACGAGAAATTAGCTTCATCCTTATGGATGCGCTTGCAGTCTGAGCAACATCTGACTGAAAGCTTTAGGCATTGCTAATGTTCTAGAATCTCACCTCCAAAACTAGAAACCAGACTGCTTTGCAGGATCTCTGTGATGACTCATCTCTATGAAAGGCACAGAAGACAATGATCTAGTCTCACCATCAGAGGTCTCCAGGCCCAGTTAACAGGGTGCTATGTTAGTAGTTCCTGGATTCAAGTGCTACCAACTTCAAAGATTCACAGTGGCTGGAAATCTTGGCAGATGCCATCCATCCCAGTCAGAATATTTGAGAGAACTAGGAATGTGGGATAAGGAGACAACAAAGGGCCTTCTCATGTCAGTCTTTCAGAGTTGTTGGCCCTATATGGTCAGGGAGACTTCTGAGTGTCACACAAGACCAACTGTAGGACATACACTAAATATGAGCTCCATTTTCCTACATCAGGAAGGGAGGAGGATAATAAGATGCTGGGGAAGTTTAAGACAATGTTTGGAGCCTTGAGAAGATAAGACATAGTGTATTTATTCCAGGTAAATGCCATCACGCAAACCCCTAGGCAGGTAGCCGTAATAGTACCCAAGCACACACATACAATACACAAACACACCACACACTTCACACACACAGACACACACAGACACACACAGACACACACACACACACACACACACACACACACACACACACAGGTATATGTATAGACTAACACAGAGAGCATACAGAGTTAGGCCCATAGGCCTGAAGATAGACACACACAGGGAAACATGGAGGATTTTGACCTCAAGGTCATATTTATACAAATTTCATACAAAATTGTCACTCCTACCAGAAGTGAGAGATGGCATCACCCTGTATCCACTATTGCTGGGCTGACTCATAGCCGCTGATGTCCACTGCTAACAGTGGACATTCTGATGTATGATGGACATCCATTTCAGTGGCAAGTTATCTAAATGTGCATTGGTTCCTAGAGACCCTGTTTCCAACACTAAATGCCACCAGTTAGGTTTTGCTTTAAGATATTTAAAAAAAAATATATATATATTTTTACCCATTGTACTGGTGGCCCCTTTTGATTTATACCATTTGGCTTCTAAGGCCATGAATAGTCGTGGAGAGATCTCAGGTATGTTGTATGTCCCTGGGTGGCTTCAGACACTTCAGGACAAGCCAGCAGTGGTGAAGAGTCAGGCCTGTAGGTCTAGAGTCCCCTATTTGAATGATATGTTTGTCACCTTGTAGCTATATGGGCTTAGAGATGGAAAGTAAACCCAAGCTCTCTTTCTTCATGGCGATAACAATTGCATGTACACTTCATATTTATTAGACTCATGCATGGAAAGTAGAACAGTACTGAGTCTGTAGAAAACACTTATTTTTTCATTACACTGTTCATTGTGAACTGATAATCCTTCCTCCCACCCACCCCAGACTTTTGATGAGTATCTTAGATCACGCCTGTTGAATGTTTAGCTTAATGGCAACAAAAGCTAACATTGAACAAGAGAGTCTGTCAAAGACCTGTCACTTGTTATAAGCTTACCCCAGGTCAAGCACTGTAAAATTAACATACATACCTCCTAGTACCACTGAACTACCTACTAGGAGCCTCCTTATTTTACTGTGGAAATGCTGGAGGCACAGGGAAGTAATGAGGCAAAAGTCAGGGGGAAACAGGTCCTATTTGTCACACTAATGAGAACTGCTATAAATGATGAACCTGTAGCTCTCAGCAGCTTTAGTGTAATAGCTCTCATGGAAGATGAAAAATGGATCCATAACTGGTAGGGTCCCTGACCTGACAAGGGATTCAAAATTTAGAGTTGTGGTTCCTACTTTCAAAATATTTTGCGTAGAGCCTCCAAGGTCACCATGTGTTTCTGCCTCGAGTAGGTAGAAGGAGAAAGAACATGAAGAATTATAGTTTCATGGACAAGGTCAAGTTGTTTGTCATTTATGCTCATCTTTCATTAGGTAAAATGTAGATGGTCACACTTAAGTGTAAGGGATGCCAGGAAATGCAATTTGGTTGTGTGCCGATGAGGCACAGGGATTCAGATGGGTCATCTTCCTCCACCCAGAACCACTGCGAGAAATAACTGACTTTGAGAAATATTCCAAGATGATTTTCAGATATGAAAAATCACGTTCAATTGTGGATACTTTTGAGGCATACTCCAAGCTGGTGTTGGTGGAAACCTTCTAGAAGGAGAGATACAGCACACCTACCCTGGAGATCCTGATGGATCATTCCAAATTTGGCCTTTCCATTGTTATCTTGACAGCTGGACAGCGATTACTTACTGAAAGGATGGACACAGCTCTGTCAGAGGCTCTCTTTCTCCTTGTTCATTCAGAACATTTCAGTGTCTCCTGCCTGAATGACACTCCTTGAGGGGCTTCTTTTTAGAGGTGAGGCATGACTTCCTTTTAACCAACACTCTTTGCCACAGAAGTCCAATGACAGGTAGTAGTAATTGGGGTACAAGGATTTGTGGAAATTCTCATGGGGACTTATGTGAATGGGTACAGGGGTCTAGGGGGGAGTCCCAAAATCATCACTTTTCATGGCTACTGGTTAGAAACCGAAGGATGACCAATTGATTGACTCTCAAAACGGATGTAGGCTTCCTAAGAACACCTGAAATAAAAATGTAGTTATTAAATAACAAGACTGAAGTACTCTCCTTTTCATCTTCCTTAAGATGAGAAAAATTAGTCACTAGGAAAGCAATGTCTGATGGACAAAAACAATGAAGCCACATTCTGACTTTCTTTTTTAAATAGAACTGGGCAGATTTAATGAGAACTCAAATGCAAAGTCTTGAATACTGCACTTTTTGTGTTGTTGTTATATCTAATGAGTATTTTTATTACTAAATTATTCTAGAAAAATGAGGGTATATAAATATTTTTTAACAAAGAGAAAATGGGGGGAAATTGCTAGTAACCCCCTGCCATTAATAAGGATTAATAAGCATCCCTTGTGGTCGATATAATAGGAATCTGTTCCAATTGTTTTTCAAGGCTATACATCCATACCACTAATGCTGAGAACATGGCTACTGTCAGCTTATAGCCTTCCCCTCACCACTGGAGGCTGCAGAAAATCACTTCAATAAGGTTATACCAGATCATAAACTCACTCAGGGTGCTATAACAAAATGCTGTAAACTTAGTGGCTAATAGACAACATAAATTTGTTTCATGCAGTTCTTGGATTTCTGAGATCTAAGTTCTGGTAAAGATACTGTTGTATGGTCTTCTAATTTTCCTTATTATTACAAAATACCACAGACTAGCTTAAATTATAGAGAAAAGAATTTTCTATGTCTTCCAGCTGTGGAGGTTCTAATGAATGGTGTTGGCATCAGTTGTGTTTTGGCGAGGACCTCATACTTGATAGATAAAGGCATAATAGCAGGACTGTGCACAGGGAGAAGAGATCAAATCTCCTAAAAAGAAGTTAGAGGGTGAATCAGAGGTTCAGTTTGCTCTGGTAATTCATGTTCTTGAGAGCTTATGGAATCTCATGACAACTAAATTAGCCCCTTCTGAGGACACCAACCACAAGAATTTAAAATTTCCCACCAGATTCCACCTTGTAAATGTCCCATCACTTCCTAGACCACACTGAGGACCAAACTTCCAACATAGAAACTTTAAGGCCATGCACTCAAATCATATCCAGACCCAGTGTGCAGACATGCAGTGGGCTGCTGCATCTTCACATGTAGAGTGGCTGAGGTCATTTTCTGAGGTCTAATTGATAAGTGCACTCACTTACTCTCCTCATTGGACCACTCTCGTGACTTTTCAACTCTAAATTCTACCACCACAGGGACTTATATTTGAGCATGAAAATTTTGAAGCAAAAGTTTAAAAAAAAGATGGAGAGAAACTTAAAGCAATTCCACTGAAATCAGGGACATGACAAGGCTGGCCACTTTCTCCATATCTCTACAGTATAGCACTTGAATTCCAGCTAGAGCAGTAAGAGAGTGAAAGGAGATCAAGGGGGATGCAAATAGGAAAGGAAGAAGTCAAAGCATCACTATTTGTAGATGATATGATAGTATACATCAATGACCCCCAAAATTCTACCAAGGACCTCCTCCAGCTGATAAACACCTTCAGCAATGTGGCTAGAAACAAAATCAACTCAAAAAGTCAGTAACCCTCCTGTATATTAATGACAAACAGGCTGAGAAAGAAATCAGGGAAACCATACCCTTCATAATAGCCACAAATAGTATAGAGTATCTTGGTGGAACTCTAATGAAGCAGATGAAACACTTATATGAAAATAACTTCAAGTCTCTGAAGAAGGAAATTGAAGAAATCAGAAATTGGAAAGATCTTCCATGCTCACGGATTGGGAGAATCAACATAGTAAAAATGGGCCATCTTACCAAAAGCAATCTACAGATCCAATGCAATTCCCATCAAAATACCTACACAACTTTTTTTTAAAGGCCTTGAAAAATCACTTCTCAACTTCATATGGAAAAACAAAAACCCAGAGTAGCCAACACAATGCTGTACAATAAAAGATCTTCCAGAGGACTATCCATCCCTGATCTTAAGTTGTACTATAGAAAAGATAAACATTCTTCACTGTTCAGCTTTTCAGTCGGCAGCCCCTGCCAATGCCTGGTCTGTTCATACAAAGTTTTAGCTTGGAAAATTTTGAAGGGCTTTTCCGGTCCCTAGAGACAGTGTACAGTGGTGTGATGAAGCGATCACTGCTCCCAACCTGTGAGTCAGACTTGCCTTGTGCTGTATCATGCTCATTTTCACCTAGATGCACTTCAGGGAGAACTACCACAAGCATTTTGTGAAGCCAAGATAGACCTCTTGGCCCTCAGCTAAGGACAACATTTAATATTTTGGCATCTTTCCCCCTTTAAAACACCGAGGTTACACTGAGTGTTTTTGCATTCTATCTTTTAACTTAATGCTGTGTTCAGAGGACTTCATGTTATTGATTTATTTAAATTCATTCAAGTGCATGTTATTTAGTCATTTCAAGATATTTCAATGAAGGAGTATGGTGCGATTTATTTATCCATTCTATTGAATATTTATATTGATTTCAATTTCACTATACTGTAGATAATACCACGATGACTTCAAACAGCTTTATACCTAAATCTCAGATCACTTCAGTTGAATTCATGATACTAAATTCCCAGAGGAATAATCACAGGATGCAAATATATAAACTTTATTAATAATCTTTACATACACTGTTGCCCATGACCAGTTGTCATTTGTGTTTTGATGGTTTCATACTTCCATTGTCACTGAAGATAGTATCCATCTCATCATTTGCTTTTTTGTTAGGATAGAATACATGATGCTCTTCTGTATTCAACCTTAGGGAATTAAATATTACTGTTAGGTTGAAACTAAAAACAGGCCTTTTTATCAGCCTATATCTACTTTTCTAAGATCCGTGCAAATTTGCTGCAGCCCCTGGTTCGATATTTTGATCGAGACTCACACTCCAAGATTGGTATAGACATCACTCCCATGCTAAGCAGCTTGTACACAACACGGATGCCATAGAAATTCTTTGTAGAATAATTAATTGTCACTGTGTATTCATTAGTGACACATTGTGATTCAGAGAACCATTGTGAATCACTGACAAATCCAGATAACCAACAAGGGGCTTTATTATAGAGGCAATGCAGTCCCTATCCAAACCAGTTGCAAAGCAGTTTGATGGACACATCCTTTGATGGCATTTATTTTGTTTTCTACTTTTGACACTAAAGTCGGTTGACTGTTGATGCTTGAAGAGTACAGATTAGTAGTAATTACTGTATCAGTATAGTTGCATAAATGCCATATTTGTTTAATAATCAACTCCTTTTGAATAGCGTGGGTCTTGCACGTTATACCTGAGTAAGGCTAATGGATTGACTAAATTTCAGTAGCTCTGTTCTCCAGGCCACATGAGATTGCATTTTAAGTAACTTGGCCAGATTCTCAGCATGTGTATATCTGTCCAAGGGGAAACTCCAAATTCTCTACTGTTTTAGAGGACATCAAATTGTGGCTTCATGTCCTGATTCGATTCTCCAGTTTTAAAATATGTACTGAGATCATTGTGGAAAATATATCTTGGCTAAAATCAATGAAGCAATTCTAAAGCCTCAACTCATCTTGTTTTGTGCAAAATAATGAAGTTGGAGGAGATAAATAGCCTTATTTTCTCACCCAAAGCTCAAAATCTATAAAAGTGTTGTCGCATGCGTTCTTGTCTGTAAATGAGTGTTAGATCTACAGTACTTTATTTACAAAATTACTTGGGGCTATACAGCAGGAAATTAAGGATATTAAGTGCAAAATAATACTAGTTTTGAAAGTTAAGTGGAAACAAGAATGCATTAATGTATTAATACTTGCTCAGATTTGCATAAAGAAAGCATAGGGAAAAACCTAATTGGAGGTGAAGGAATGAGGGCACACACCTTTAATTCCGGTATCAGGCAGAGGCAGGCAGATCTCAGTGGATTTAGACAATGAAAGGCTCAGTGATGTGCCTGAGGGTGAAAATATAGAACACAGAAAGCCTATTCTCATACAGATAACAGCTAAACACCTAAAGGATTAGGATAGTTCTTTTAATTGGTATCCTATTGTTGTTGTTGTTGTTATTATTATTATTATTATTATTATTATTATTATTATTATTATTATTAATTGATACTACATGCCAATTGTTATCCTTTCTCTTGTATCTTCCTGTTCCCACCCTTCTTCTCCATTATGTGCTATACCCCTCCCCTAGACCTCTGATAGTGGGGGGCCATCATTCCCCCTGTCTGACCAAAGCCTATCAGGTCTCACCCTGATAGCCTGCATCCCCCTCCTCTGTGTGCTCCCATGGTCTCCCTGCCAAGGGGAGGTGATCAAACCTGGAGCACCAGAGTTCTTGTCAGAGGCAGTCCCCGCTCCCCCCACCCATGGAGAATGAGCTGTCCATTGGCTATATGTGAACAGAGGGTTTAGGTTCTTTGCCTGCATTGTCCTTGGTTGGTGCAACTGTTTGTGCAGGCCCCACTGGGTCCAGATCAAAGGGCATTGATGGTTCCTTTTCCAGGTTCCTGGACCCTCTGGATGAAGACTGTTTACTCCCTCCAGCTGATGAGGAAGTAAATTTACAGCAGATACTTTGTGATAAGTTTAAAATAGGTAGGACTTGAACAGCAATGACAAAGTGAAGAAACCCAGATAAAGGAATTTTATAATCATTTTTCTTAAAGTAACTTCCATCAGTCTGGAAACATATAGGTCACTGGACTCTCTCTATTTCATGCAAATTGTGATGCAGAAGAGAAGCATGTTACCTTCACCAATCAAAATATACTGATGAACAAATAAGAATAGAGATAGAAAAGAACATCTACATCATATGAGTGTAGGTGGACATGGTGCTGAAAATCAAAACACTAGTGCAGCTCATTATTCTAGACCCACTGGCAAAAATCTTTCAATAGCAGGCACCCAACTAGAAAAGATCAATCTTGTCTTCTAATTCTCAAGGAGAGGGGCGAGGCACAGCTATGACTGCAGGAAGGATGCTCACAGTTCCTCTCATTAGCAAGGTTTCAAATAGACGCTTAAGATGAGAATGTGATCTTATTGTAGAATGCACCGTGTCTTGCTATGCAGACGAGACACAAACCAACGCAGTACCCTGTGGAGGATTTGCTTAACATGAAATGGCAGGTAAGGAGGTTGAGAGAGAGTGGGGAAAGGAGAGTACACAAAACACACACACACACACACAATATGTACATTAAATCAACAGATTTAATCAATAAAAAGAGATCAAAGTATTTCTTAAAGCCTTGGTAATAAGAAGCAACTGCTGACTCTCATCATGACATTACTCGAATAGAGAATAATTGTAATTACTGTATTCAATCACCCCAAAGCTTGACCTAGTCTATTTATAACATCTTATGTCAGAACCTATGAACAACATGATATTTCGTGGGAGTGAGTTGGTATTCACAGAGAAATCACTAGCACTCACATTCCAAATGCGGTTCAAGTTGACTGTCATATATTGAGGACACAGTGCTCTCTGAGGCTACGAGGTCGCCCACTAAAGACGACTTTAAAAAAGTATCCTTGCCCTTTTTAAAGTACACATTAGCTCATGTGTTCTAATGTCCTTCAAGAAAGGTAGCATCAATGGTAACTAGGGATATTTTAGAAGAAAAAAGAAAATCTTCGTTCTCTCTTAGATTCCCTGAACTCTTCATTACAGACACGTGCACGCTTGCCCATGCACAGATGTTGGTAGATGTCTCATTAGGCAAAGGATGACTATTCCAGAAAAGGATAATTGAGTTTGGAGAGGGGACTTATGTGATGGGTTTCTCTGGAGCCTTCACTTCCTAGGCAGGAAATGCCCTGTTTTGCTTCCTAGCATGCCTAGAAAGCTGAGGGCATTAGTGTATGGGGATTTAAGTAAATTGGAGTCCTGGTAGATAGAACAATGGCTTCCTCCTAGTCACATGCTCCTGTTCTTAGCACATTAAGATGGTGAGTTGCATGACAGATTAATATTAATATGAAATTATAAATTCAACTTAATTAAAACAAATAAGCCTAAGGCTGGCCTAGTTTACACACTGAAACTCTGTCTAAAAATTAAAAAGAAAAGGGAAATACTTTCAATATCTGTTTACTCCTTCCAGCTGATGAGGAGGTAAATTTACAGCAGATAATTTGTGATAAGTTTAAAATAGAGAGAAGAGAGTTAAAAAGAAGAGAAAAAGCATAGACTTGCTCTTTATATACCTCAGATTGACTGTTACATTTCTTTGAAAATATTATATACTGAAAAGTTGAAACTAAAAGGAAGCCACTGTAAAGTCTTCTTTAAAAAAAAACAATCATTTATACTTTAACATTAACAATGTCCTCTGAGAGACTCCACCCAGGGGGGGATCAGGACAGATGCTGGAACTCCCTGCTGGACTCTGGGCAGAGTGCTAATAGTAATATAGAAATGTTGGGGAATAGAAGGACCCAGAGAGTTTAGGAACCCCAAAAAGAGACCATAAAGGGCAGCAAATCTGGACCCAGGGGGGCCTGCACAAACTATTGCACCAACCAAGGACAATGCATACAGAGAACTTAGACCCCCTGTTCACATATAGCCAATGGACAGCTCATTCTCCATGGCAAGGGCGGAGCAGGGACTGCATTTGACAAGAACTCTGGTGCTCCAGGTTTGATCACCTCCCCTTGGCAGAGAGACCATGGGAGCACACAAAGGAAGGGGATGCAGGCTATCAGGATGAGACCTGATAGGCTGTGGTCAGATAGGGGAAGATGATGGCACCCCGTCAGAGGTCTAGGGGAAGAGAATAGGGTGAAAGGGAGGAGGAGGGTGGGAACAGGAGGATACCAGAGAGGGGATAACAATCATGATGTAATATCAATTAATAATAATAATAATAATAATAATAATAATAATAATAATAATAATAATAAATAGAGTGCCAATTAAAAGACCTATCCTAATCCCTTAGGTGTTTAGCTGTTATCTATATGAGAATAGGTTTTCTGTGTTCTGTATTTTCACCCTCAAACACACACATCACTGATCCTTTCATTGTCTAAAATTGCTATATCCACTGAGATCTGCCTGCCTCTGCCTCTGGTACTGGAATTAAAGGTGTGTGCCCTCATGCTCTTACCTCCAATTAGGTTTTTTCTTTTTTTTTTGCTTTCTTTATGCAAATCTGAGCAAGTATTAATACATTAATGCATTCTTGTTTCTACTTGGCTTTCAAAACTAGTATTATTTTGTACTTAATATTTTAGCATCTATCTACACATTTCTATTTTAACGTGTATCTTGCTAATGAAACAGTTTTAGCATCTGTAATGTCGTGCTAGAGCCACAGTGAAAAGACAGGGCTTGGTGTCCACACTGCCTGTCACTGGATAAATCCTGTCACTCACACATCTAACAAGCCATTGGGCTAGGAGGTATTTAAAAATAAATATTTTGCTGATTTAAAAAAAAAAAACCCACAAAAATTAAACCAACTAGGCATAGTGACTTATTCCTGGAGCTGCAACACTCAGATGAGGCAAGGGGATTTCTGTGAGTTTGAAGCCATCCTGGGGCACACAGCACTATGTGAGACAGGGCTACAGAGTGATAGAGTAGGGCCCATAGGTTTCTTGAGAATGTTGTACCAGCAGAAATACTACCCAACTTAGTTTAAAACTACAGAGGAAATGAGAATTGAAAGCCAATTATAGAGGCAAAGGGGAGACAATTTCATACACCAAGCAGTAAGGAAACCAGAAACATTGAGTGGGTGCGAGTTTACACAAAGAATTCAGAGGTGAAGTCACAGTTTATTCACCATAAGGCCTGAAAGTGCAGCTAGCGTCACCCGGAAGATGGAAGGAATTAGTGGGTCATAAAATGGAAGCGTGACTTTATAAATGTTTGAGTAGATGTATATTGATATTATTTTGTGACAGTATTCGAAGATAATAATCTTTCTTAAATATACATCAAGGCTTTCAGTTTGACTTATATGTATCACATTTTGTATCAGAACAACCCTTCCCAGGATGGGACTCATTTATATTAAGCATTGAGAACATTTATGGGGTGACTAATAATGGGATGCCTTTATATTGCAAAACCCTCGGTGGACAAAGTCTTGGCTAAAAAAAAAAAAAAAAAAAAAAAAAAAAAGCAGTGGAGTTTTACAAATTTTCCATTGTCCTTGTTTATGTTTTTCCTTTCTATACTTCAGTTCCTAATATTAAAAACCAAAAGCACGAGTAGAAGACTTATGCTCCGATGCCGTACATCTCCTGGATAGACTCATTCCTGAAGTTCATTCCAGATACAGTGAGCTCTGTCTTATTGTATCTGTCTGTTCTTCAGATGATAGAATTGAAATAGAAGAAAGTGATTTCCTTGTATGGTAAGCGAAAAAGTAGACATTTAAATCTGCCTCTATATCATTTCTCAAACACCTTTTTACCATCGCATTGTCCTTTCTTTGTTACTATATCCAAATTAATTACTCATGTTCAAAACTCACGACAAAGCTGGAGCGTGGGCAGACCATTCTAAAGTATGGGTTTCCAGTACAAAAACATAGACGCTGCATCTTCCCCAGAGTTGTCCTGTCTAGAGATATGACTGAATTAAATAGACAGCCATAGTTAATGTTAGTCAACTGTGAGCCTCTAGAAAGAACTATAGATGTAAGCCAATATTAACTACTACATATGAGCAAAGAGTGGCATAAGAAACTGAATAAAGTACGCTTTTATACTTTATCTACCTTGCTTACAGGGAGCATATTTTATAAGAGGAAAATCCAATGCATAGAAAGCAGTAAGTTTGACTCACAAGCTAGTGGGTGGACAAGAGCAGTGGCCATGTTGAGACAACTATGACATATGTGTGTGAATATATATATATATATGGAAAGAGAGAGATTAGCTAAATAGGCAGAGAGAGAGAGAGAGAGAGAGAGAGAGAGAGAGAGAGAGAGAGAGAGAGAGAGAGAGAGGAAGAGGATACATGGATGCGGGAAAGGATCTAAAACACAAGACATAAGATGGGAGGGGAAATAAGGCAACCTAGTAGCCAAAAGGAAAAAACATAGCCCTGCATGCACCCCCCACATTTGCATAGAAAACCACAGCAAGCTGAATAATGTATTCATTTTGCGTTCCCTTTAAATACATGCTATTTGGGAATAAGGATAAAGAAAAGTGGAATTGCGCAGCCTGGGAAATATTAATTGTTTTGTGCCTGAAATACCCTTTGGCAGCTCAAGATAAGTTCCAGATGGTTTCTGACTGGGCTGTTACCTCACACTCGGCTAATATTGAATAAGTTTTCCTCGCTTCATTTGTCTGAAGCACCTAAACATATCTGGGGCAGCTCTGTGGCTGCATTCATCTTGGACGGGCTGTTATTGCTCTGTCCTGACTCTTCTGTCTCGGCTGCAGCTGGCGCCTCTATCTCCGTGGGCCCCTGAGTCATAAAGTATGGGTACTTAGCAACTGGATCAGATAAGCACAGGCTGTTCCATCTTTAATGGTGTGATTTATATCAGAATGTGCCCTTCTGTACCGTTTATTAATGTTTTAGACTGTAAACTGATCTGAGAGCAGTTTAGATGGGGAATGGATGGAGAAATCACTTCTGATCACACTCTGACAAATATTCTGGTCTGAAATTTGCCATAACATCTTACTGTTTTTATTTTATTTTTTCCCCTGATCTAGTACTGGAAATGACCTTAGCTGCATAGTAATACGTTTCAGGCACTGACTCAGTATTTCCCCTTTCTCATTTTGTTCCTCAGGATGAGGGAAATAAGAAAGAGTTGATTCAGAGGAAAACCTAATAGGAAGGAACAGATTTTCTGGTGTTTGAGAAAGCTTAGAAATACATCAATGGTATATTATGTGTCAAAGTTAGGCAAGATGGCTTGACAGCCACAGCAATCACTGGCTATACTTGAGAACACATAAAAGGACACAGGGTGTCTCAGTCTCTGGCCCATTCAAAGAATTAGAATTCCCATAAATGCTACTGAAGCACCTAGGAGAAGAAAAATCCTGGAAAACTCAGCATTTAATAAAACCACCCTGTTAAACAGGTGGCTATAGCCAGAGGCTGGATGAGCATTTTATGTAATATAATATAAATAACAGAGATGCTTGTCTCAAATTTCTTCTCCAGTGTGAACTGAAATGGTTATTTTTCATATTTCTCTTTTTTTTTTCTGGATAAAGATATGAATGGTATTTATTAAAGTGTAAATACCTGATGGGGCAATAGCTGCACACACTGTCGGGGGCAGATTTACAGGGCAAGGGCCCACGTTTGGTAAGAGAATTATGAGAAGGTGCCTCTTAAGAAAATTGGTATGGAGGGAACACAAGGAATATGGACCAAAACATGGACTTGAGCTCAGCGGGCAGCTCCAGTTCCATGGTGAACTGTCTCAAAGAAGAGGAGAAGACAAAAGAGGTTATGGAAGAAGAGATGTACAGAAAGTCAGTTTGGCATGGGGTAGATGTTAACCTAGCAACCTCAATTTTGAATATTAAAAAAATAGAGCTGTTAAATTGGTAATAATTGTCAAGACTTTAAATGTCAATGAGTTTAACAAAGTAATTCTATTTCTTTTTAAAATTTGTTTATTTATTTTATGCATATGAGTGCTCTATCTGCATGCCAGAAGAGGGCATCAGATCTCAGTATAGATGGTTCTGAACCACCATGTGGTTGCTGGGAATTGAACTCAGGACCTCTGGAAGAGCACATAGTGCCCTTAACTGCTGAGCAATCTCTTTAGCTCAATAATTCTATTCCTAAGATTTGATGCTAATCAGATAATTCGGAATACAGAAAATCCACATTATATACACATTTTTAGTTTTCTTTGAGGCGAGGCTAATAATGTTTTCTAGGCTGTTCTACAACTCTTGGCTCAAGTAATCTCTGGCCTCAGCCCCATGAATAATGGTGACCACACTGATTCACCAATGCTCCCAGCTGCCTACGCATTCTAGTCAAGCACTGCAAGTTGGGCGACCACCCAAATATCCAACCACAATTGAGAAAATCATTTTTATACTTCACTACATTCTACAAATACTTTGAAATGGTACTTCAAAGGATGTATAACAAGAGGCTTTATCATAAAGGATTAGAGATGGTAAATAGGAAATTGAATACAGAGTGACTGTTATAAAATTCATTAACGTATGGGTAGAGAATGAATCAGACTGGGTTAAGTAATCTGTGCTGGTGATTGACGTTATAATGATTAACTTTAAATAGTTTTAAAGGTATGTGTATGGGTGTTTTGCCAGCATGTGTATCTGTGCACCATGTACACGCCTGTCACATGAGGAGGCCAAAAGAGGGCATTAAATGCTATGAAATTTGAGTTACAGATGGTTGTCAGCATCCATGTAGGTGCTGGGAATTGAACCCAGGTCCTCTGGAGGAACCTGGAGTGCTCTGAACAACCGAGCTGTCTCTCTAGTCACGGGTGATTAACTTTTTTGCCAGTCTACATTTTCCAGATGATTTTTAGAAAGCTAATATCGGCTTTGCAATAGGAATTATTTATTTAATGATCAGCATAATGATGATCTCAAGTTGGGCTAAGTCCCAAGCTGTGATAGATATTTTTTCTTTCCTCTGAAAGTCCTGGCTTTAATGAAAGACAACAGTCCTAGAGTGAAAAGGAATTCAAGGAGCAAACATGTACGATCAACTCTTCTCCCTTAAGGAATCGCCAAGCAAGAACTAAAATTCCCTACAATGATACAAAACAAAGCAAAGCAAAACAACAACAACAGCAGCAATATGATGCAGTGGGATCATTTTATCAGATCAACTTGTTTCTTCTACCAGGATAAAAGTGGAAATGCAGTTGAGTTTTGGTGGAAATCAAACGTTCAGATGTTCAGAATAATTACTCAAAAGTTTAGCCAAAACTTAAGAAGGCACTGCTCTGAAGGTGACATGGGGACGCTTGAGTCACATGACATCCTGAAGTCCAATCCTGGGATGATGCTCATGGTAAGCACATGAGCCAGTTACCACCACCATAATTGGATTTTGTTAGGCTAGGAGACAGAAATAGAGATGGATCTATTTTTCTTCCCCTAAGAGATTTGACATTTTTAAATGATATCCCTGCCAGTGTAGAATTTGGTGAAGGCTGCTCTTTTACAGTGGAAATCTTAAAGAAAGCATGTTGCGTGGTGATTCATCTTAGGGAGCCTGCTTATTTAAATCAGGACAAGGCATCATTTTAATGCTGAAAAGAGACTAGGAGTAAATGGGACAGTTTGTGGGAAAGCACTTGCATGCATAAGTTAAGCTATTTTTTTTCAATACACATGGATGGATATAGGTATCATTGCAATGAAACCACAGGGGTATGGTGGATTTGGGGGTGAGTCAGATTTGTGTCCTCTAACTCAACACCCGGGGAACATTCATTTTCTCTCTCTCTCTCTCTCTCTCTCTCTCTCTCTCTCTCTGTGATTCAATTTGTATATCTATAAAAACAATACTAAGTGGACACTGTGCTAAACACTTTATATGCATTATCACATTTAATACACTGACTCCATAAACAAAGTACCATCAGGAAAAAATAAAGCACACAGAATATATGTTTAAATATACATGCAGCAGCAGGGACACCCCACAATATAGAGGGGCACAGAAAAAGGATTTCCTTTCTCTTCGTCCTGATTGTGACAGCCTGGATGGTTAGAGTGTACAACTTGTCAGTTTTCTTAGTCATTTGGACAAACTTCTCACCCTTTGAACCAAAGAAGATTCTGACTGTGTACAAAGTTATCCAGGGAGTAAAGGAAGAAGTAAGGAAGGAAAAACAGAAACGTCAGTAGAGGCTAAGTTAAGAAGCAGGCTTTTGGCGTTTATGCCTCAACCCTGCTGGAGTCCTTCTTTGAGACCATGTAGAAACGGCAGCCTTTCCCTTCAGAAGGTAATAGAGCTAGAGAATTGTTACTCTGGTACATTAATTTTCTCCTGTTTATCATCTGTGGTTGCCTGAGAAAGGCTGTGTACTGTAAAAGGGACCAGGCTGGTGACCTCAGGGGAGGAGAGGTGACCTTGAGAGATTCTGCACCGTTACATAAAAGTTAATGTAATGGTCAAACGTTGGGTTTTCATTGGAAAGGGAGGGCCATCCAGTAGCAATGAAGTCGCATTTCTTTAATTTGAGAAGCTGAAAATTGTGAAAGTTCAGGCCTTGTATAGACTCAGCACATTACAGCCCATCTTTGGGTGTACGTGAGGCGTAGAGGCTCAGAGGAGCTATTTCACAAATGGTTCTTGTTGTTCAAAACAAACCACCACACACATAAAACCTGATGCCTTTCGCCTCCAGCTCTGTACCCCAGCCAAGACGCAGTGGGGAAGGACTAGGCAAGGGTGTTGTTAAAGAGAGAGCATCAGCCGACAGGCAGTAGATGAGAAGTTGAACTGAACTTCGTGAAGCATCCAAGGACAAACGGATCGAGAAACTTAGATGAAAAGAAACCCACGGTAGAACCACCACCAAACAAGGAGTTTCCCTACCAGATAACTCAAAGGCTTAAACTCCACTGCATCAGCCATGTAATAAATATTGAGAGAGCCAGACAAATCACTATGCTGAAAACTATGGCTCCCGAGGCCTAAAAATCCTGTGTTGTGTCTAAGTAATCGTGGAACGTAATTTGCCAAGCTTTTCCTAGGAACAGGATCAAATATCAAACCTATTATGCTGATCACTCAGCAAACTGAGCACAAAGAACGGGCTGAGGGCAGAGGAACAGGTAGAGGGGAGACACAGGTCCTGGAGAGCAAGAATGAAGATGAAAGGGGCTTTGGGAGTCTAATTGTGTTCTGAATTCTACAAACGAAGTTCATATGTAACAGACAACTCTAACTATGTGTGTTAGTGCTGCCACATAGTGAAGATGGGAGGGGCTTGACATGGCAGAGGGAGGTGGGTTATGAGATCTTTTTGTTGTTTGACATATTTTTCAAATTTAGGAAAAGATTTATCATTAATATTTACTTTGGGGATGTGGGATCCAGGTATCAACCTGAAAATGAAGAAGACATGAAATGTAACTTGTATATATCCAATATTCCAACCACACAGAAAAGAGAAAACGGCACATGACAGGTCTCTGGAAGTGTGACACTGGCTTACCAGTAAACAAGGCTGAGCAAGGCACTATATAGTATTATGTCCCATGGATGCAATATGAATTTATAACCATTTATCTATAAGATTTCTTTTTTTCTAGTTTCTCTTAATATATTCCAAAAAGAAATACAATGCTTTTTTCATGGAAAGGAATCAATTTCACCCATTATTGATATTATTTTAAAGAAAATACTCAGGGTACTTGCACAAACTTCGAAGCCGGGAAGATACTTAATGGTTATAGCGCCTCTGAGTGACCCAGGAGTGTGCACTGGGAGGGTACCAGGATGCTGGAAAGGATGTTTGAGAGGAACATCTCCTCCTATTTGAGTGAGTATGTGTGTGTGTGTGTGTGTGTGTGTGTGTGTGTGGTGTGTGTGTGTGTGAGAGAGAGAGAGAGAGAGAGAGAGAGAGAGAGAGAGAGAGAGAGAGAGAGAGAGGAGAGAGAGACAGACAAACAGACAGACAGACAGACAGACAGACAGACACAGAGACACAGAGAGACAGAAAGACAGAGAGACAGAGACAGAGAAACAGAGATAGAGAGCCAGGGAGGCACAGAGACTCAGAGAGAGGCGGGGAAAGAAAGAAGGAAGGAAGGATGAAGGAAGGAAGGAAGAGAGGAAGGAAAGAAGGGAAAAAGAAATCAGTCTGAGGAGGCTTCCTCCAAATGTCTCCATAGCAAAATGCTCTCTTCTCCAAAGGCTGTCTGTCTCAAGAACACTTGCTCTTTCTCAGCGTCTTCTGGGCTTGGCAAGAAGCCCAGAAGAAGAAAGCTCTTTTCTGAGTGCAGGAGGACACATTCGTCCCCATTTTCATAACTTGCATCTTCACCTAGCGGATGTGGATGCAGGGCCTGTACTACAGCAAGCTGCCTGGTGTGTCAGGACTGGATTTCTTGATCAACCATCTGACATAGCTGACATTTCAGGATAGGAGAACAGCCTGGCTACATCCTAAGGTCATTCGGGTTCTGTCATGCATGGCATGAAAGCAGGTGCCAGTACATGCAAACAGCTCTGAGATTTTCAAGAGCAGTGCAAAGCATCCTCCTGTTGCTCGTTACTGGCATCCAGAGCTAGACTAGCCCTAGGAACTAAGCTGTACAGGAGGAAGAGCTGAGCTGAGACCTTATGGTATTAACTAAAAATCATGACAAACTTAGTAAATCCCATCTTATGGTAGTTTTCTTCTCAAGTAAACTTTAGACTTGTAGTATTTCCCTAGGATTTTATTATTTAGATTACCATGGCTTAAGGTGCCCTAAATATTGGATAAAAATGGTGCTCATGAAAGTTTAATTGCTTAACATTTGTTTAAACATATTAAACATGAAAACAATCGATAATGAGTGAAGCTGACCCTTTTCCTTGGAAAATGTTCACAGAATTGAAATGTAGTATTAGTGGCTAGAACAAAGGTATATATATTATTAAAACAATAGATTATATGGAAAATGTCACTAAGGTAGCAAATAAAGACTTGAAACAAACTAAGCATCTTGGACTACTCAAATAGATGAAGAAGACCAAGATTATTTATGAGTGAGTCAATGATTTTGAACTGCTTTTCTCAAACTTAGAATGCCTCTGAGCCCTCTAGGAGTGCTGTAAAAGGCAAGTGAGCATTCTGTGGGTCCTAGGTAGGTGACAAGCATCTAGATTTCTCACATGGCTGATTTAATGACACTCTGAGTAGCAAAGGTTTCAGTTTAGGACTGGCTTCTGCATCTTTACCATTGCCACCATTTGCCCTGGCATTCTGAGAGTATGACTGTGCATATGACAATGACCTTCCATAGCATGCTGCTTTAAAGGGTGCTAATAAAATAACTGATAGCATACTGTACAGGGGAAATTGTTGCTTCTAAGTTCTGGGATTGGGTTCAAGTTCTGTGCTTCTTTATTCCATGACCCTGGCTGGGTCATTTAACCTTCTCACCACCCTGTGTCCTTAGTTTATTAAATGTTGAGATCGATATCTGGAGGCATATGTTAAATAAAATGGGAGTGGCTAAATTATTTAATATTAACAAAAGCTCTATAACTAACAACCGCTGTTATTGGAGCCTCATTGGTCATGAGTAGGGCCTGTTGAAATAGCCAAGATATACTTGAAAACTGTACTGTGAAGTTCACGAAGAATGCGCCTGAATATAGAGAGTAAGGAACCAAAAGTGGGGAAACCACATCTCATCTGTGGGTCAATCAGAGCATATGGACTTCTTGGTACAGTCCAGTGCTTCACGTTCAGGTTGGTCCAGTAAACATCACTTTAGTTCCTCTATCACCAAGTGTCCAAGTCCTGGAAACTTAGCATCTCCCAAGACAGAATAAAAACATCAGTGCTACATGCGTGTGTTCCCTGTGCTACATACAAACGGCCACAAGCCCATGGCCTTAAAACAGCACCCACCTATTAGATCACAGTTCTTGAGGCAAAAATCTGGGCATGGTGGGTTCTCTGCTCTAGTTTCACAGGCTGCAGTGTGCCAGCTGTGCCATATGCCTTTCTGGGGGTCATAAGCACAAATTAGCTTTAAGCTCATTCAAGCTGTTTTGAGGGTCATGCAGCAACACAGCTCCTGTAACTACTGGACCAAGGACCTCATTTTGATGTGGGCTGTCAGACAGAGAATGCTCTCATCCCCAGAGAAAATCCTTTCTTTGCCATGTGGTTCCTTCCCATAAGCTGTCTCATTGTTTGATTAATTTGGGGAGAAAAATCATGATTTTTTAAAAAAATCTTTTTTTTTTCATTTTTGGGATTATGATATAATTACATCATTTCTTTCTTCCCCTTCCTTCATAATCCCTAAATACACTCTAAATGTTTGTCCTTACACACACAGATAAGTGTAGTCCTCACTCCTCACTGAGAAAAGTTCCCTTTGCAACAGATGAAGACAATTACAGAAAACCACACCATATCCAAATGCACCATGTGGAGTCCAGACACTATGGATATATCTACAACACAACTACTGCACCAGCTCTGGGAACATTGCGGAAGAGGAGGTGGAAAGACTGTAAAAGGGAGAGGATGAGGGGGTTGCTGTGAGACTGTGTCTTTAGAAGCTCACATCTGGAAGACTGTCCTGCTTAGGACTGCCCTCAACAAGATAATCATCCACTCTTAAAGTCAAGTGAGTCAGATAAGATAGTTTCTAAGATTTTTATAAGATGGAAGTGCTATGAAAGACATGTCCCAGAGATGAAATTGTGGAAGACAATACAAACACCGTGACTTCCAACAGATGTTAATAATGAAAATGAATACTGCAGGAAACGTAGAGAGCAAGATTCAGTAGAAAAAGAATGCTGACGGGGGTGGGAGGGAAACAACCACCAAGACCCCCCCCCCCCAGCTCCTGTGTAGGACAGAACACTGTTTTATTTATGGCTCAATCTCTGAGACCAAAGACTGCTGTTTACATAATCTGAACAGAGTTAGAAAGCATATGGGTGTTGATGACTTCCTTTTTGCTCAATGAGGAAGAGAGAGACTTATGATAGTGCCTTCTAGAAACCCATTACAGACGACACATCCGGGTCTGTACTCGGTAGCTGCCAACTGTGATGATTGAACACGGTGCAGCTGGTGTCGGCGTGGAGCTTCAGAGCAGCAGCAAGCTGCTTCTATCCCAGGATGCCTCAGGTTTTACGGTTCTAGGACTACTAGGGGAGGAGTTTGGGATGCAGTAATGGTAGAGACTAGTTTCAAAATCAGTCTGACAGGGTTTTTAAAAAGCACTGAAAACCTCATCTGAAAGAGCTGGAAAGGGAAGGGAAGCAGGAAAGCATGGAAAGAGTTGGTTATCACAGGAAATATGCAGGGTGACTCTCCAATTGTGAGTTTCTCATGAAGGCTTTTGGGGCTTTGTAATGTGCAGTGGTGAAAATTCTTTCAAAAAGCTGCAGTTTCATTGGCTTGGAGTAACAGGGAACTCAGTCTCAGAAAGGATGGGCATGGACAAGCGTGAAAAGTAGGAACCAAAGGAAAGGCTGCAAAAAGTCATTAAAAACTTGCCCGGGGTCATTTGTCTGCCCCTATAGCTATGTGCGTAGGCTACTGCAAGGGACATGGAGGGGTGGCAAGAAACAGATAGCTTAAAAGGATGAGCAGAGACTCAACGTGCTCTCCACCACGAGGGACTGTGGAGTTTAGATGAATGCTCACAAGGGAGAGAGCAAAGGGGATAAAGATTCAGTTTCCAGAATGAGATGCAGGTGTGAGTTGTCAAGACCGACCTGTATCAGCAGTGTGTGCTCTCAGCCTTCCAAGAATCAGAGGTGAACAGTAGTAACTTAACTTCCTCTTAGAGCAGAATGCAATCACCTTCAGAGATGTTACACGTTATTGTCTACAATGCCTAACACATTATAAAATGCCACTTAAAACAGGAAAAAAAAAAAAAAAAAAAAAAGAAAGAAACATTAAACAGAAAAAAAAAATCAGGAGAGAAAGGTCTTGAGAGGGAGTATATTGTAATTAACAAATAAGATTTATAGTTTAAAAACTGTTGCAACTAATGTGTTTAAAATGTAGTGAAGGTAGCCACAACAAGTGAGCAAGTATCTTCTTCCTAAATAAATAAAAGTGTATTTTAAAACACAGTGGAAATTTTATAATTATAAAAGACATCATTTGATAGGAAAAATTCAGTGGGTGGGCAAAACTGTAGACTGGAAAGGGTTAAAAAAAAGAGTCACTTAAATCAGGAACAAATCATACAAATTACTCTAAATGAGGGTAGAGAGTTTTTTTTTAAATGACCAGAAATCACTGCTATATGAGCAGTTCTAGTTTATGTATAATTTAAATTCCATTGTAGAAGAGAGAGACTAGCACAGAAATGAAATAAAAACTGTAACGTTGAACATTCTTTGAACCTCAAGAAAAAATTAACATAACACATCAAGAAATCTCAAATGATGCCAAGTGTGGTACACTTAAGGCATCCCAAACTTGGTCAGTTCACAGCCAAGTAGTTGAAATCATGTGGCAATCTAGAAAACATTAATAGAAAAATGTGCAAGCAGGTGAGAAAAACAATAGAATTGGCTGATAATGCACCCACAAACAAGGGCAGAAAAACAGCGAGCTACAGACAAGAAAAGAAAAAGGCACGAACAGGGACAATCCAGGAGATATTGCTTCATGAACAATCTTGCAGATGTTTTCAGGCAAGTGGACTGAACTACATTTGCAACCGCACATTTACATTATAAAAAATACTAATTATTACCCTGCACAAAACTAAAGTCTGAGTGGATTAAAGATCTTAACATAAAACCAGACGCACTAAATCTGCTAGAAGAAAAAGTGGGGAAGAGACTTGAACTCATTGGCGCAGGAGACAACTTCCTGAACAGAACACCAACAGCCCAGGCTCCAGGTTCAACAATTAACAAATGGGACCTCATGAGGGTGAGAAACTTCTGTAAGGCAATTGACATGGTTAGCAGAACAAAGCGATGGACTACAGACTGGGAAAAGATCTTCACCAAGAGTACATCTGACAAAGGTCTAATATCCAACATATACAAAGAACTCAAGAAATTAAACACCACCAAACAAATAACCCAATTAAAAAGTAGGGTACAGAACTAAACAGAATTCTCAACAGGAATATTGAATGACTGAGAAACACTTAAAAGAAATGCTCAGTGCCCTTAGTCATCAGGGAAATGCAAATCAAAACGACTCTGATATTCCACCTGACACTCATCAGAATGGCTACAATCAAAAACTCAAGTGACCAGCACATGCTGGTAGGATGTGGAGAAAGGGGAACACTCCTCCATTGCTGGTGGGAGTGCAAACTTGTACAACCACTTTGGAAACAATCTGGTGCTACTCAGAAAAGTAGGAATAGGGCTACCTCAAAACCCAGCTATTCCACTCCTTGGCATATGTCCAAAAGATGCTGCAATATACAACAAGGACATTTGCTCAACTATGTTCATAGCAGTTTTATACATAATAGCCAGAATCTGGAAACAACCAAGATGTCCCTCAGTCGAAGAATGGACAAAGAAACTGTGATACGTATACACAATGTAAAAAACAGCTATCAAAAACAAGGAAATCTTGAAATTGGCAGGCAAATGGAAGGGACTAGAAATGATCATCCTGAGTGATCTAGACCCAGAAAGACATGCATGGTATATACTCACTTAAAAGCGGATATTAGCTCAGCATAGATGTCCTGTGAAGGACTCCAACCAGCAGAGGATCCGGACAGATACTGGAACTTGCAGCTGGACTCTGGGCGAAGCAGTGTGAGTTGTATGGAAGAGTTGGGGGATGGAAGGACTTGGAGGGGATGTTGTCAGGAGCTCCCCAAGGAGACTATCAAGCCTGGCAGATATGGATCCAGGGGGGCCTGCACAAACTGATGCACCAACCAAAGACATTGCAAGCAGAGAGCCTAGACCCCCCATTCAGATGTAGCTGATGGAAAGCTCATTCTGCACATGAGGAAGGAAGCGGAGCAGAGGACTGCCTCTGACAGCAGCTCTGGTGCTGGTTGACTTGATTGGCAGAGAGGCCCTATAGGAACACAGGGTAGGCTGTGGTGGAGGAGGAGGACTCCACCTGTCAGAGGTCTAGGGGAGGGGAATAGAGCAGAAGAGGCAGTGAGGGTGGAAATAGGAAGATAAGACCGAGGGGATTACAATCAGGATGTAATGTGAATAAATTATAATGTTAAAAATTGAAAAAAAGAAGAAGAAATGAATGCATATTTCTCGTATAGAATGAAATGAAGATTTCTTTTTCTTTTTTTTGGTTTTATGAGACGAGGTTTCTCTGTGTAGCCTTGGCTGTCCTGGACTCACTTTGTAGACCAGGCTGGCCTCGAACTTACAAAGATCCGCTGGCCTCTGCCTCCCAAGTGCTGGAATTAAAGGGGTGCGCCACCACTCCTGGAGAATGAAATGAAGATAACAAATCACAAAGTTGAAAAATCAATAGTATTTTTCTTCTTTTGAAAAGTTTTCCAGGGGCTGGTGAGATGGCTGCTCAGTTGTGAAGAAACTCTTGCTGTTCTTCTAGCGGACCCATGCTCAGTTCTCAGCACCCAGGTGGGGTGGTTCACAGTTGCCTGTAACTAAGGCTCTAAGGGATCTCTTGATCTCTTGCCTTCTTCTAGCCTCTGAGGGCTTACACACACATACATGTAAAAATAAA
The DNA here is from genome assembly GCF_903995435.1 of Acomys russatus. Classification (NCBI taxonomy): domain Eukaryota; kingdom Metazoa; phylum Chordata; class Mammalia; order Rodentia; family Muridae; genus Acomys; species Acomys russatus. Next base: position 22,838,089 of record NC_067148.1, read on the forward strand.
CTAAATTTTACACAATTCTAAGATAAAAATAAATGTTGTAAAATTCCAAACATTGTGTTGGAAGTTTATAATTAATGTTGACATGGAATATTTGTGACATGCAGCTTTAATATGGTTAAGCAAATAGAATTAATTATACATTTGCAAGGTTTTTATTTTTAATTCAAGGTGTGTTAGTTTTATTAACTCTAAATAGAAAGAGTTTGCAATGCACATATTCTGCAAGAAGCACTAAAACATTAAAGAGTTATTATTAAAAAGCCATTAAATATTAAAGTGGAATGATAAAAATTTAACTCATAAGAAGCTAGTAAAAGAGTGATTGAGATTAGAAGTAGATTGAAATAATAATAAAAAACCCCAAAAGCTATATATTCAATATATTTAAGTCTAACAGTGTCAATATTTTTATTAAACAGCCCAGTTGTTTTATTTAAAAATGAAAGACTATCAGAGCAAATTTTTAAAAAATTATGTATTGAATTCTTTGATGTCTTCTTTGAATATAAGCTGGACTTTCTCATACTAGAAACAAAACTTCATGACCCTGTCTAGACACAGTGTCTAGCTCTCTGCCTCCTCCCAGCTCCTCTATGTGGTCTGGTTGAAGTCGGTCTCACATTAGCCTCCTTGTATTCTCTCACTAAAGGACAATAAGATTCAAGCTATTGGGCTTGTCCTACCTGTGTGCTCTGGACAGACATGTCACAGGGCTGAACCATTTTGCACAGTGAAATTTAATGGAACTTGTGCTTGCTTGCTTCAACATTTCCTCCCGCCCCCTGCCCCCTGCCCCCCAGGGAGCATGCTTGAGGAACACTCTACACATCAATGAAGGAGTCAGTCTTTAGGTGACTAGAGAGATGGCACAGTAGCTAGGAGAGCTTGTTCCTCTTGCAAAGAACTGAAAGTGACACCTGGCCCAAACAAGGGGTTAAACATTTGACAAAGGAAACCAAACAACTACTGTTAGAAATGGAGCAATAGGCAATATGACTGCATCTCAAGAGAAGGAAACTGGGTATGCGGTGAGTTTAATCATAGTGTGATTTTTTTCAATGGCGTGTGCTTCATGAATAACACCAGATGGGCTAACTAAAGCAGGTGACATTGGTCTTGCACAGTAGAAGAGGCAGAGGGTGTGCTTCAAGGAACCTAAGTTAATTGTAATTTATAGAACAGAGGCCCCCAAATGGGAAAACACACACACACACACACAAGGACTCTTAAAATCTAGACAGGGTTATCCTAGAATCTGTTGCTAAGCAACAGACCACGCAATCAAAGGATAAAGTACACTGAGGACAAAAGAATGACTGGGGAGCAATGAAAAGAACTCTTCCTAGAACTCACTCTAGCTGGTGGCTGAGTGCTGAGTGGCTGGAGCAGAATATCCTTAATTCTGAGCAGTACCCGAGGGCACTAGATAGAAACTAGAATGTTGTAGAATATCCTTAATTCTGAGCAGTACCCGAGGGCACTAGATAGAATCTAGAATGTTCATCCCAAACACAAGTGATGACCTAGAACCTAATAAAGCTAAGCAAGGCTCAGAATATCCAGACTAATTAACCAGAAGCTTAGTGGTTGGTCAAAAGAAAACCATGGAGACAGGTTCCCTTAACAAAACAAAATTGTAAAAAAATAAAAGTGTGAAAACAAGTTATCAAGTAGAAGCCATTCATTATGATTGGTAAGCAGAAGAAAAAGCAGCCAATTGGTACAAGTCAAAGATGCTATAAGGATGGAGGCAGGGGCTGGAGAGATGGCTCTGCCTTAAGAGCATTGAGTGAGCTTCCAGAAGACACCAGTTCAGTTTCCAGAACCCAAGTCAGACAGCTTGCAATGGCCTGTAACTCCGGCACTAGGAGATCGGACACCCTCTTTTGGCCTCCATGGATAGCCACACAACACACACACACACACACACACACACACACACACACATACACCCTACAAGATAGAAAAATGAGATGAATAACTGAGTTCTAAGATAAAAATTTTGGAATGTCCATTTTAAGTATGATGATGGGAAATATGGAGTTAATGAGAAAAGATGAATATAATAAAAAATAATAGTCAGAAATACTAAAAGTAGGAAATTGAATCTAAAATGTAAAGTACCATGCATTAAAACTATATTTAGGTGCCATATTTGGGTAAAATCCTAACGCAATAGAACAGAGCAATGCTATGCTCAGGAATGCTATAAGGTACACCACCACCATAGAATATCTACTGTGTTTATGGATAAGGGGTGAATGATTTAAAAAAAAAATTTATTCTATAAATGCATCAAGTAGACAAGTTTGGAATAAAATTTTAAATTATTTATTTGTGGGATGATATTTAATAGCTAATCTCAAATAATTGATGAGAAAAATAATAATGGTGTAAAGAGAATGGAGGAAATATGTTAAGTTCATGGGTGGAAAATTGAATACTATTAAAATGTTAATTTTCCTTAAATTGATCCATGGTGACATGCTGATTCTAAAATATGCATGGAAATGTCTAAAATAGACAAAATGATTTGAGGCCAAGCATTGAAACCAGAGCCTTGGGACGCTAGGCAAGCGCTCTGCCACTACTGAGCTGTATTGTAACCCTCGATTGTCTTACTTCTTTTGAGACAGGTTATCACTATGATACAGGCAGGCCTTGAGCTTGTAATTCTCCTGCCCCAGCTCCTGAGTGGCTGGCGTTATAGGCCTGAGCCTATCCCTCAGGGTGGACCCCAGACCTGGGGAGTTAGCCAACACATAAGAGATTCGATGGTATTTTATGGACTTTTAATTTTCACCTTGTTTTGTTTTAGCACTATTTTTGCCTTAACGGTCTTTTGCTTTTTAGTTTTGATTTTCTTTATGTATGTTTCTTGTTTGATTTTGTTTGTTTGTTTGTTTCTTAGTGTTTTTGTTTGGAAGAGAGGAAAAAGAAAATAAAATTGAATGGGTAGGGAGAAATTGAAGGAGGGAAAACTATCAAAATATAAAATAAGACTTCCATTGTTGTGTTTCTAGATGAACTACTAAGCTGTAATCACAACAACATAATAGTGGCTTAATACCAGAGGAAGAGCAATGTGGAAGAATGGAAAATTCCAAAAGAAACAACTCAAGATCAATGTTTTTAACAATGGCAGCAAGGAAATTCACAGACAGAAAGAAAAGGTATTTTAAAATAAATAATCGAATGAATGCAGAAAGGAAAAATACTGAACCTTCCTTATACTACATTAAAGCTGGGCGAAAAGAGAATGACTCAGTGACTTGGGGTAGGTAAGAAAATGGGTCAATGGCGCTTGCTGAATGTTCCCATCAGACACAAAGGCGTGGTCCACTGCTGGAAGGAGCTGTCACATATCTGAGTCGTAGAATACTACTCAGTAACAAAAAGAAGCATACTGATAAGTTGCACCAAGTAGAGGGTCCCCTAGGGCTGGGATGGCCAGCAGGTGTGAGCTAGCACCTTGTTCTAGGGGTGAGATGGATAGATCTCCCTAGGAAAAGGAAATAGAATAGATATTTATGGAATGGGTGTGGGGCTGGAATGGGAAGAGCAAGAGAAGAGGCAGAGGGAAGAGGAGGATGAAGCAGGAAAGATGAAGAGAGATAGCTAAAATTAAGGGAGACTTGAGGGGTAGTATTAATATCTAATACAGCAGAAGCTTCCTAAAATATATAAATAAATATATGTAAGTATATATTTATAAATATATACATATATATATAAATATATATACAAAACTACCAAATAGTGTGGGGGTAGGTTGGGAGGAGACAGAGCCTCAACTGTACATTTCTGCTTGTACATTTTGAATAAATATAGATTTCCATTTAATCATTCATATGCTATTTCTGCCACCTCAATAAGCCTGAGTAGTCTGAGCTTCAGAAGAGCACAGATCTGTCTTGAGTTTACTCCTCTCTTCTCTTTCTATCATTTCTCTCTCTCTTGCAATCTCATGGAAAGCAAACAGGGAACTGAAAAGCTAGCTTTCGTGTCTGCTGGAGCTGAGGTAGGCATTATGTATGTTTCCCATGTTTCATGGTTGGTAGAGAAGGACTTGTTTTTGTTGTTGTTCTAGTGGTTGGTTTGTTTTTGTTTTCATTTTTTGAGACAGGATTTCTCTGTGTAGCCTTGGCTGTCCTGGACTCACTTTGTAGACCATGCTGATCTTGAACTCACAGAGATCCTCTCACGTCTGCCTTCCTGAGGGCTGAGATTACTGGTGTGCGCCACTGTGTCCAGCTGAGTAGGACCTTTTTTTTTTTTTTTATAGGACCTTTTTTTATGGCACATCCTGTTACATGGTAAGAGTAGAGAGGCAGGAATCCACAGATTAGAGGCCATGAATTCAAATCCTCTCCTTCAGCACTAAGGGATCCAGGGTATGTTACATTGTCCTGGAACACATTGTTTGTTCACACCTGCTGGGAAGATAACGTTTTAAAACATTATTCCGGTGTTTGCTTCTCCTTTGTGTCAGCTTTAGTGTGATCACCCACTTGCTGCCCCCTCTTCCTGATTTATGCCTTTCCCTCAGAGGATTAGGGCATTTAGAGCAGTCACACAGAGGAACAGTTGAGCCCATCAGCTCCTGCATACAGAATAAGAAGTTGTTTGTTTGTTTGTTTTTTTCTAGCTGCAACCACAAAATTGTTTCTTAGGAGCCAGGTTTTATGGAAAAAGAAACACTTCAAACTCCCTTAGCTGTCATGAACATGCCATGAGCTGAGACCAATTCTTTAAATCACAGAGTCTCTTCTATAACCGAGAGACAAGATTCATTCTGTTAGTCAGATTGTGCTTTGAGTCTGATGGTCCCAGAAAGACAGATCATGACTAGAGCTTAAGCACAATCCATGGCCAAAGGGAGAGATGAAAACCTGTCTTTCTCATAGGAGACGAGTGGAGAGAAAAAGGGGATAAGGAAAGAATGGGCCATGGCTACAAGCTGCTCTACAAAGCACTTTCCTAAAATCCCATTTACTTGTCTTTATCTGCAGGTCATCTAACCGGATTTATCTGAGGCAATTCTGTCTGAGCTGGCCTTGTCATTGTCCCCGTGATCAACTGCTAACTGGACCAGTGGCCAATCTTGCCTAGAGTAGCCTCAGATGGACCAACAGTTTGTCTATTTTCAATGTCCTTTCTCCTCAGGCAAGCTGTCCTGGCCTTGCTCTTGAGGTGGTGGCAATGCTGCATGAGTGAGAGAGGAACAGCAGCCTGTTGAAGCATGGAAGCAGAGAGATGCATCTCTTGATCAAAGCTAATCAGAAGCCAGACAGATTCTAGAAGGGGAAAAAATCCCACATGGAGGGAATAGCATAAAGGAGATCAAATTACAAAGTAGCCTGGGAAAGCATAGCCCTTTGGGGCCACTTTTCACCAAAGTTCTGATCAGACCACAGCCCAGAGGAGTGGTTCTCAACCTTCCTTGTGTTGTGACCTTTTAACACACTTTCTACTGTTGTGGTGACCTCCACAACCATAGAATTATTTCATTGCTATTTCATAACCGTGACCATGCTACTGTTATGAATTGTAATGTAAATATTTTTGGAACTAGAGGTTTACTAAAAAAGGCTCACAACCCGCAGGTTGAGAAATGCTGACCTGGCACGCCCCCTCCCCCTGGACTGAAGGGTGATAGTAAATAGAATGGGAGGAAGAGACTACAGAACCTGTTCCTACCCATGCTGTAGAACTAATCAAGGAAGCACAAACGACAGGAGGAAGAAAGGAGTTGACTAGCTCAACCCCTGGATTCTCTCCTGACTCCTTGGTGATAACCACGGCATTGACTAAGAGTCCTCTCATCCCTGGAAAGATGCCACAGACTCCTGATGGTGCTGGGTACTGAGATCCCACACCCTTGTGCTGGCATGAAGTTGGGTCTGTCCAAAATGCTGCAGGGTGAGTGCTTAGCTCAGAACTCAAGTGGCATCACAGCCAGACCTCAGGGTGGTACAGTCACAGCAAGGAATCAGGTACGCTTGAGTTGGCAGAGGACCTGGCCGTCCTTACAGAGGATAGACCTCAAGCCCTCTGCTTACAGCCAATTACAGTGAGATGGGCTTATGCACTGTGACTAGGAATCCAGCTATTCACAGACAGTGAGTGTCCTCTGCTATTTGATAGGTCACATTTTTTCAAACACAAAACATTTTTGTAATTTTTTTGGTGAACAAGGGTTCTTACTTTTAACAGACTATCATCTATGAATATGTTGGAATTGTTACCGTTTAGGGACTCTTTGAGAAAATTTTGCTATTTTCAAGTAAATGAAGGTATTTATTTATTTTTGTTTTGTTTAGTTTTGTTTGTTTCTTTAGTGGTAAGAACCATAGGCTCTACTGAGAGGACTACTTACGACTAGCGAGCTTGTTTATCTCAGGCAGGGAATAGAGCTGTATGTTTGTGTGTAGCATACCTGCCTGTGTGAATACAGAGAGGTACAGCAAGCTTCTTGCTCATAGACATGTGGGGAGCTGGAAAGGAAGACTAAGTATTTATCTGCCAGATGTTTAATGACACCTCTGCCAATCCAGAGGAAACTTACATAAGGAAAACATTTGACTTACAACTACATTTCCACCTATTTTATCAAACATCCTGAACCAGGTAAGACAAAAATGTGATGATTTTGGATATGTCTTCATTCCTAGCCCTAAGCCACATATACCTCTTTGGTAGAGTCTCCCACTATCAATGTGTGAGGGTCAACAGTAGAAGAAAACAAGGAAAACTGTTCAATACCTAAAACTGGAAATAGAATCAATGAAGGAAATCCAAACTGAGGAAGATATGGAAATGAAAAATTTAGAAATTCTTACAAGAACCTTAGAGGCGAAATATAATAGATGGAAGGCTGACCTAATGCACTGAAAACAGGATAGATGAAATGGAGACATAAGTGAAAGAAAATGTTAAATCTGAAAAACAGAAACAAAAAGAATCCTGACACAAAACATCCAGAAAATCTGAAACAGTATGAAAGATCAAATCTAAGAGTGAAAGGAATGGAGGAAGGAAAAGAAACCTAGGTCAAAGGCAGTGAAAATATGTTTAACACAAAGAAAATGTCTATCAAGGTACAAGAATTATACAGAACACCAAATAGACTGGACCAGAAATGAAAGTTTCCTTGCCACGTAATAATCAAAACCAATATAAAACATTAAAAGCTACAAGTGAAAAAGTTCAAGTAACATATAAAGGCCGATCTAGAAGAATAACACCCAACTTTTCAATGGAGACTCTAAAAGCCATTGGGCCTAGGTAGCTGTTCTACAGACTCAATGAGACTACAGATGACAGCTCAACACCTATACTCAATAGAATTTTCAATCACAATAAATATGGAAAATAAGATATTCCATGATAAAGCAAAAATTCATCTATCTATAAATCTAGCCTTAACAAAAAATATTTTTAAAAAATTTTTTTATTAATTTATTCTTGTTACATCTCAATGGTTGGTTATCCCATCCCTCGTATCCTTCCATTCTTCCCTCCCTCCCATTTTCCCCTTATTCCCCTCCCCTATGACTGTTCCTGAGGGGGATTACCTCCCCCTGTATATGCTCATAGGGTATCAAGTCTCTTCTTGGTAACCTGTATCCTTCCTCATAGCTAACCTAAAAGGTTAACAATACCCAAGAAAATTCAGGAAATAAATAATCTCAGACCATTAACTCAAAGGGACACACACACACACACACACACACACACACACACACACACACACACACGAGTGAGTGAGAGAGAGAGAGAGAGAGAGAGAGAGAGAGAGAGAGAGAGAGAGAGAGAGAGAGAGAACAAATCTAATCAGCAAGAATCAACAGTGTTCACTGACAACTTTCAACATGAGTATTCTCAATTTCCCAATAAAAAGACAAAGATTAAGAGAAAGAATGTGAAAGCAGGATCCATCCTTCGGTGACATCCAAGGAACACATCTTGCTATCAAGGATAAACATCACCACAGGGTAAAAAGATGATAAAAACTATTCTAAGCAAATGAGCCTAAGAAGCAAATTGATGAGCCATCTTAATGTTTGACAAAATAGACTTCAAAACTAATTAGGAGATAAGGGAGGAAACTACATGCTCATCAAAGGAAAAATCCACCAAATTCCAATTCTTAACATCTTAACCAAGCACAAGGGCACTCAAGTTCATAAGAGAAACACTACTATAGCTTTAATCAGGAATCTTAAAGGAAGAGATTATTTCAGACAAAAATGGGCTAAGTGTATACCAAGAATCTTTCAATGTGGAAGAAAGAAAGCAGAAGTAGGTTAAAACAGGGTAATGTGAGAACAATTAACTAGCCATTGTTGGTTGTTTGTTTGCTTGTTTATTCATGCATCATTCTTCTCTCATACAATATGTCCCAACTGAAGTTGCTCTTCTCCTCACTCCTCCCAATTCCCATTCCACCCTCCCTTCCCCAGATCCACTCGTCCTCTGTTTTCCTAAAAAATAAAAAAATAAAAAGCAGACCCCTTAAGGATATCAACCAAGTAGGCATAACAAGTTGCAATAAGACTAGGCATCACAGCAGGAGGAAAAGGGACCCAAGAACAAGCGAAAGCATCTGATATACCCCTACTTTCTCTGTTAGAAGTCCCACAAAAACACCAAGTTATCAGCCATAACATACATGCAGAGGACCTAGCACAGACCTACTCAGGCTTTATTGTTGTTACTGAAGGCAGAGAAAGGGGAAATGCACCAAAGAATGAAGGAGTTTTCTACATACTATACATGGCACAGAAAAAAATTTCTCTGGTACTGTCAGAAAGGATTGCAACTCTGTGGACACACTGATAGCAGCTAACAAGACACAGAATTTTCATTCCTAAAACTGAAGTATAATAAATGTGTATTGTTTTAAAATGCATATTTTATGATTGGTTGTTATGGCAGCAGCTTAAAACTCATAATTCTTGCATAGCTTTATAGGCAGGACAAGTCCCCCTTCTCAAAGCTATTCATTTTCCTCTAGATGGAGTGGGGCCAGATACTTATTTTACTCCTTTCTTCAAAGATACTAATTTTGTAATCTCTTAGAGGGGATGGGGACAGAAATGGTTTGGCTGAGATAATGGCGGAGGTACCAGAGTCCTTCTCACCACAGCGTGGTGTGTCCTGGAGAGTATGCTTTGTCCTCATTATTTGAAACTATTCTTGGAATACAGAGTTACTTGCAGATTCTCAAGCCTCTCATTGAATCTGTGTGTCTACTTCCAAGAAAACAGGATGAGTTCAACCTCATGCTTAAATGTGCATAATGGACTAGAAGGGTGTTTAATGAAGGCTCTTATTATATATTACATATCAGATCCCGACTTTAAGATGCAAGTTTTAAGCAGCTTTTTATTGTTACTGATCAATTGTTTGCATTTTTAATGAATAGAGTTATATAGTTTTGAAAGTCTAATGTTATAATAATTTAAGTACAGTTGTTTATCTATTTCCCAAGGGAAAAAAACCATTCACTATCCAATCTCAATGGTAGCTGGCCAGGAGCTCACTGGGCATGAAACTGGCTGGACACTGGCTTCTTAGTATCCAGCTCTTTGCTCAGTTTTCTTCTTTTCATCTCAGGCACATTGCTGCTTTAGCCTACCTCTGCAGGGGAGTTAGCTTACTCTGTGTCTGGGGTGCAAACCTGGGGGCATGAGTATGACTGTATCTTACTTCTAGCTTACATTCCATTTGAGAGGCTCTCCTCTCTTCCATCACTGTTCCTCTGAGGATCCATGGATGGATGAATCAGCTTATTTCTTATTGCCACTCTCCACCTCCCATAGACAATTTGGTTTTAGCATCTCTGCTCTGCTACACTGGCTATGACTCACATCTCCACTCTCCAGCCTTCACAATTCTGTTAACACTCTGGTTTGCTTTCATCTCCTCTCCTGCTCAATTTCCTCTGAATAGAGGCATGGACGTGTGCACTTTTGTCTTGTTGTAGCTATGAAAAGTGGATCTGGTAAAAGTAGATAATTGTATATGATCAGTGGGCCTTATTTGTCCACAGATCTCCTTTTGTTTTTTGAAAATCTTTTAACCTGCATATAACTATTATATTACCCACAGAGAACAGGGCACACATAACAGTTCTACCTCTTTAGATCAAAAATGCTATTTCTCCCCCTTTGAATTCCTTTAAAAATGTCCCTAATCGAACGATTCAAAAAAAACGTATAAGACTACATGCTCTCAGTAGCAATTTAGTTAAATAGTAAGTGTGGCCTCCATTGGGGTCATTTGCAGCACCTGGTTGCCATGGTAACAGACACTATAAAAATGGAGCAACTAAATAATAATATACTGTATCCTTTGCTTTAGCACTAGACATTTATAGTGGTCAAATACTTTCCATGGCTGATGGGTCTCCTTTCTAAAGAGCATGTATTTGCTTCTGGCTGTTAAAAGGACTTAAATTGGATTCTTGCTTTTGACAAGTAGGTTTTTGAAAATCATCAGAAATAAAATCCCTCAGAACTTTCAAATATTATCCACTGTCACAAAAAGATACTGACATTTTAATTAATTAATTTCTATTTATCTGGGCATGTTTGTATGTACCTGCATATATTTGAGTGCACCACCTGCTTGTAGGTACCCATAGGGGCCAGAACTGGTGCTGGACACCCGAACTTGAGTGACAGGCAGTTGTAAGCAGACTTGTGGGTGCTTGCAACTGAATTCAAGAACTCTGCAAGAGATGTAAGTATTCTTAATCATGGAGCCATTCCTCCAGCCCACAAATGGACATCTTAAAAAGAGGTTTTAGTATAGATTAAGTAATTTAGTGAATAGGATCCTAAGATCATTCTGTCTGCTTGTTTATACTAACAAATGGTAGTATACAAGGTAGATATAGTTTGTGCTACTAACAGATGAAAACTTGCATTCGAGACTCCCAAGATTCTTAATGACATTGTTATCCTCAACAAGCCAAACTCCTCTTCTCCAAATATCTCCTCTCTGTATTTTGATTCAAAGATCCCAGAATTCTTACGTTGTCTTTCATTATAAAAATGTAGCAAGCCAGGCAAGGTGGTGCATACCTGTAATCCCAGCACTCTGGGAGACAGAGATAGGAAGATCTCTGTGAGTTCAAGGCCAGCCTGGTCTACAGAGTGAGTCCAGAACAGCAAAGGCTACACAGAGAACCCGCCCCCCGAAAAAAAGAAAGGAAAAGAAACCAAAACAAAGTAGTAAAGCTGAACAAGTGCACATGAGAACAGAGTGAAACACATGAAAAAAGGTAATTCTCTGGGTAGACTGTTTTTCTTTTAAGTTCATAGAGGCTGGGTGGAAGTCATAAATCAGAAAACAAACCCATGGTGTTTAAAGCTCCTCTGCTGCTTTTCAAGACACTCAGGACAGCATGAATCTGTGCTGGTAGCCCACCATCTACCTTCAAGGAGAAGCATAAGATAGATGCAACGTTTATTCATTTATTTCTCAGGAATTTGAAGAGTTGAGTCAGAAGTGCATTGATGATTGCTTCATTGTTTAGTACCTCTCTGAAACATCCAGAACGATATCCCCACTCAACCAACAGGAGTGCCCTCTGAAGGGTCATGATGTCTTGTTGGGTGAGGTTGTGCTGCTGAAGAGGAAGATGCGGTGCGCTCTATGACCATCGCAGCTCTTGAGGATGGACATCTCCCGCTGTCCTATGTACTTGGAGGCAAGATGCACTGCTGTCAGCAACTCCACAGACCCAGCCAACAGAGTCTTGCTCTTTTCTCTTGACTTTGTGTAAAAAAACCAAAAACAAAAACAAAACAAACAAACAAACAAAAAAATACCCCAAGTGATTGTGTGCGTACATTTACTTTCATTGACGAGAGTTCCGGGATAGAGTGGAAATAAAGAGAGATGATCAGCCAGCTTTGTGTATCTTTAAGCACACACTTTTGAAAATAGATTTTTTTTCATACAACGTGGCAAAGAGGCTCAGATTGGATACAAGTTTTGTATTTGGCTTCAAAAAGCACGGCACTTAAAGCCCACTTAAATCCCAGTACAGGCCTCCTTAGAAAGTAGCTGTCTATGATGAGGGCTCCCCTCAGAAACAATTTTTCTTGTGTAGCTCCAAACTTAGAATCTTCAACAACATTTGGTCATTTCAGTATTTGTTGTTTTTATTTTAATGTGCATGTGAGTGGTGAGTGCCTACATTTATGTATATGGGTCATGTACATATGGGTACCTGTAGATGTCAGAAGAGGGTGTTGGGTCACCTAGAGTTGGAGTTACAGGCAATTGTGAGATGCCCAGTGAGGGTACTGGAAACAAAACTTTTGTCCCCTGAAAGAGCAAATGCTCTTAATTGCTGAGACAATACACCAGCCCTCAAGGTTTAGTCATTCAGTTTCTACACACACAAGGGCAAGAATGAAGATTCTACAGTCATAATTATATAAGAGTCACTCTTTTTGAAGCCCCAGGGATAAATTATTCAATTCACACTATATACAGACCCATTGAAATATTGTTTTATGATGTCATTATCCTCTGCATACATGCTGTGGTAGTTTAGCCCCCAAGCGAAACATTGTGGCACTCCTAACAATAGGACTGCTGGTGCTCTGATTCTTTGACCTGATCATGGGAACCTTTTCCCACCTACTGCCTCATCTAACCTTGATATGAGAGTTCGTGCCTAATCTTATTGTATTGTATTATGCTATGTTCCATTGATATCTCTGGGAAGCCTGCTCTTTTTTTTTTAAGGGAAATGCAGGAGTAATAGATCTGGAGGAGAGGAGAGGCGGGGGTAGAATGAGGGGAGGTTGTGGTTGGGATGTATTTTATGGGAAAAGAATAAATTTTAAAACAAAAGGAAAAAAACAAGCAAAATAAATTAAAGTGTTAGTACTTTTCAGAAAATAAAATAATATTGTGAAATATACATGGCTTCACAGGAAAGATTGCATGAATGTGGTGGTAAATATTCAAAAAATTGTCCTTACTGCTTTTCAGCTTCCAGGAGCAAAGACAGTCTTACAACTTTGATGTTCTCAGAATGATATCCTTCAAGTTATTATTTGATTGTGTTCATATAAATCAATCAAGTTCTATGAAGTCCTACATTTGATATCATTGTTGACTTAGATACTTGACACACATGGAATCATGCATGCTATATCAGAACTATGAAAAGAAAATTGTTTTAATGGGGATCAAAAATTAGAGAGTACTCTTTATTTTCTGCTTCTCTCAGTGAGGAAATTACTGAGAAGCATATAATTTACAACTCTGACAATAATTTCAATAACACAAGGAACTCTCTGGAGATGCTGATGCAACACGTCTGGGGAGCTTTGGATATTGCTTCAGCACACTGAAGCAATGTATGTGCTGGAAGAATCTAAATGTATTCTCTGTGTCCATCTCCTCTTCATTCTCACCTTCATTTAAATAGAAAGAACAGTCTTGGCATTGGTGTTTGGTCAGAGAACTCTTTCTTGACAGTTATTACTAACTAGCATTCCTCATGACTTTCTAACCCCTAAAACTCTGTGATAGGATTGGGTGTGTCAGGATAACATGTAGCCTCCATTAAAAAAATCATCTTGCTGGGCAGTGGTGGTACATGACTTTAATCCCAACATTACTGGAGGCAAGGCAGGTAGATCTCTGTGAGTTCGAGGCTAGCCTAGTCTAGAGTGAGTTCCAGGACAGCTAAAGCTACATATAAAGACACTTTGTCTTGAAAAACAAATGAACAAAAATTAACGTTGTTTCTTTTTTCTTATATAATTAATTTATTCAGATTACAACTAAATTGTTATCCCATCACTCGTATCTTCTCCTTCCTCCCTCCCTTCCACTTTCACCCTATTCTCCTCCCCTAGGTCTAAGACCAAGGGGGACCTCCTCACACACTATATGGTCTTAGCCTATCAAGTCTCATCTTGGTAGCCTTCTTATTCTTTCTTTCAGTGCCACCAGGGCTTCCCACCCAGGGGAGGTGGTCAAATATGGGGCACCAGAGTTCATGTCAGAGTCAATCCCTGCTCTCCACATAACTGTGGAGAATGTCCTGTCCATTGGGTAGATCAGAGTAAGGGGTCGCTGTTTACTACTTGTAGTGTCCTTGGTTAGTGCAATAGTTTGAACAGACCCCCCTGGGCCCCGATCCACCTGTCACGATGTTCTTCTTGTAAGTTTCTAGGATCCTCTGGGTCCTTCTATTTCCTCATCTCCTATATTTCTCTTACCTAGAGTCCCAGTAGGATGTCCTCACATCTATCCCAGTCTCCTGGTAAGTGAAAACTTTCATGGGACATGCCTTTTGGGCTCGTGCCCAAGTATAAGTGAGTATATACCATTTGAGTCTTTCTGCTTCTGGGTTAACTCACTAATTATGATCATTTCTAGTTCCATCCATTTGTCCACAAATTTTGGGATTTCCTTGTTTTTAATAGCTGAGTAGTATTCCATAGTGTAAATGTACCACAGAACAAAAAATTATCTTAAAGATGAAAAATGTTGAGGTCTTCTGTATTCTTTTGTTGTTTCTTCTATCAGTTGTATTTGCCAGGGCTCTCTTAGAGCAGTGGAACTCCACCTTTTTAATACAGTACCTCATATTATGAGGACCCATCCAGAAGATTGTTTTTATTGCTACTTCATAACTATAATTTTGAGAGTGATGATGTTAATATCAGATGTTTTCTATTGTCTTAGATGACCCCCGGGAAAGGGTCATTTGATTCCCAAAGGGATCATGACCTGTGGAACCAGCTTTTTTTATATATAATTTATTCATTTTACACCCCAATTGTTATTCCCTCACTTGTATCTTCCCTTTCCAACCCTCCCTCCCTCATTTGCCATATTCTCTCTCTTAGCCTCCAGATGAGACCTGATAGGCTATAGTCAGAAGGTGGGGGATTAGCCTTCCCCAAGAGGTCTCAGGGAGGGGGACCTGCTTATAAGGTTGAAGTCTGCCTTTCTAGATAGCCAACTGGGCTTGGTCTATTAAGATGTCCCCTCTTTCTCAGCAGGATTCTCTCTTCACCTGTTCTGGGGACCCCCAGGTCCCCTAAGGAGCATTACATATCCCTAATGGAGGATTACAGGCTAGACCCTTTTCCAATAGAACCTTTTCAGCAAGCACCCGAAGATTCCCAGAAATATTCTACCCTATGCTAAGGAGATTTTTAGCCTTCAGCAAACGACCCTTAATTATACTTGGAAGTTCTTCCCCTATCCACAGGAAAATTAAGTACTTTGTTCTCTTTCTTGTGATAGGACTCCATTCTACTGCATATGATGAGGTACTGTACCACTGTATGTAAATCAAGTATCCTGGCACCTTTAGCCCTAGCGAATCAGACATAGTTCACCTACAAACCCCTCCCCACTGTCCAAGGTTTATAAATCCCTGGTTCAAGGAATAGAGGTTGGCTGGCTCTCATGCTCTCGCCATTCCTCCACTATGGCCATCTGAGTCTCATCATTTATCCTGGGGGAGAATTGCTGCTGGACACCCAGCGTTTGACTGCCTTGGCATGCCGCTGAAGCCATCTCTATGGCCGCCGCTAGCTCTTGTGCTGACTCACTCAGCCTGCTGGGCTGACCGCCTGTGAAACACCCACCAGGCCTGCTGGGCCTGCGTCTCACGGACCTGTCTTCCAGTCAGTTTTCCAGAATCTGGTTGCTTTCTCTACTGTGCTTAGCATGGCAGCTTGACAAAGAGCTGTAGCACTTTTGGTGTCAGCACAGGCTTGTGGAACTCCCGAGTTTCCACTGCTGTCTGATACCAGCAATCTCAGTCTAAAAGAGCTAACACTCAGTGGAAAACTCTTTCCACACCCTAGCCAGGCACACAGGCCTCACCCTGTCTTCACTCAGGAGGTAGAGAACCTGGTAGCTCGTCAATTCCTGAGGCTGGATGTCTTTGTAGTTCCCAATCTAGCCCAAAAGGTTAGTGATTCCTGGAGAGCCTTAGATCTTCAGTCCATGTTGGAAGTCCAAAGAATCTGGGTTTTATGAGGGCAGGAATCAGCAACAATGGCAACAGAAGGAAAAGAGCAGAAAACTCAGTGGGTAAACTCACAAAGGTGGGGAGCTCACTAGCAAGTACTAAGGCAAGCAGGAAAAGGCTTTCAGCTTAGAACTCCACCATCAGGGCACCACCCACGTTAAAGCTGCATTTTTCCCCCCACTTCATCAACTTGGATCAAGAAAATCTCTCCCAGCCCTACAGAGCAGCTAGCTGCCCTCTCTGCTGCCTATAGATCCGATCAAGCTGACAACCGAGATTAACTGTGACATCAACTTTCTGTGTAAGTGAGGAGTCTTTCCAGCTAGCCACCTTCAAGGTGATGGATCAGGACATTAATTTCCTTTGCCTCATGATGCCTCATGTCACGTATACTTTCCTGATTGCTACATCAAAGGGAGAAAAGAGTGGCGTGTTGAATACTAGCAAACCAACACTTATATCTGGCTGTCACATTGCCATTCCGTTCACGCGGTCCTAATCAGAGCTGGTAAAATGTCTCTTAGTAACTTCAAGAGCATAGAGAAATGTAATATAATCTACATACATTCAAAATTACTGAACTGGCTATGTATTAGTAATATTTACTATATGATGCTCTGTCACATGTAATACTCACCTTCTACTAATAGTATCCATGTGTTTCCTTATTTGGTTCTTATCTCATTCTATTACCAAGTGTTTGAGTACAGAGTCTCAATTTTGTTTTAGCTCCTGGGATTTTTTTCCCTAAGAACCTAACTTATAGCAAACACTCAAGGAAATTGTCCAAGGAGTAGATAGATAGAGATGGAGCATTGTCTAATGGGATTCAGACAGTGAGCCTTTTAAATTAGGTTAATAGGAAAAGAAATACAACCCCAGACACAACAACTGTTGATTTCTTTAGCCTGGGAGAATTAGACAATTAAACGTTTATTGAGTACCTGTATTCCCAAGGCTTACAAAATGGATGACATCAATATAACGACACCTCAGGTTTACAGTATCTGCCTGTATAGAAGACGGCAAACTACTTGAATCTTGTCTTCTAACAATAAATTAACAATGATTATCTGTTTCACGAAAGCTTCATTTTTTTTTTTCCCCAAGCAATTCACACCAGGGCTTCTTTCAATAACCATCTCCCCAGGAAAACTTAAAATATGATTCAATTTACACACAAGCTCCTCTGGAGCCGACTGTGATAGTATCACACTTTAGTTTTATGGACTTCCAGGAGCCATCTTGATTCTTCAGCATCTCATTTCGTTTCTAAACTCCCTCTAGTGTCCAAAAACAACAAAGCCCATTGCTATGCTGGATTCTACAGCTATCAATTTAGATATTACTTTGAATAATATTTTTGAAGAAAAAAAGGAGCTCTGCCTTCAAAATATATTAAAAACGATATTTCTAAACGTTTTCAAAACACACACACACACACACACACACACACACAAAACCGGTTAAAAGGAAATAAACACAGATGCTCATCCACTCACTATTGGAACAATCACTTGACAATAAGGAAAGAATCATATGGTGTGTGTATGTAATTAGAAACTCAAGCTGTATGAGAAGGCAAAATAGCCACTGAAAAGCTCCCTTTCTTCCATTCCCCTCTTCTAAAGACAGTTCTTAACTAATGTCTCTAATGGCAAATTTCAGAAAAAGTACAGAAAACTGTACACATACATATTTAAAGGATCCTTTGTGAAATTTTATGAAGGTTACAATAGAGTGTCGTTCCCTACTGCTTTTGCCGCCGGGTGCTGCACCGAAGTGCATGCTTTCTCGTGGGCATTGTTGGCTTCCGGGCAGGAACAGGAACCTCGGGATTCCAGGTTCCATTTTCCTCAGGACCGGCTAGAGTGCTCAGAGGAGCTGGCCTAAAGACCATTCTTGTGATAATATAGCGAAGAATATAGTTGCCCTTGCCTTAAAATTTTTCTGGAGGCTAAATTGAAATCTTTGGGTTAATGTTTTAAATTTCAATTTTAATTTAAAAGCTGGCAGAGGAGATTTCAAAGCAGCCTAGTATTGTCTGTGTTCTGTGGTTACTGTGGATCACTCTTATGCAGGTCTACAGTGAAAATGAGCAAGTGGGGGGAAAAGTACAGTTTGAGGAGAAAAAGAATACCAGGAAATATAATGCTAGAGTCAAGTTCTGTGCTCAAGGAGATGAAACATTTAAAGAAAGATCTGGTTCAAAATGGAATGAAAGGAGTGCTATTCTTGGGGAAGACCCCACCTTTCTAATCCATAAACCTGTAACAGGAGCCTATTTAATTCCTTGGCCTAGGAACCATCAAAAAATTAATCCTTTTTTATTTAAATTTATTTTAAAGAATTTATCCACTTTACATCCCGATCATAGTCCCTCCCTTGTTTCCTCCTAGCCTCGCTCCCTGTTTCTCGTTTCTCCTATTCCTCTGTCCTAGTCAGCAGAGAGGGAAAGCCTTCCTCCCTCACCAACTGACTGACCTCAGCCTATCAAGTCACATCAGGACTGCCTGCATCCTCTTCCTCAGTGGCATTGTAAGGCACCCCACCGGGGGAGGGATCAAAGTGCAGGCAACAGAGTCTTTGGCCAGGACAGCCCCTCCTTCCCTTAATAGGGGACCCATATAGAAACTGAGCTGACTATCAGCTACATCTGAGTGGGGAAGGAGGCTTAGATCCTCTCCATGCATGGTCCTTGTTTGGTGCATCAGTCTCTGCTGCTCCCCTGTCCCCAGATTTGTGGGCTCCTGTCCTCTCTGGGTCCTTCTATTCCCCAATTCATCCATAGGACACCCTGCACTGTGCCCAAAATTTGGCTGTGAGACTCGGTTTCTGCTTTGATCCCCTGCTGGGTGGAGTCCTTCAGAGGACAACTATGGTAGGCTCTTGTCCAGTTCCCTCTGTTCAGCTGTTTCCAGTGTCTATTCTAGGTGGCTTTCTGAATGAGAGTTAATCATCCTTCCTAGAATCCTCCTGGTTACTTGCCTCTTTAGGTCTGTGGCTTGTAGTATGGTTATCCTGTATATACTCACCTATAAACAAGTGAAATCTTATGCATGGAGGAGCCATGCTTCAGCCCAACGAGGCCACAGATCTTGGTTGCTTCTACCATGTAATGTGGAATTTAGAGTTAAGAAGGATACAGGAAAGGTATGTGGAACATTTCTCTGAGATTCAAGAAAGCCACTGAGGCCAAGCATTTGGCAGTGCAATACCTTCAGAGAGGCCTGAAAAAGCCACTGAGTGAAGTAAAGCCTGGACTGTGTTAGAGACCCCAAGATGTTGGAGATGCCAGAGTCATGGGATACCTGCCAATGAGAGCTGCTAACAGGGTGTGAAAACAGCCCAAGAAAGAAAAGCATATTGCAGTCAACAAATCTGGATGGAGTTAGAGTTCTGAGGAACACTTTGACATAGGACTTGGAGATTCAGAATCTGGGATTGCCCTGCTGATTTTCAGCCTTGGTTTAGCCCAGTGTTCCCTTACTATTCTCCTTTTCCTCCCCTTTTGGAATGGTAAAGTACATCCCACAAAGATCAAGACAAGACAAGAGTGTCCACTCTCACTGCTCCCTTCAGTACAGTTCTTTATTTCTTAGCTACAGCAATAAGATAAGAAAACAGAAGAGATATAAATTAAAGAAAGAATGTCACAACATCTTTATTTGTGCATCATATTATTCTATACAAAAGAGACCAAAAACTCTTAGAGCTGATCAGCACTTTCAGCCAAGAGCAGAATATTAGGTTAACACACAAAAATCAGTATCCTTCATATATACCAGTGTCAGACACACTGAAAAATATACCAGGGACCCACTCACAATATCTATAATATTTAAAATAGTTAGAAACAAACCTAAGCAAAGAAACAAAAGACCTCTGCAAGTAAAGCTTTAAGACATTAAAGAGGAAGAAACTAGAACATAGATTCTCCATGTTCATGAATTGGAAGAATTAGTATGTGAAAATGGTGATTCTGTCAAAAGTTGCCTAACGATCCAATGCAAAATTTGGGGGCCATTCTTTATAGATACAGATTTTTTTCTAGTTCCATCCACTTACCTGTGAATTTCATGATGTCATTTCTTTTAATGGATAAGTAATACTCCATTGTGTAAATGTACCACATTTTCTTTACCCATTATTCTGTTGAAGGATATCTAGATTGTTTCCAATTTCTGGCTATTGTAACCTGAAAATATACTTTTATGGAGTACATGTCCAAAACTGATATATTTTAAAATATCTTACATGGATATGCTGACCCATAAACAGATCTGTCAACTGCATTCATCTATTAGAGATGCCACAACAAAATGTCACAGACTGGGGGACTTAACAGGTTTTCATTTTCATTTTCCAAGTCCAAGATTGAAGGTTTAGTAGATTGTAATTCTAAGATCCCTCGGCATGGCCTGCATAGATAGAAGCAGCTCCTAGCAGTATCTTCATAGGGCCTTTTACTGTCAAAATTAATCTCTGATATGTTTCTCTGATGTCCAACCTAGACTTATAAGGACAGACTGGATTAGGGCCCACTCATGACCTCATTAAACCTTAATTGTCTCTCTAAATGTTGGCGATATCTAAGGATAGATAGATACATTCTAAAATACATTCTAAGCATCAACATATAAATTGGTGGCCTCAGCACCAATTTAATCTCAGAGTCCATTAAGTAAATCTACCTCAAAATGATCTATGGTATTAACAATAATCTAAGACAGAGAGGGGGAAAGACTTGTCTACACTAGACATGTAGCTAGAGACAGTGAACAAGAGTAGGTTAGTGGATGGAGAAGAAAAGAGGCATGCATCATTGTTCTGTGGTGCATGCCATAAGACAGCAAGATACAGAGTACTGTACGGACGTAAGTCTTATAGCCATGGCTTAGTAACTGTGATCTCAGGCCATATACCTAACAAGCCTCTTGTGTTCTCAGTTTCTCAACCTCCAAAAACAAAAATATGAAAATAGAATATTCTTCTTATAGATCATACAGATATAAAAGAGCTTATACATGTGAATGCTTAAAGGGTCTATAATGTGCTATGGGCTGTAGGTTTTGCTAACTGTGCTGTTTCAAAAAATAAGTAAATATATATAAGATATCTAGGAAATGTCTGTTGATTGAAGTGTGAAGTAGAAGAAAATGAGTGGGGATATATACATAGAAGCTAACGTAATTTTACAGTAGACTTTTTTTTTTTTTTTTTTGGTTTTTCGAGACAGGGTTTCTCTGTGTAGCCTTGGCTATCCTGGACTCACTTTGTAGACCAGGCCGGTCTCGAACTCACAGCAATCCGCCTGCCTCTGCCTCCCGAGTGCTGGGATTAAAGGCGTGCGCCACCACGCCCGGCTAGACTTTTTTAAAAAATCAAAAACATAGTAAAAATATTTTAGGAGTGGAAGAGGAAAGCCAGAGCACTATTGCATATAGTAGAACATTTTGACTAGGTCACTTTGACATGACATCTTGCCAGCAGTGACATTTTGATATGACCATATCATCCTGACCACACAAAGCAGCAGTTCCAGAATGCCAGCCCACTCCTGCTTGCAGGTAAAACAGGCAGAACTGACATCCTGAGAGCTCCCAGCTTTGAGCAATGTCATCGCTCACTGCTCCCTTTCTATCTGGGCACCTACAATTAGAGATTGTGAATTTATTTTTAAATTTGAAATTTACTCCCAAGTAAACACTTTTGTCACTGTAACCAAAAGTAGAAATGTTAAAGATTCTTGGCACAACCTCTCCAACAAGACTTTCTCAGAAGAAGCACTGCTTGTTGGTACAGAGTGATTCTGAAACCCCACAGAGCAAGAGGAACATTCTAGAATGCAGCCATCAGGAAAGCAGTCCCTCCGCTCAATTTCATTTGGCTCCACACCAAAGATGAATACCATTTCTGGACCTGCCAGGAATCAAAACCAGATACGTTTCACATCCTTCATGGAGAATTGTTGATTGCAAATTGGCACTGGGAAAATCCTGTTCTGCCTCCAAAGAAAATATAATAAAACCTCATTTCATAAGATGGTACTCATTACGAATTGGACAAAGGGTAGCCCTTATTTTGTAGAAGCTATCGTGTCATTCCTATGAAGTTTTATAAACACACAGACAATACTGTGAATTACATAGACGTGGGTCGACACATTAGGGAACTGTACATTACAGTGGTGCTAATACTGTGTGAGCTTAATGCTGGATGCTTTGAGACATCGATAGTCCTTACTTTCTGTATTCAAGTTCTCATTCCCTTATCAGTGTGAAATCTTACAAAACAGAACCAAACAACAGAAACACAGTCTTATACATTAACTGGGTGAGGATCTCCTCATTACTTCAGGATAGATTTTTAAGAAGACGGATCTGATAAGCTTACATACATAGGGAAAACTGTATGTCTCTAAAGCAATAAGGACGCTGCACCTACCAAGATTTTCTGGTCTACTTTTAAATGAATGGGGGAATTTTCTAAAAATTAGAAGAATTCTAAGTCATTGTATTCAACTGTACATTTAAAAATCAGTTGAATCCTTTGTGGATTTTATGATAAAGTTTACCTGTAATAGTACATTTACAAATTGAAACATATCACAGTGCATTTGTGCTAGCTTTGAGTGAGCTAAGAAAGCAAACCTGGGCATAGGAATTTTCTCTTTGGTCTATAATAACATAGATTGACCTCCAATACACTCTGAGGATCAGAAAGTCCTGTGCTTCGCACAGAATAGTGCCAAGTCAGAGACTGTGATTGTTTCCTAAGTCAATCTACCACAAAATTCAGCTGTATCATTCTTGGGCATATACTCAAAGGACATAAAATCCTACCAAAAGGCACTTCCTCAACCATGTCCATTGCTGTTCTATTCACAATAGTCAGAAACTGGAAACAATCTGGATGTCCTTCAACAGAATAACGGATAAAGAAAATGTGGTACACTTACACAATGGAGTATTACTTAGCCATTAAAAGAAATGACATCATGAAATTCACAGGTAAGTGGCCGGAACAACAACAACAAAAAATCATTCTGGGTGGGGTACCTCAGATACAGAAACATGGCGTATATTCACTTGTATGAAGATATTAGCTGTTAAGTCAATGATAACTAAAATAATATTCAAAGAATCATGAAGGTTAGGTATAGAGTAAGGGACTAGAGGGAAGAGATAGACCTTGTTAGGGAAGGAAAGTATAATACATAGTTATGTGTAGATGGGGGGCTCTGGAATGGAAGGATCAGGTTGGTGGTTAGAGGAAGGGAATAGGGGGACAAGGGAGGGAATATGGGAGAGACAGCTAAAATTAAGGGCCATTTAAGGGGTATGGAAATCAATAGAGAGGCTTCCTAAGGTATATACATATATAAAGAAGTTTAAATGAAATTAATAAATAACTGAGGGAGACACAGTCCCATCTGGCTATCTCCTGTCATCAGCAAAGCTTCCAGTACAAGGATTAGGTTACATCTAATTGAGCTGCTGGTCAAAGAAGTCCCATAGGAACCCCCAAACAACCCTGGCTATTGTCAAGACAACAGGTTGCTTTCCAGAAATAGGCAGCAAGGCCTTGTTGCTGAAAACAACATCTGTACAACTCATTGAGCATGAGGAAGTTGAGCTGGTGCCTACATAGAACTCTTGTCCCTATATTTAGCATCTTTGATACAGGAAGGTACTGTGCATGCTACCAAATAAGAAATGTAAGCACCGAGTCATCCACTAACTTTTTGATCTGCAAGGGTGTTCTATCTGCAACGTATGCTAGGTCAGTGGGAGCACAAAGCTTAAGGCCCACTCCATGAGATGGAAGTCATACCCAACCCTGCTTGAGTGACCAAGAACCAGAGACTAGATAGCCCAAGGACATAGGATAAAAGCAACTATGACTATTCTAGAAAAAAAGTAGCAATAATATGACTTCTAATGACATTTTGCTATATTTATAGATTAATGTTTTATTCATCCATTATCAGAGAAGCCACTTCCTACAGCAGATGCAAACAAATACAGAGACAAAAAGCAAGAGATTATTCAGAGAGTGAGAGGTTTTGGAACACTCAGCCCTAAATAGAATGTCTCTATCAAATTCCTCCACTTAGGGATCAGGGCTCCCAGAGGAAAAGAGGCAGAAAGAGTGTCAAATCCAGTGGGGACTGTGGTCATCAAGAAAACAAGCCCCCCTAACTCACCATAACCGATGCTCTTGAACTTACAGAGACTGAAGCTGTATGTCCTGGGACGGCAATGGTCTGCACCAGGTCCTCTGCATACATATTGTGACTTCCAGTTCCGTGGTTTTATGGGATTTCCAAGTGTGCAAACAAGTGAGACTCTGAGACTTGTGCCTACCCCAGGACTCTTTTCCTTCTGTTGGTTTGTCTTGTCCAACCTGGATGTAATAGATTTTTATTGTATCTTAATATATTTTATTTTGTTATATTTTATTATTATCTCTTAGAAGCTTGCTTGCTTTCCAGTGAAAGAAAGCAAAGGAGTAGACCCAGAAGGGAAGCATGGGGGAGCAGCTAGGAGGTGTACAAGGAGGGAAAATTGTAATCAGGGTACATTATGTGAAAAAAAATCTATTCAATAAAAGAAGAGGAGGAGGAAGAGGAAGAAAAGAGCATGCCAAGGGTTTCTCTTCACTCTTCACTTGCCTTGGTATAGTATAAGCTTTTTTTAAAAAAACAGAACAAACATAATAGGCCAAAATAAAGTCCCTTACTTTATATGTTATATGTACATGCACACAAACATATGTAATATGTGCTATATATACTTTGTATGATGTATACACATACATATATTATACATTCTCTCTCTCTCTCTCTCTCTCTCTCTCTCTCTCTCTCTCTCTCTCTCTCTCTCTCTCTCTCTCTCTCTCTCTCTCTCTCTCTCTCTCTCCTGGCAATTATAATACAGATTTCTCTGCAACCGATGCCAAGCACAGGCTGGTTCTTCTCATTCTTTCCTTCCCAGATAAAATTTAACCACAACTTCTAATCAGACTCCCTGAAAGCTTAAAAAAGAGAAAAAGAGGGAAAAACGGATACTTCCTAGACCCCACTCTTCAAATGAAATAAAACCTCACAAACACAGGAAGCACTAAAAGGTCATTACACATACTAGATGATGAAATATTCTTAATAAGACTAAAGAGTTCAATATGACATGGACTCAATTCAGTTGCTTAGTCACAATCATAATGAAACATATTCAGACATTATAACTAAATAGAAATTGAAAAAAAGCAATATATTACTATTGTAGAAAAATAGAAATCCCCTTAAAAATTATTAAGTACACAACATGAACAGCACTAACTGAATACTAACAAAATAATATGCATCAAAACACAGACACTATAGACAAAGCAATTGTTCTAAGTTGTCAAAGAAAAACTGGACGTTTTGAATGTATCACGAGGTTGGCCAATCCTGATTCATTAGGAAGAGGACAAGTTTTAACCAGTCTTCCTGAAGTGCTCATCCATAATTCATACAAACTGCTTCCCAGGAAAGCACAGGTCTCTCTCCACCTCTTCTCTTCATTCTTCTTTGAACCTTTCTGCAACTCTTGTTTTCAAGAAGCTGTGGTTTATTTTAACTTACCAAGTTTTATGAAGAATTATTCACTTAAAGACTTCAACTGTTGAAAATTAAAGTAAATCATTTCAATTCAGATTGCCTGTAACTTTGTCTTTGCTTGTCATGTTTCTTGCTTCTTGGGCTATTGAATTTTGCTTCCAGCATTTGGATGGAATAGTTCTTCTCCACTCAGCTCTCACCAGGAGAGCAGAGTGCACTGTTACTAAATGCATCCTATAAACATTCTCTTTCTAGAGAGTTGACTCTGAGTCTGGATGGGCGGTTCTCAGACCAAGCTCGAGTCTTGTGCATAAGCACAGTTGACAGCTGCACAGTGCCCACCACTACCCGACCCTGCTGCCAGCCTCCTTCCTTCAGAGAGGCCCCATTCCACCTCTGCTTGGAGCCTTGCCCCTTCCCCTCCATCTAGCTGTCGAGCAGGGCTCATGGAACATTCTCACAGCTCCGCATGAAGTCAGGTCATTCCCCTAAGTCTGCAGTAGCAGGTGGATCGCTCTGTCACGCTGATGTATGTTCTCTATACTTAGCCCCTCACCTTCATTTCTGTAGCTTTGTTATCAATCTACAGTTTAAGTACATTTTTGTTTGTTTCAGCTAACATGTTTCGGAAAAAAAAAATCTGACCATGTCCAGAGGTACTCTTACCTTTCATCTTTATATCACAAACCGAGCATGCCTGAAACTGTTTTCTCTGCCACTTTAAGATTTCAAATATATGATCCATTCTCTTGATCTCCACATGCCCTGAAATGTGTCCTCTGTCATTCCTTTCTGAACTATAGCCTTAAGCTGAGTATGTTTACAAGTGTATTCTTTATCTGAGCATGCTCAGGAATGGGCCCACCCTCCAAGAGAGAATGTGTAGGCTCCAGAAATAAATCCCCGGACTTCTTTTGTTCCAGGAAGACATAGCTTTGGAAGTAACCTTCATAGTTTCCTTAGTCAGGCTTAGTTTGACCTTGCACTAACCAGGATATGATTTTATTGTGCCCACAGAATTCAGAAATAAGGCATGTTTTTTTTTTCTCTCTGTTCTCTTAGGTGCTTTTGATAAGAGTGATGTGTTTCTAGAATGATCTAAAAATATTAAGAGCCTATCTACCCTTCTGTTGGCAATCAAAGACCACATGCATGAGACCTTTCTAGTCTATATCTAAGTAATGTTCTCCAGGGAATTGGTATCAAGAATTTCAACTTGGGAGGAATTAAGTAATGCAGCAATATGAATTGTATTAAATGTCCACTACTACTTTTTATTAAGTGATTTTATACACCAGATCAAAATGTTCTCATAGGTCAACAGAGCCATGTCATAACGTCCTTGACATTAAAGCAGCTTTAGTGCAACACAGACCGTGGAAAGAAGGAATGATATTATTTACTTGGTATGAGCATTTTATGCCAAAAAATTGGCCAATGATCTCAAGGTAGGTGTCACAAAGGCTTCTTGCAACACACGAGGCTCTCCAGATGCTGCCTGCTGTACACAGGTTGTGAAAGAAGTATTAGCCAAGACTCTCATTTGCTTAGTTAAAACTCAAGTGTGATCATAAATACTCATAAAAGAGAAGCAGGGTGACATTTCAGTGACCCGCAGGACTTCTGCCTGTAGGCACAGTGAAGGTCAGTTTTCATCATGTGCGTTGGAGACAGGATTAATTAAACCTAGCCTGGGGTGTCATGAGAACTATAAAGTTGGAGACCTG
The DNA here is from genome assembly GCF_903995435.1 of Acomys russatus. Lineage (NCBI taxonomy): Eukaryota > Metazoa > Chordata > Mammalia > Rodentia > Muridae > Acomys > Acomys russatus. Next base: position 22,865,456 of record NC_067148.1, read on the forward strand.
GATGCTCATGGAGAAGAGGACTCAGCGGTAGGTAGGAACAGTACAGGAACTGTGCAGTGGGAGCCTGTAAAGAGCCACTTGAATCTAAAGATGCCCTTCGCTGAACTTTCTGTGTCTCACACCCCTATATTGGTCATTTTTATTTATAGGTACTAGGAGAGTTCAATGGATAGAGTAAAAGACTATGTAGGTCAAAGAGGAGGCGTTTGGTTTTTAAATGAGACAGCTCTGAATTTGAATCCTGATTGTATTTCTTAGCAATTGTGTAGCCTTAATAAGACCCTGCTACTTTGATCCTGGATTTCTCTCTCTCTCTCTCTCTCTCTCTCTCTCTCTCTCTCTCTCTCACTTTGTGCAGAGTGGTAACAATAAAAGCAATTCACAAAAAAGTAGGTGCTGAGTCCATGTTTGTTTCAGAGCTCTAAATGCCAGGAACAACACCCCAAATGGCACAAGAGGTCACATCCTAGGTTAGCAGTGGTGTCAGGAAAGCTGAGCTAAAACACAAGCTTTGAAGGAAAGAGAGAGAAAAATGAACAAGACACCTTCAACTATCAGGAACTTCTGGCACTTCAGAGAAGCTGAGGGCAACTGTAACATATGATACCCAAGATTAGAGCAAATTCGGAGGAGAACCACTGATCTAGGGATGACTTCACTCACACGTTTGAAGCAAATCACTAAAGTGAAAGGGAAATCAAAAGAGGAGAGGGCATCACTGACACAAGCTGGAGACCTGTGACAGGGTAGGCTACAGGGAGGGTATGGGGATGTCTCTAGCTGAGTCTCCTAACAGCAGGGGACACAGAGACTGAGGAGGCCACGTTCTAGCCAGGCAGGACTTATAGTGATGGGAGGGGAATATTAATCCACCTAAAAAACCTTCAACCCAAAATTTACTCTGCTTACAAGATGCACAGATAGAGATGGAGACTCAGGGGATGCCCAACCAATGACTGGCCCAACCTTAGACCCTTTCCATGGGAGAGAGTCAACCTCTGACAATGATACTCTGCTATGTTTACAGACAGGAGCTTAACTTAACCATCCTCTGAGAGGCCCCATCCATCAGCTGAGACTCACAGCCAAGCATTAGGAAGAACTTGTGCGGGGGCAGGGGCAGTTCTGTGTAAGAGTGGGGTTTGAAGGTCTGGGGGAGAGGGTAGAAGGACCTGGAGGGAACAAGAACACCACAAGAAGACCCACAGAGTCAACTAACCTAGACCCACGGGGGCTCACAGAGACTGAAGCACCAACCAAATTTATGCACAGACTGGACCTAGACCCCAAACTGATGGTCAGTTTGATCTTTTTCATGTCGCTCCCCTATTAAGTTGAATGGGTGACGTGGGCTCTGTTATCTGTTTTTCATCACTGAACTCTAACAGGACTGCCTGGCCTGGCCTGAGTGGATGAGGATGAGCTCAGTCCTGATGCAACTTGATGTGCTGGTGTGGGTTGGGGGGATTCCCCTTTTCGAGGACAAGGAAGGGGAGGATAGGGGAAAGGGGATGGGAGGGAGGTGCTAAGAAGAGAGAAGGAGAGGGCTCTCATTAGGATGTTGCAGGGTTGTTGAGCACTCAAATCCCAGGAATTAAGTTGGATGGCTGAGCAGGAGACAAGGTGTTGATGCAAAAAAGCAGCTGGCAGAGTGGCTCATCATGGACCAGTAACTTCTAGAAAAACTTCTAGCTGTTTTTCCTCTTTTAAGTTCTAAGACAACAGGTAGGATATTTAGGGAAGTCATTTTGAATCAGAATCAGTTCATACAGGTGGCTGCCAAGTCAATAGGAGGCAATCAGAAAGGAACAATTTTGCTACTTTTAGATTACCCACCATTCTGAAGGCATCGACAAATGTCCCAGTGAGCTAGGGGCAGCAGCCTGCTCTGTTGAGAACATTTAGATCATCTCATTTCCTGACACTGCTCAAAAGAAAGTGCTTATTTACAAAATATACCAACACGTCCATGGCATCGCTATGAATAATTATGCTTATAAAATGCAAGGTCTAGACGTGCCTCTAAGGCACTGACAGTTCCTCGGTAATGTACATTTTTTTCCTGGAGGTGAATTATGATACACTCACCCTGTCCTAGCCCTCAAAAAGTAACTGTAGCCAAATAATTTTTCTTCTCTGACGGCCCGTTTCTTCATCTCTAACATGAAGCTTCTAAGTTTATTGTTTTCTATCTTCAACTCTCACATCCTCCAAGGCTGAACTTTATGGATGATTCTGCTTGTTCATTGTGGTTAACCATGAAAATAAATTAACACAATCACATGTGTTCATAGTTGAGAGCATCGGCTCTGTGTTGCCATAGCAATACCAAGGACAGATTTGTTGCAAGCTCAACACAAGGCAACACAGCCCTGTCAGCTAGCTACTTGAATGTGACTTTTTCTTTCAATATATCCACTTGACACCTGAAGATTCTTTAAGTAATAGTGCGTTAAAACAAAACAAAACAAAATATGTATCTTTCCATTGGAAAAGAATAGCCTACTTGTTCCCCAGGAAAGAAAGAAAATGAATCAAAACATCACATTTTTATTTTACTTTCTCCAAGATTAAGTAGACTGCCTAGGCTTTTTCTTTTACTTTACGTAGAATTGAAAAAGAAAAGAGGAGCCAAAAGTGAAATTATGAAATCTGAAGAGCTTTTTAGAAAAATCGCCTTTCTCTATAATTAATTTCCTCTGATACTTTTTTTTTTTTCTGCCAGATATGGTCTTCTCTTGAGAATTCTTATATAAATATTGATAAGAACATGACATTTTGGGGTATATAATGCGAGGAGGACAATGATTGGCATTTTTTCAGGTATTTGGCAAATATTGGTCCCTTTTCTCAGGACATTTGATCTTCTTAGTTATGCTTAGTAGTACTCAGAGTAGCATTTTTGAATATTAATGAAGACAAAAAGCAAGAAAACACGGTGCTCTGACATCTCAATAGAGGTTAACATCATCTGGTGACAATCTTTCTAGAAGACTAGCACCAACAAATTAACCAAACAAGAGTGTGAACGGATTTTACATTACAATGGTGTTGAGTTTTCATTATTGCATATTCCTGAGCTCAGAGGCCACTCAAAACTGCGTCTTTTAAAGTCCATGAAAAAAGCTAAAACATGATACTTACACTTTAAAATAGCCCTAAATAGGACATCCTCATCGTCTTCTCTAGGACCCAGTGAACAACACGCAAGAGGAGGAGGAGAGATGGTATGAGGCGGTGAATGGAAGAAATGCGATGAAATGCTGTCTTCTGAACATAGCATGGCTTTAGCAACTATGAACACACAGTAGCTGAGCTACTTGTAAAAGATGTGTTCACACATACACAGGTTTGAGGCACGAAAGTAGGAGAGACACTGGCTGGGAAGATATAGAAGATCAACAAGAGTAGGAAAGAGATAAAACATGGGGATAGGGTTGACTATAATCTTAATGTATATCATATATGTATATGTAAATGCGTAATGTCTGTGTACATATGCATAATGTGAAAATAAAAGCAGAAATTCTGCTTTCTTTTCTGTTGTGAGGATTTATATGGGTTTGAAAGACTTCTAACTCTAACTAAAGGAATATGTTACAGAATCCAACTGATTCTAGAATAGTGCATTTCAGAAAAGCAAACTTTAACTTGCTTCATGTAAGATACAGAAGAAAAAGAATAATTTTAAAAGACACGAATGCAAGATTTATTAGAATTGAGAGCTTTTGTCCATTGAAGTTGGAAGTACTTTTATTAGAACTGGGCCCTTTCTCTAGTCAGAAGAGGCATGGACAACATTATCAATCAAAGTTCATTTAAGCTGCTGGGCTCAGTTTTGCCTGGGACGTATCTAAGAGTGGGAACAGAAATACCTCAGTATAGTCCATCTATCTAACATGTCAGTTATCTAAACTTAGCCACAACCCATGCAGAAAATGCACCTTGAAAAATTTCAGGATAATCAATTAAAATTGAAATATAAACCATAAACTCCTCTTCTATATGGGCATACTTACTTGGCTATAAGGGATAACCTATAGACTCAAGTTATGAGTGTTTAGTTTTGATGAGTTTCCATAAGCTTTGAATTGTATTTCACGGTCATTGCAGTGGTTAAATACAGTTATTTAATTTGAAGTGGGATTCTTAATAACAAAATGACAATGATTACCACCTCATCTGCTTGAAGCTGATGAGTTACACTTTGGAGGTCTGGTACCTTGGGCACAATGATACGCAATATCTATCTGCATCATGTTTAACAATCTTCTGGATACATGGGGTAAATCAATATCTCTTATTTTTGTTAGAGCTCATACTCTGGGTAGACGGAGAATAAATATGACAACAACGAATACATCTTTGCTATATTCAAAGGTAGTAAGTTACATGCAAAGAGAAGATATATGACACGCTAAGTGGTGGTGGAGGTTTGGGTGTATTGGTAGTGGTGTGGACTTTACATGAATGCTAAGGGTAAGCCTTCGGGGCAGAAGTGATATTGGGCTAAGCTCCAGTTCATGAAGGAGTTGGTTACATGAACTTTCAGAACTACAGCGATTGGTTCAGCGATCTCCTGCTTAAGGCACACATTTCTCTTTCCATCTGAAGGGAAAGAGCCCCTCAATCAATGTATTTTCAGTATTCTAGAAAACAAACAAGCTTTTGTTGGCACAGGTTGTAAGCAAAGAGGAAGTTTGATGGAGTCGGGACTAGTGATAGGCAAAATGGGTAAAGTTTTCTAGGCTATTGAAAGGTATTGATTTTTTAATCTGAATAAATAAAGGAGACAGAGGGTTTGGAGTAGGAGGGACAGTAGCTTCCCATATAGTTTTATACTGATTTCATTCTTGTTGTCTGGTTTAGGTTAGAATGTAAGAGAGCAATAGTAATAGCAGAGCAACCAGGTAAGAGTTCACAATAATACAGGTGAAAAGTGACAATGGCTTGATACACATATAGAAAGATTTTAAATGGAGTTACCCTGTAAGAAGGCAACAGTGCCCCTACTATATACCACAGGCTGACAAAAAGCCCAGTGATAGGAATAGATTATATTTTGGGGGGTTATTTGCCAATGTGATCCCATTGTCTCCCAGAGATTGCAGGTTAGTATCAAGGCTCTTGACAGTAAGACCATATCACCAAAGAGACCTCATAATTGAACCAAGCAGGTACTGACCTGGAAGCTTTAAACTTATTAGATGCTAGATGGTGCTATGTATGCTTCCAGAGAAAAAGGAAGATTATTACTCATGCCCGTCTATGAACCTTGCAAGCTACATTAACAACCAGCTAGGCAAGACATGCCCACTGGTGCAATAGTAAGTAGCACATGTGACACAGAAGCAACCAACCAATTTTTAACTGGATGTAAGGCACAATTCATAAGATGAAGCTCATCCCTAGCACTGTTACTTGGACCAAAATTCTGTACTTAAGCAAGCCGAAGGCCCTAGAGGAGAACTTATTATTATTATTGTGCTAAATGATCACGATATTAAACTAATTCTTAATGGATTAATGTTATAGCCATAGCTTAGTGCACATCCCAACCCTGATTAGAAAAGCTTCTTTCTGTAGTGGGTGGCAATTAACACAGATACCCACCACGGTTCACAGTGCAGAGAGTGACAGTCTGCATAATGTTCAGCCCCAAATGGACCATATATACTACAGCCTTCCTCCCAAGGCTCAGGAATCATTGTAGAAAAACAGAAAGCATATAAAAGCCAGAGACAGTGGACAATCACAAGAAAACAATATTTTCTAGACACTGTAGGGAGTCACAGCAGTTAAGACAGCATGCACAAGATGTGTGCAAGCTCAAGTCAGATGAAACACCAGCACGAAGAGGAGAGGAGAGTGGGCATGAAGTCTTACTCCCAGAGGAAGAGCTATTGGCATTTGATGGCTTCTGGGAGGAGATAGTTTCCTTTAAAAGTGTGGCCCCTGGTAGATCCACCATGCTCCAGAGATTGTCCACAAATTGAAGAGTATATGAGCAGTACAAACTGGACCCAATGGGCTTTTTAAATATGAGAAAAAAAAAACTTTGGTGGTGTGTTTGTCTGTTTTTGTCAACTTGACACAAATGTAGACATATCTGGGAAGAGCTAATCTCAGTTGAGTAATTGATGCCGTTAGATTGGTCTCTGTACAAGTCCGTGGGACATTTTCTTGATTGATGATTGATTTAAGAGGGCCCAGTACTCTGTTGGTGGCATCAACTCTGGTCAGGTGTATAAGAAAGCAGGGTGAGCAAGGCATGGGGAGCAAGCCAGTAAGCAGGATTCCTACATGGCCTCTGCCTCAGTTCCTATCTCCAGGCTCCTGCCTTGAATTTCTGCCCTGATTTCCCCTTGTGATAGCTGCAACTGTAAGATGAAATAAGCTCTTTCCTCTCTGAATTGCTTTTGGCCATGGTTTATAACACAGCAATAGAAACCAAACTATGACAGGTGGGTAGAAAGGTGAGGTGAACCTGGGAGGAGTTAAGAGAGTGGATGAATATGACCAAAGCGCATTACAAAATTCTCGAAGAATTAATAAAATTAGCATATAATTCTATTTTGATGGCAAACTGAGTAGACATTTCTGGATAATTGCACATGAACTATGCTAAAAGATAAACCTGGATATATCAAACAATGTAACAAGTAATTATATCTTAGTTAAAACTGTATTTAGAAACAAATTTAAAAAAGAAAAACACAACAAGCTTATTTGAAATAATAGAAATTCACGAGGTACTATTCTACAACCATCATGAAGTGGAGAAAAAGAGAAGCTTTCATAAAGTACTTGAGGAGGAAGAAAAAAGACAGTATTCAATTGGGGTGAGGTGGTAAATCCTTAGAGGTGAGTTGGTGGTTTCTTGAGTTATGCGTTACTATTTTCATTATATTGAGTTTGTGTTTGCTTAGAAGCCCAAGGCATAGAGATATCCAAGTCCCAAGGCCACTTAGTTCCTCCCTTAAACGGCTGTGAAGGGATGAGTGGCCAGTCAGCTGGAAAGACAGTGTTGCCATCTTCCGAAAGCTTTGTGGGGAAGGAGGAAAAGGTCAGATCCGGAAGTGTCAGACCGAACTCACTTAGTACATACATGTGGGAGTGAAGGGTTGTGAGCCCTGATTGGATACAAAAGCCTGGGCTGGAGATGCAAATCTCAGTCCGTGGCATGCCAGTGACTTATCAGTTCTGAGTCAGTGAGTGGGATGAAAATTTCGCTTTTGCTGCCTTTGTTTCCGGTTTTCTGTCATTCACGATCGTCGTTCCCAATTCAGTGACTGAGATGGAAATCTTTGACTCTTAATTACTCTCCACTCCACCCCGTCATCATCCTGTAACGAGGAAAACGAAAATATATTAAAAGAAAACTGAACTGTGGCAGGGATTCTATTTATGCAGGCCTCCTACAGGCAAGTCATTGTGTGTACTTTTACCACGGACTATGTGAATTTGCTAACACGGACTCTTTGATGGCAGCAGAGAGTTTGAAGTTCGGCAAATTCTTTCCTGGAATTCATTTTCAGATTTATGGTTTTTAATCTTGAAGCAAAAAAGTCTAAACAGACTCCATAGAAACTTGTTTTTTTTCTACCAGCTTGCAGGAATGGGGAGTGATGGTGTCATAGTTTCGCAGCGTTTGGAACTCTGCACCGACGAAGCTGTGGAAATACTAAAGGAGCACATTCCCAAGAGCATTTGACATTGTCTAGAGTCCCCGTCGTCCTGGTGAGGGCGCCTCTGCTGAATCTCCCTAGGTATGGAGAAATCTTGCCCGTCATGTCATCTACATGGATCCCGTGGAGGTCTTAAGCAGATTTCTTTCTCTAACAAGTTAAATTGGGGCAAAATATTACCTGGTGTTGGGTGTTGTTTTCCCTATCTTGACTCCGGTAGAAGCGAGGCCCAGAAAGGTTTCTAAGACGAAGGTGAAGGGATATTCAGAAGCATTATTCCAAAATGAAAGAAAAACGCCTCACAGTGCTCAGACCCAGCAGTGCCTCAATCGGAGAGAAATTGGTTTCCGAAGGACTCCTGAATGCTTACTTAGACTACAGAGTGGTCCATGCCCCAGAAGATGGCTGGAGAAGGTAGATCCTGCATGCTAATGGAGAAGCCGGAAGTAAACACGCTTTTCTCTGAGACTGGCAATGAAGTTGAGAATCATCCCCTTCAAGTGTATGTGGACGTCACTTCAAGGCTCCTCAAGGCGGAGAGCTGGAGGCCAGGGATTCAGTCCTCGGGGATTCGGTCATTAGAGATCTCAGTCTAACGTACTCAAGCGGTGCAGACATCACAAGCACGCCTTAGATGCAGCTTCTTAGAAAAGTGCTTTTGTTTATGTGTCAATTAAAGGATGCCGCTTACCTTAAGTGTTACCTCTTATGTAATCAGCCCCTTAGAAATTTGTTAGAGTCATTTTCCTGGTTCCATTTCTCACCATTTCTTGTGGTTGCCGCTCAATGCCCAGCTTTACATCTCTGATCATTTTAACACACAGTTTAGCTTCATACATCCCTGTTTCTTTTTTTTTATGTGCACTTTAAAGGTAACTACTTTTTCAATTTCTTCAAAATAACTATCTTTGTGGATACTTTTCCTTATGCTTTTATTAACAATTATATAGACATCATAGAATCAATACTGTGATGTACATGTTTTTGACCGTTGCCTATGTTTAGGAGCAGTTACACAACAGTTTTGCCTTTATGGCCATATTAGGTGAATATATATTCTGTATTGCAAGGTTCAGTAAACAGGCATGGTCTTTGTTTAATTAAAAGTTTATTAAAAAAAAAAAGACAAGGGGATGAAATCCATTCCAGTTGGAAAGAGAAAGGAAACCAATCCTATTTGTGGGTGACTTGATTTCATTAACAGAAAAACTATAAGGAACTACACAAATCCTCCTAGATGTAGCTGGAAAGAGTGTGGAGTATGAGACTGTACAAAAGAGCCAATCATTTTCCTGCAGGCAAATAATCAGCACCTGGAAACCATAGTTACATACACCATGTAATAAGTGTATCCCATTACACTAAATAAAATGCATAGGTTTAAGTTTACAAAAATTTATTTTCTTTTTAAAATTAAAAAAAAATTTAGTTGTGGATTTTTGAAACTGGGTTTTTCTATGTAGCCTTGGTTGCCCTGGACTCTTTTTACAGATCAGGCTGGCTGGACCTCAGAAATCCACCTGCCTCTGCCTTCCCTGAGTGCTGGGATTACAGGCATGCACCACTGCATGCAGTTAGCTTACGAAATTTTCCTGCTCAAAAAATATCAAATAGAGGAAACTAGAACCTAGACAAACAAAAGATATATTGTAATGAGGAGTTGGAAGACTCAGCCAAATAAACACCTCAATTACATTTATTTTATAATTATATTAGCGTTTAATACAATTTTTACAGAGAATTCTAGAGTGCTCTTTGAAATATTGATAAGAAAATTCTAACATTTGCATGTGAAAGGAAAGGAAACATTGACAGAACAAATTCTGGAAAGAGTGTAGTCACAGGACATGATTCTCAGGCTACCATGACTATCATAACAGAGTCATTGTGCTACTGGCAGAAGGTCAGGCAAATCGGCCAGCTGTGGTGGCGCTCGCCTTGAATCCCAGCACTCAGGAGGCAGAGGCAGTGGCAGAGGCAGGTGGATCACTATGAGTTAAGGGCTAGCCCAAAGCTACCCAGAGAAACCCTGTCTCAAAAAAACCAAACCCTACCTCCATCCCTTGCCACCCACCCCCCCTAAATCAGGCAAATCAACAGAGTAGAATAGAAGAGTGCATGATGGCCGTTCTGAAGTGTCACTTGCTGGTGTTTGACAAATAACATAGTAAAAGACAGCCTTCTCAGCAACTGATACTGGAGAATTTGGACATCAAAAGGCAAAATAATACACCCCAATTTAACCCTCAAAATTACTCAAATCCAAGAGCATACAAAAACTAAGATGAGTATGGTGGTATGTGTCTATGATCTCCACTCTGCGTAAGGTGGGTCCGAGGAATAGTGGGCTAGAAGTCAGCCTGAGCCACGGTGTGAGACCTGGACTCAAAAACAAACAAACAAGAACAAAAATAAGAAATAAAAGAAAAAGTCACAAACCAACACACCAAAAAGCCCCAAATAAGTCAATGAAGATAGATTCTTGTCCCTTCGGGAAAATATAAATTAAAACCCCAGTGAGATTCTTGTCTCACAACTGTATAAATAGTGAAATAAAATATGATGAATAAAATGTAAAATAAAATCCTGCCAAAGGTTGGCAAGAAGTTGCACCACCCACACACCAATGGAGGGAAAACAAATGGCACATTTGTTTTGGAAAATAGTTTAGAGACTTCCTAAAGACTAGACATCACAGTGGAATAACCCGGCAATCTACCTCCTGGATCTTCATCTTGATGAAATATGAGGTTATTTTTACTCATAAAACCTTATGCAAATGCTCATAGCAGCATTTGTAAAACTCCAAACAAAGAACCCAGCCAAATGTTCTTCAACAGGTGAGCACATAAAAGATGCTATAACCACTGAATAAAATCCTATTCATTTTTACAAAGGACAGACCTACAACATATAGCATAATGCATATAGCACTTGGAAGGGTCTCAAAGAAATCATGCTTGGTCTTTAAAAAAACCACATTCTTAAAGTGTACCATGTTATATTATTTATTGTAATTTTTATTTTATAAAAAAAATCCTCAGAGAAACAAAATTATAGTAATGGAGAAGAGATCAGTGGTTTCCAAGTGTGGGACTGGGGGAGCAGTGTGGCTATTGAAAAACCAACAAGGAGGTGTGTGTGATGCAGGGTAGGGTGAGCATGAGGTGGCTTTGTACCCTGATGTGACAGCTGAGGTTACTTAATCTATGCATACAATATTCATGAACTATATACCACAAATAAAAATGATAAATCACAAAAACTAGTGAAATGAGGTTTTAGCCTTAATTAATGATGTACTAAATCAGGTTCCTGGTTTGTTTTGATAACGTATTATGGTCACAATCACACAATATGCTATTATTAGAAGAAGCAGGGTGGAAGATGCATGGAACCTGTCTGCAGTAGTCTCGGTCAGCGGGAATTCTCTGCCGTTCTTTACCATCTTTGCTGTGAACCTTAAACTACTTTAAAAAGTATGTTCACTTTGGGGAAATAAAGAAAACATTGAAAGTCCAGCTATAATGTTAAAAATGTGAATTCCACCCCCCCCCCCAAGTAGTGTTGAGGGCAATGTGTCTGTTTTATTTGAGTTCCAGAGAAATTGTTACATGTGGGTATAAGTCCAAGAAATAAAGGTCTGCTTGCCTCGAGACATATTCACACCACAATAGGGTGTGCCCCATCCATTACTTAACAGACTTGTCAAAACATCGTAAACCTAAGACATGTGTGGAGGAATGCTAAGTGAATGTATCAACCATCAATAAAGCGCTGTTTAGCCAATCAGCTGGGCAGAAGGACAGGAAGTGGAAGGTGGGACTTCCTGGAAGAGAGGAGAAAAGTTTGACGGTTGGAGGAGGACGGTGGGAACTTGACACGGACTGGCCCAGGGGTCATAGTGGCAAGTGCTTGGAATATATGTATGTTATAAGGTTTAGAGTAGTTAGTTTAGTTAATGAGTAGATTAGAATCAGTTCAGATTGCTCAGCGAAGTGCTGGCAGCTTTAAAGTACGTTTCAGTCTCCCTGTGTCAGTTATTTGCTTTGTAGGCTGAACGGATACAAAATAATGTAACAGACATGCAAACAAAACTCTCCCCAGATCCAGTCGATGAAACATTGACTTGAAAGCTAGAACCATAACTTCACCTAGAGTAGAAAATGAGCATGTGGGATGCTCCTGAGTTCTTACACAGATGCATAGACTGGAGTTGCTATGTCAATCATGCTGGTTTAAAAGACATGACTCCTGAAATCACAACCATCTCAGGTACCCACAACCAAGCAGGACCATACTGGGAAGAAAGTCTTTACAACTTTAATTTTCCTCAAGCTTAACTACAGCTGAGGTTTGAGATTGAAATTTTTCCCTCCACAGCCACCCATCCCTTCACAATAAGGAAAAGCACATTTAATTCCCAGCATCTTAAATATACCCTAGACACAAAGACTCTGGTGTTATCATTAAGAAAGCCCTTCAAAGACAGGTCACATCAGTTTTATATGCCAGGCTCCTTTAAGCAAAGAAGACAAATGTGAAAATAAGATGAGTCAACTTTCTCAGTTGTCACTGTGATGATGGAACTAGGTTCTTCTAAAAATAGTGAGTACCTGACCTTCCTAAGGATATTCAGAATGCCTTATGATTTGATCTGTTTTGACATCATAAAACTTTTTCTGTTAGAAAATGCTGTTTTAAAATGGAAGAGCTGTTCATGGAGCAATTTCCTCTTACATCTTGACTTTTGACTTTTTTTTCTTAGAATATACAATAATTTATTTCCAAATTCTTACCATCTTACAATAGAATTTGTGCTACCTCTTTGCCTTAGCATATTAACTACAGTGACTGAGTGAAAATGACGTATCATATATCTTGATTATGTATATATATTTCTTCTTGTTTGGAAAAGAAGGTGCTGATAACCTTGTAGGAGATGTGATATATTATTACCTCTGCCCACTTTCCCATAATTGGTATGTATCACATTGAGACATCTTGCTCCACACTCCTTAATTATTATCAACAGCAATGTCACTTAGGGATCTTGTTTCCCAGGCTAATTATTATCCTACAGGTATTATCCTACCATTCAACAACTGTTGTCACGACAGAGATTATATTAGGTTGAGTTATTGTAAATGAAAACAATATCCTGCCTCTTGAGTGTATGAAGCTGTGTGGTCGTTTTTGCAGGCCAAGATGAATATGAAGAGAACATCTGATGTCCAGTAAGAATTTGACTTAAGACATACATGTAAGGTCAATATAGAAAATACTGTCCTATTTTGCTGCCTTATTGTTGCTCATCCTAGCTAATTTTATGAAAACTTCACACAAGCTGTCTGAAAGGAGGGAACTTCAATTGAGAAAATGCCTCCGTATGATCCAGCTGTAAGGCATTTTCTTAATTAGTGATTGATGGGGGAGGATCCTGCTGAAGATGGGCGGTGCCATGCCTCAGCTGATGATCCTGAGTTCTATAAGAAAACAGGCTAAGCAAAGCCATGGAAGCAAGGCAGTAAGCAGCACCCCTCCATGGCCTCTCTATCAGTTCCTGCCTCTAGATCCCTGCCCTATTTGAGTTCTGGTATTGACCTCTATCCATGAATGAACAATGCTATGGAAGTTTAAGTTGAATAAACCCTTTCTTTTTCAAGCTTCTTTGCTCATAGTGTTTCAACACAGCAAAAGTAAACCTAAAATACTGTGATAAAAGCAACTTGGACCAAAAGCAACTTGAGGGAGGAAAGAATTTATTTGGCCTATAGCCCACCATTGAGAAAAGCCAAGCCAAGAACTCAAGGCAGGAATCTGGAGGCAGGAACTGTAGCAGAGAAAATAGAAGAGTGTTACTCACAGGGTTGTGTCCTCTGGCTTGCTCAGCTACTTTGCTTATACAGCCTAGGCCTACCTGCAGACTAATGGCATCACCCACTAGGCTGGGCCTATGTACATCAGTAATCAATCAAGAAGATGCCCAGAGACATACCCATGGGCCAATCTGATACAGTGGTATCTCAACTGAGGTTTGCTCTTCCCAGGAGACTCTAGTTTGGGTGAAGTTAAGAAGAGCTAATATAAACTTGGTGTCTGAAAAGTTGATCTCATGAGACAGTCATGTAATGAGGAGAGGAGGCCTTTGATTATGTCTTGCAGCAACAGCCTACCATTTGTGACACATACAGGATCTGTTCCTACCACAAATGCATGTTCACTATGGATATACTGTGAGGAAGTTTCAGAATTTCCTGGTCTGCTGGAACTACATGAGACATGGAAGCCGCTGCAGGGCTATGGGGCAGGAACTGAATGATGCATGTACTGAGCTGAAGCATCTACCTTCGCCTGGGACATGTTTAAGGAACTCGGCTAGAAAGACTTTTACTTTGGCCGGGTGTGGTGGCACATGCCTTTAATCCCAGCACTGGAGAGGCAGAAGCAGGGGGATCTCTGTGAGTTCAAGGCCAACCTGGTCTACAAAACAAGTCTGGGATAGCCAGGACTCTGTTAAGAGAGAAACCCTGTCTAGAAAATAATAATAATAATAATAATAATAATAATAATAATAATAATAATAATAATAATAATAATAATAATAATAGAGCAAAAGAAAGAAAAATATTCTTAATTTTAAGAATACCAAGAATCATTCATTTCAATTTAATTGCAAGGACTTTTTTGAGTGTAGCTCACTCCCAGTACTGTTTTGAGACCCCAAAAGCATTTCCATTGGTTCTTGTAGATGTATTAATTCATAGACACTGTGCTGATCATGCTCCCTTGGGGTTGATAAGGCAGTGGGGAAAGGAAGACAATGGACTTTGGAGTAATATAGTCAATTCCTGTGCTTTTGTATTTTAGCTGGTTGGTTGGTTGGTTGATTGTTGTTGTTGCTATTGTTGTTGTTGTTTTGACAGAATTTCACTTTGTAGCACAGGCTGGCCTGGAATACACAGAAATCCTTCTTCCTCCACCTCCCTAATGCTGGGATTACACATGGCTTGGGGTCATGGCTGGCTCTGCACTGGTATCCTATTGAATTCATCTCTAGCCTGCCAGTATACGAAACACCACATCTAAGCTGCCTACACTGTAACTTTGGTTTCAAAGTCAAAGACAATAAAACCTAAGAACAAGAATGTCTCAGAGAGGAGTGGAGACATTAGTTATCAGAATAGCACCTACTGTGTGCCCGTGACTCTCTCATATACCTAAATATAACCACATCATTCCAGCAAGGTTGCTTCTAACTTGACTTTCCCCACTTACTACAGCCAAATTTTACTGTAGATATTTGTATAAAATGAAAATTTCAAGTAGAGTGGCAACCAAAATATTAAAATTTAAAAGGTCAAATTCATATAACGGAATAAGAACCAATTCTATGTCGTACTAACACACACATATATGCCAATATATTTTGACATAATTGTAAAATATGAATTTTCTGTATGAATTGATTTTAATATAAAGAATATGAAATTCTGTTGTTAACCTCTAGGACATCTCATTTAGAAGCTGGTTAAATGTCAGTCTGGGATACAAATAATCTTCAAAATCATAGTTTAGCAAAAGAACATAATATCTCACTTTATGAGTATGCCAGAATTAATTTAATTGTATTCAATAACACTAAAACTCAAGTGCTATAAGTACACACTTAAAATGTTAAGATAGCAGGGGCTAAAGTAATGGTTTATCAGTTAAGAGGTCATGCTGCTCTTGCAGGGAACCCATGTCAGGCAGCTTCCAACCACCTGTAACTTTAGATCCAGGGGATCTGGAGATCCTCCTCTGGTTCCTATGAACACCTGCACTCACACCTGCATATACTCCCCGGATACACATAATTAAAACTAAGATGAAACTTTTTAAAAAATGTAAGAAAATGATTGAAATAACTTTTGTACATATTAAGTCAACAAATTAAAATGTTTAACATGCAGGGTGTGTGTATGAGCTAATGTTGAAAATAGTCACAGGGTCACTGTAAGAGAACAACTTGGAAACAAATGTCAAGTATCTTAAAACGTTCATCACCTTCATGATAATGATTTAACCTAAAGCGTTAGTGAAATAGATATAGAAAATTTAGGTATGAGGGCACTGGTCATGTTAGTTCTTACCCAGTCTGAGCCCCCAAACCTAACTCTGTGCTGGTCTGTCCTCCTTGTCTGATTTCCTTCCATTATTAATGAGAGAGTCATGTAGTCAGTACTGAGCCAGGTACTCTGACTAGCCTCTCTGGATCCTTAGCCTGTGTGTGGTTTGCATGGATGATGAACTAGGTTCTGTTGTTGTAAGAAACACATTGCAAGTGATTTGAGTACCGGGGTAATAGGTACCTGTTCCCAGGAGATGTTCTGGACAGAAGGTTCTCTTGACACTTGCAAATAAAAGCTGCAAGCCACTTAGTGAATTCACTAGATCTGTGATTTATAAGTCTCTTTGGTTCACAAAGCATTTTAGTAATGTCCCTTTTAGGGGTAGTTGCAAAAGAAAAATGCTGTCAATGATTTTAAAAAGCATCGAATATCTCTACCACTGCATCAGAATTACTTTTAAGACATAAAAGTAACCCAAAGATATATATTTATGACTACTTTCCGGGAACACGCTTGTCACTAGCCATACCCCCCCCCCCCCCCCGAAAAAAAGCAGCAAATGCAAAGACACTGTTAACACTGCTACAGGAAAAAAAAAAACATGCTGAAAATATTCTTATTTATATTTAGGGGAAAATCTCTTTAAAACATTAAGATACAGTAATAAATGAAGGCCACTGTTTGAGAGATAAGACCAATGATATAATTTTAAGAATCTCTGATTTTCACTAAGTTCTTAAAATATGAATTTAACTATTTAATCAAGTTTATCTAGCTACAAATGATATAAATATTAATATTGCTGTTGTTACATCTCGGGAATTTAAATTTTTATAGGAAAAAATCCTCAAAGCTTTTATTCTGACCAAACATAGTAGTTACTTCTAAAAGCCCAGCAGTTAGAGAGGCCAAGAGGACTTTGAGTTGGAAGCTGGCCTGGGCTACACTACAAGTCCCTGTCTTAAAACAAAGCAAGCAAACAACATCTCCAACATTGTTCTACCACGTAACTTAGCATTTCAGTTATCCTCTTCCTCCTCCTCCTCCTCCTCCTTTTCTGGTCAATTTTAAAGACTTTCTGCTAATGTCAATGTCATTCTTCTCACTTGAAGCTTTTATTTTTTTCCCTTCAAGCAATCTTTTTAAAATTCAAAAGAAAAATTGATATTTTTTTTTCTGTTTATCTCTGTTTATGGGAATGGACACACAAGCTTGTGTGAGTGTGGACACACTTGTGCAGGCTGACCTATGTATGACAGTCAAAGGACGACCTCAGACTTTGATTCCCCCACCACCCACCTTGATTGAGACCCGGTCTCTCTAGTTGTCCACCACTGCGCATGCCAGGCTAGTTAGCCTATGAGCACCTAGAGAGTCTCCTGCTTTAGAAGCGCTGGGACAATAGACACAGGCCACTGTGTCCAGCTTTGTGTGGTCTCTCAGTATCGATGCTCCAGTTCTCATACCTCTGAGCAAGCACTTAATCGGCTGATCATCTCTCCAGTTCTCCCAACTAATATTTTTAAGTTATATGGGATTCATTTACTTCTTGTAAGTGAGGGAAAGTAGAAGGAAGGAAGAGAAGGGAAGACAAAGGAGGGAGGAAAAGGGGAGGGAAAGATAGAGAAGAAAAAGAGGAGGTTTTCAATTAGACCATAGGAATGGTGACCTATTTAAAGTCAGGATTTAAACATCACGTTGGGACTGTTTGAGGTGATGCTCCCCAAAGCAACAGCTCACTAAACTTTAATGAAAACGTCAAATGTGGAAAGGAAAATAAACACTGCGTGGAAACAACTTAATACCTTCTTTGACTGACTCTGAAACCAGTAAGGTGTGCCATTTAATCCATGACTTGACTTATGGGCTGGGTTAGAGTTGTATTTATTTTCTCTGAACAAAAATATTAGGGCCAGTGAGATGGCTTATCGAGTTAAGACAGTTGTCACACAAGCCGGACTACATAACTTTGATGCCTGGAGCCCACGACGGAGGGAAAGAAACAACTTCTGAAAGCTGTCCTCTCCACCCGGTACTCAGTCACACATGTGTAATCACACATGCAACGATAATAAGTAACTGAACGATCTACATGCGATTGACGATTTGAAAACGCTAATGAAGAAGAAGGATACTTTTATTCTAGCTTATATAAAATAGCACGCTCGTGTGCATTTGGGTGGGGCAGGTTGATAAGGGGATTATATAAACAAGGGTAACACAAGTACAACACGTGTTTGAGCAAATAGACACCCGCAGAACAGAATGAGTGTGCACTGCACTTGTGATGAAATTTAAGAATGTACTAACCCGCCTCACCATCCTCCTCAGGGTAGCATAATGAGGGGGGGGGGGAGAACTCCCTAAAAATATGGAAAACAATCCCTGATTGGTGGTGCAGATGAATCTACACAGGAGAGAATGTTTGTAAAAGGCTCGGTAGCACACAGATCCAGGGTCACAACTCCCATTTTCAAATGTGTCCGATGGCCCTACTACTTCCTGAGGGACGGATTCTCAAGGGATCCCTGCTCCTGTAATCGCGCCAGGCTATTCCTCCAAGTTCTCTGCGGAGCCCCATTTCTCCTACTGTCTTATTCTCGTGTTGAGGGTGGTGCACGTCCTGGCCGTGTGACATCAGCACTACTCCTTGTGCTCAGTATGCTTTTAGCTCCCATGCTTTCTATAATGGCATCTATGAACAGCTGCCCATTGTCAAACGTCAGCACAGGGACCAGTTTATCCATAACATCGCTTAGCTACTTAAGCCAGGAAACCCTTCCCTCCTCTCCCGCTCCTTTCCTTTTCCTACTACCCTTTGAATAGTCATTTTGATTCCGTTCAATTCAGTTTTAAAATAACTCTATTGTAGATAAAGAGTTTGACCTATTGTTTTAACTAAATGTTGTATGTATGTATGTTACATGTGCATTTGGGTGTGATGTCCACGTATGTATGTATGTATGTATGTATGTATGTATGTATGTATGTATGTATTTTGTATGTATGTATGTATTTTGTATGTATGTATGTATGTATGTATGTATGTATGTATGGAGAAGGCCAGACAGGCACACTGAATGTACTGCTCTGATTCTCTCCATTTTACTCCTTTGAGTCAGGAGTCTCTCACTGGTCATGGATGTAGGCTGGTGGCCAGAAAGCTGTAGTGTGACTCTAACACCCCTAACGCAGCCCCCTATTCTGGGGTTATAGGCATGTGCCCAGCCACATTTGGGTTTCCACATGGGGGCTAAGATCAAGACCCAGGTCCTGATGCTTGCACAGCAGGTGCATTTGCTCTCTGAGTCACCTGTTGAGACTATCACAGAGTGCTTCTTTTCTGTGGGATTATAACTTTTTTTTTTTTTTTTTTTGGTATTATAGATTCCAAGAATAGTTATCATCTGTATCCTTTTTTTTTTTAAGCATTAGGTGTCAGGACCTGTGTTTGTAGCCTGTGTCATGAAACTCGTGACATAAAGCATGTGATGTGTCAAATAATGATACATATTATAGAAAAGATAATGGAGAAAGGTGATTAACACAGAAGGACGGAGGGGGTCCTGGAGTTTAAAACAAAGCCAGCTAGAGAAGCAACACTGGGAACAACATGGCTGATAGTACCAGCATGAGAGGGAGACAGCGGGCCAAGAGAAATCATTGGAGGTTGTAGATGCAGCTTTAGCTGAGGCTCTTGGAGGTCGAGGAACCCAGATTTTCTAGTTTGCGAAGAGTATCCACAGTGTGAGGAAACCAGATCCTTTCAGTAAACACAAATAAAATAAAATCCAAAGTCAGACCATATTAGAATTATTTAAGATAAAAAGTCACATCTTGGAAATTTAAAACTCAATGTTTTAAAGGAAGGAACCATTATCTACAATCTTATAACATATCCACATCATCCAGGATATGGTGGAAAATTAGAGGAGCAAAGAACTAGCACCTGTGACCCATCCTCAGGAAAAGAAGTAGACAACACATAACAGACTCCAGGTGACACTGCCACTCGTATTTGCAAAGATAGCAGTTACTCACATGGTTACTCAGAGTATGTTTAATAACAGAAACATGTAACTTTGGTAGGAACAAAATTTGAATCTCTACTTAAAAACAGGAAATAATAAAATAAGCAAAATAACACAAAGTTCAGTATCTGAAATAGAATTTTCAAAGGATGGACTTAACGGAAAACTGGAGAGTAGAAAACAAAAGGTCAGTTAACTTTAAGCCATCTATGGGGTTTTTTATTGTGAAGAACGAAGATCAAAAGACATGAAATAAAAATTTAGAGGTCTCAGTGACCTAGGAGAAACTAAGCATTAGCAGCATACATGAATAACTGAACTACAGAAGGAGAGAACAGCAAGACAGCACAAGAAAATCCCCGAGGAAATAGTTGTCTAAATGTTCCCAAAGATGGCAAAAATGTTGGCCTAGCACCCCCATGAAGCTCAGTCGATCAAATAAGGCTAAAGAAAAGCAATCCGCAACTCAAATCCTTCATTCCAAATGCTGAAAACAATACACATCAAAATCACCAGGACAAACATTTTACTCACAAAACAAAGCATGCTTCATTTAAACTCAACTCTTTGGCGGAGACAACATGGGAAGCAAGAAATTAAATGACAATTTTAAAACAATAAAACTACCAGGGATTCCTATGTTCAAATAATCTTCCTGTATCGGGGCAGGCAATTGGAACAGTTCCTTGACTTCAAACAGCTGATGTAATTTGTCAGAAATATACCCGAACGACAAGAAACAGGTGAGAACATTCTCCAAGCTGTAAAACGTCATGCCACGTGGAAAACCAAAAGGGGTATGAAGCAACAAAGAACATAAGGAACGTGGGGGAAGAGGCTAATGTGGAAGGCTACTTTTATATATTTCGTTTTTAAATTGGCTTTCCAGAACAACAATAACAAAAAAGTGACTGCACAAAAATATTTAGTATATATGTTGAAGTAACTGCCATAGCAGAGCAGCAAAGAAGGAAGGTAGAAGTAGATTTGTTTCATTGTAAGGGTGGTGATGGAGATAAATGAACAAGCTATAATGTGTGGAGAGTGGATTTTAAAGCAGAAAAAAGTAATTCTAAATATGTTTTGTCATATGAATAATATAACGACCCCTGCCATAATCATTAAAAACATACAGCGTGAGTTTAAAGTACAGTAAAGGGAACAAAGGGAACAATTAAGGCTTTGGTTAAGCCAGGTAAGTATGGGAAAAAGCAAAAGAGGACAAACAATAATAAATAAAACACAGGTGGAGCAAATAGACAACAGATAACAGTGAGATAGAGCTACATCCAACCACATCAATAATTACTAATAGCAAATGGAAATTTACTAAAGGTAAATAAAATATCCGTTCAAATAAAGTGATTGTGAGGTTGGTATGTGTCACTGTAAAAGATGGTCCACAGATGTTAAAACAAGGTTGAAAAAGAGAGATCATGCCTACAATAAGAAAAAAAGGGGATATGGATGTCAAAGTAAAATTCAAGAGGCGTGAAGTCGTAACGATAAGGTGACAAGATGTAGCAGCCATAGATAAGGAGTTTTATAATGACAAGAGTTGAAAACACAAGAGGAAAAAGGAAGAAATAATGTAAGTCTACAATGACAGGTGAAGATTTTAGCAATTCTTTCTCAGTAAAAGTTGAGAAACTTATGTAAGAATGTGGACTGAGAAGATGGCCTAGTGGGGAAAGTGCTTGCCTTACAATTGTGAGCATGTGAGATCTAATTACTTCTAATTCCCAAACCCACATATAGTCAGGCACGGCACTGCATAACTGTAATCCCAAACCCCCACAGGGAGATAGGGGACAAGGCGGCCAGGGGAAGCCAGAAGCTTGGAGGCCAGCTAGCCTGACATAGGCAGCAGGAAACGAGAGAGACTCAGTCTCAACACCTGAGGTTGGCCCTGTACTTCACATGTGCGGCATCACATGATCATGCCCATAAACATACACACAACCACATTCACACACATATGCATACACACAGACACAAACACACAAAAATATACATGTTATACCCACATAAGTAAAAAAAGAAAGTCATTTATGTAAGAATAAAAACTTACTGACACAGATTCAACTAGTGTGATGTAATTGTCACTTGTGAAACACTCTTCCAATAATTCCATTACATAAATATTTATAATGCAAATATTTTGACATAGTTTTAATAGACTATGTTATAAAACTGTGATTTAAGAGCAACAATCTACATTTCTACCTCAATAAATGAAACAAAGAAGAACTAATTAAGCCCAAAGTGGACTAGAAAGAGTACCTAATCAATATAAGGGTAATGATTAATAAAGCAGAAAACCCAAAGCATAGAGAAAAATCATTCAAAATTAAGAATTGGTTCTTTTAAAAGACCAGTAAAAATCAACCAGCTTCATAAAAACCCTCAGAAAAATAAATGAACCTCTGTTCATTTATGAGATTTCCACAGCTAACATCTTACGCCACAATGCACTATTGGACGTGTTCTTATTCAATGGGGGAAAGGACAGGGAGGGATATGTGCTCACTCAGAAAGCCAGGCTATGACAAGCACTGCCAAGTTCAATCAAACACTTCATATCACCAATATGTCCTTTCTCTCTAAATTGATCTGTACATGTATCAAACTCCAATCCATATCTCAGTGGGATTTATTGAACATAGAAATACAAAACACTTTAACATAGCCTAAAATTTTGGGGGAGAGAATCAACATTATATGATTTATTTTATAAGAAATCGAGGCTTACTCTAAAGCTTTAGTATTCAAGATTGCTGTGCTATGGAATATGCTATTGTTTACAGTTTGATCAATAGAATAAAATAACTCACATAATGAATTGATTTTGACAGAAAATGAAAGAAAGATGACTCCAGCAGAAACAGCTGCATCTAAATAGCTACTGGGAAGCCAGAGTCTCAGCCTTTACCCCATCCCCAACTCAGTTTGAATCAGAAGTCATAGAGACAAATACTAAGTTTCTTTTAAAAAGCATTCTCCAAAAGGCTTCTAAAGATTTTAGGGGGGAAATCCAAATTTCTGCAGTCATGGGAAAAGCAGGAGCAGGTAGGAATTAAATGCTTTAAGAGAGACATAATTTAAAAATTGACCTTGTAGCTGGGCGCACGCCTTTAATCCCAGCATGCAGGAGGCAGAGACAGGCTGATCTCTGTGAATCAGAGTTCAAGGCCAGCCTGGTCTACAGAGCAAGGTCTAGGACAGCCAGGACTAACAGAGAAACTCTGTTTTAGAGAAAAAAGAGTTAGAGCAAAAAGATGTAGCCCTCCAGAGCATAGAGAACATGGTTGCAACTCACGAGTCTGTTCTGTGAACAAACACTTCATAAAATCACATTAAGAACGGCTTAATAAGAGCACACAAAAGTGGCCATCAGTACTAATTGTTAGAAAGGGAAACATCACGAACTATAAGCTCACCATGCATTTTGAATGGTTAGTCTCTACAGTTAACACCCAGCGGAGGAGACACATCTGGAAAGATTATCATTCTTGGCAAGAGTATGAACGCTAAAGCCATTCTGGGAGAGTTGCTATCTATTCTTATAAAGTTCGGCTATGCTATACATGGCCCAGAGCTTCCACATATGGTGGTTTATCCAAGAGAAATGAAAATATATGTGCACAAGGAGGTGGAATAGCTTACACATGCCCACGAATCAACAATTTATTCATTCTAGCCCTAACCTGGAAAACAACCTCAAATGTCTAACACCACAACAAGAATGAGTGGACAAACTGGTTTGTTCCTATAAAGGATGAGTTCAGAGAGAGAGAGAGAGAGAGAGAGAGAGAGAGAGAGAGAGAGAGAGAGAGAGAGAGAGAGAGAGAGAGAGAGAGAGAAGGAAAAAGTAATTCAAGTCCTAGATGTACAGAGCACATGGGATGTATTTCACAGGCACCATATTGAGCTAAAGAGCTTATATTGTACAGAGAACGTGCTGGACAATTTCATCTTTATGAAATACTAGAGTGGACAAAGCAATCTCCAGTATAGTGACTATACAACATAGATCAACATAGATCTTGAGGTAGAAATAGGGGTTAGGAGGTAGCAACTAATTATAAAGGTTCTGAGGACCTTTTTGTGTTATTGGGGCTAGTGGCTATATGATTATATATATATACATATATATGTGTGTATGTATATATGTATTATAATTCTCATACTTAAAACATGAGCAGCTTATTTTATAAATCCTTATACCTCAATGTGGTTTATCAGCACGTGAAAAAATCTAATCATGTAATACACAGCAAGCAGCTGGCACATAGCATTAATATCTTATCTGTGGAATGAATTTCTTTGCTAAGACTTTACAAAGACAGAAAAGTGAATCTTTCTTGTTCTGCTTCCAGCATTCCAGTTCTAAACATTTTAGGCACGAAATGATAACACGCACTCCGTATTACATTCTCACAGTGCAGACACAACCTAAAGGAAAGAGAAGTTATGAAAGCTGTCAGACAAACAACCCAAGTTCCTTGAGAAATACTATCAACGCTTTAGCAAAACTGCTCTCGTGAGCCTCCAAGGCTGATCAATTTCAATGAATTAGTAGAAACATATATATGGATGGATGGATAGATTGCCTTTCTTGAAATTACACAAAATGTTGAGAGAGAACCTTGAATTCTGAGCAAGAGTGAGAGTGAGGAGAAAATGGAAATAGAAGAAGGAAGAAAGAAAGTGGCACACCATTGTATGGTGCCACAGGTGAAAAGTGGAAAGCCTGGAGAATCTCAATGCAGTGGTCACAGAGCCTAGCGTTCAAATGGTTTACTTGCATCTAGCTTCTTTTCTTTCAGGGCCATCCAAATCCTTTTCCGATCCATGTGCCTGAACTAAGTGATTGTTACCATTAGCTTTCTAACTATTTTATCCATTAAAAATCTGCAGGGCTGGAAGCCAAAATTGGAGGGTTAAGTTTTTCTTTTAATCCCTTAGGGTCCAGGTCACAGGCTGGGCACCAGGAGGATGCTGAAAGACAGCCCCTTGGTACCGAATGGCTCAGTGAAGGAGTTTGCTGCAGTCCTTGGAAACTTCTGACTTGCTTCCTCTTCAAAGGCTAGACAAGACAGAACCAGGACCATGCAGTGGCCATAGTAGGTTCTGTAGTTCCTTATCTCGCTCTGTGGGCATGACTGGATGGAACTACCTCCAAATGAGGCCCTGCTTCATTAGGAACATATCTTGGGGTGACCTGGATTTAACATCTATGCCTCTGCACACATCTACATTGTAGCTGGATCTAGGGAGGCCCATTATAACCAGCCCCAGTGTGGCTCCTGGGTGTACCCAGGGCGGGTATTAGTTAGTGAATGTGCAAAGTGCTTGGTGAGTTAACTATGAATTTGTCTTCAACATTTGTCTTAGTCTTGGCTGATAACCTACAGCGCAGAGGGGATCTTAGCAGAGAAGAAAAGACTGAATATGATTGAGCAAGGACAGTTTTGTTCACATGTTTTGAAAATCATGTTAGGGGCTAAGAGAGGTATTGTAGTAGTATTAAAATGTTGACTGGGGTGAATCATTGTTCTCTGTGCATCAGTAAAAGCCGGTGGGTGGAAACATACAGTGTGCTCTGCCCAGAAGTAAGAGGCTAAGAGGCTTAGATGAGATAGCTTACTGTGCCCCACATCTTCTAGAAAAAAGTGGGGAGGGCGGCGGTGGGGGTGCAGAAGGGTGTGACAAGACTCCTAGACCAGAATGTACTATGTTCTCAAAATGGAGTTCTTTTAGAATTTTAATCTCACCTTTCAAAATATTTCTGTAGTAATGGTCCAGTGCATTTATAACTAACCACCTTAGGTTATTTTTCAAATTTAGATATACTCAGTTTGACTTAAGGGCACTGGGAAAGGTGGGTACAGTTTTCTTAGAGAACAAATCCATCGGATAACTTCCAAGTCACATTAAAAAAATCTCCAGGCTACGATTCTGAGAAAATGCATTATGCTTAGAAGTGCTATAGTACCTCTCTCCCTGCGTGACCTTGGTAACTCTTTTTCTGGCTCACCACTGTCAAACCCTTGCGAGGTCTTACAAAGCATGCTGGGTGTGTTTTCATTGTTTCACACACAGGAGTCATTTACTTTCTGTCATTCTACATACAGAGTAAATTAGGTGTCTGTGGCTAACAGCCTTGCTCAAGTTACAAAGCCAGGAAGAGCCGTGACTGAGCTTTAGAAATGACCTAATAGTGCCAGTGTTCGTTCTTAGCACAGTGACCCTTCCGGGTCATCCAGAGCATGAGGCTGGGAAGAAAGAATTGACATGATCTGAGTCCAGGGCACCAAGGATGCCCAACTCTCTGCAGATTCTCCAACAGATCTGGATCTCTAAGTGCTCATAGCATCTGGCTCATTTGTAAAAGAGGGTGATGACAGCTGTATTATATTAGTGAGGAGATTAAAAAAAATTACGTCTTTTGCTTCTTGAGATTCTAATATACTCTCATCATACCCCTCTCCATCTCTTCCCACCAAACCCTCCTATGTACTTCTCCTTGCTTTTTTCAAATTTGAGGACTCTTTTTGCATTAATTATTGTTATATGCATATGCACGCCTACACACATATATGTGTGTATATTCATATATATACAGCTCGCTCATGCATGTATGAGTGGGCTTCACAACTCTGTATTTTGATTGGTTGTGGTTCCTATTATAGCATCCATCTGTGTGAAGATAGGTTTTCTTAGAGGGGCTGTGAGAACTAGATCATGGCGGATAGCACTGAGGAGATTAAATTACTTTGTGCTTGTGTAAAATACCTGGATGTACCCTTTGTGTCTGCTACTAGGTATTTGGAGTACAAACATGACTAAGACCAACAATAGTCCGACTGTGTTCATCAAAACAGCATCACGGGCTAGAAGGCCAGAATCTTGGCATTACCCTAGACCTATGAAATAAAATTCTTCATTTTTAGGGATCTTCTGACATGTTAGCATTTGAGAAGTTCTCTTGTCCATCCTCTCCCTGTCCCCCTGCCCATCCTCATTGCCTGCCCTTTCTGCTTCCCTTTCTACACAATGTTTGCCAAATTCATTTCCCCCTCACATACACACTGCTCTCTGGAAAAGCAATGCCTTCCAATACATCTTCCATTACTAGACTCCGAGTGGGTCATGTCATGTGTTCTGATCTCGCATGTGGAAAAAATGATCTGTACATATGTATTTGTGTCTACACATTTTCCTATTTTTCTACTCTGCAAAAATGCCTTTGATCTCCACTAATAATTCCATCACAGGCTCCATCTGTCTTGATTTTGATTGTCCACATTCCCGTGGGGCTTCTCCGGGGGCAGGCTGCGGGATGCCTTGCCAGACCTCACGGCATGGTTGCGTAATGCTGCATTCTCTGGCACTTTGCATCTTTTCCCAGCACCCATCAAAGGCACAAGGGAGCCTCGGATCAAATGCAGAATTGTTAAGAGTTAAATTCTGGCCAAAAGATGGAACGTTTGTTCACATAAATAAAAAAGCAACAAAATTAAAGGTGTTTTAAGGAGATTAAAGGCAAGCAAAGGCCAATAGGAATAGATGGAGAATGTAGCACGGAAGCTTAGGACCTTTGCAGGGAAGCATCCCATGCCCACTGTCCCCAGCAAGCAGTTTCTTAGGAAAATGGGTCATTGTATGAATGTAAGCACAGGAAAACAAGGTATTTCTTAAGAGTGAAATTGCCTCCATGAGTGGGAGGAGATTGAAAACAACAACAACAAAAATAATGCATGAAGGCTTCTCTTGGAAAGAGATTGTGTTGTGTTGCATAGCAAGTCGACAGAGATATACACCAATTTCTGCAGCCTCGGATCTCATGTCTCTCCCTTGCTGTACTTTTCAAATGCATGCCTATCTGTGCATTTCTCCTTCTTGGGACTGCAGAAGGTAACCAAAGAGCCCTGGCCTAGGAGACAGGGTTCATTTCACCTCTCTGAGTCCCAGTGTCACTCTTATCACATATCATAGTTTCACTAGTCTATCTCCAAGATTCTTCCACCTGCAGCATTCCCACCTTTAAAAATATCACAGCCGTCCCTTCAATATAGAGTGTCCCAAGCCTTAGGCTTTACTGTTAACTGGTAGCTAGCTGTGTGCTCCATTTCTGATCAGACAGGCATGCAAAACATTGCTGTCAATGTCCTTTCATTTCAGCATGAGGGAAAAAAAAAACATGCTATCTCCAGCAGGTGGCACAGAGTTGGAGAACAGGAGTGTGTGCAGTTCTAAGAGAAAAGAGAAAGATGACCTAGAAAAGAGAGACACATGGGAATAAAAATGGAAGGAATGAAGAGTTAGGATATTCCATGGATCTTGGTTACCACTGGGAGGGAAAGAGGGAGGAGGAAAAGAAGGAAGGAGGGAAGGAGAAAAGAAAGAGGTAGAGAGGGGGGCAGGGAGGGAAGGAGGGAGGGAGGGAGGGAGGGACGAAGGGAGGAAAGGAAGAAGGGAGAGAATCTCCCAACAGAAGTTGGAGTTACAGTGGTTGATTGATTAACTAAAACTTCAATGATACAGAGCAGTTGCAGTGTTGTAAGTACAAAGCCAAGTGATCTTGAGAAATCTTTACTCCCCCTTAATAGCCATTTGTTGCCCTGCTCTGTGTGCAGTCCAATATCTTTCTATTAGGTAAATCCTTTGGAATGCAGTTCCCCCAATTAACGGGTTAAGAATTGTCAGGTAGCATCTGCAGCCTATTGTACAGTTTCCTCTTCTCTGTTTTGCTCTAACCTGCCTAGCTGATGTGCCCACCAATGTATCTGGAAAGTGTGTTACCGTATGACTCTCTTGGTTCTAAAAAGTTTATGAAACTGCTACCTCATTGGAACTTGGTATTTGGAGAATCCCTGAGTCTTTGTTCCTGGGTCATGAACACTCAACTTTAGATCCAGAATAAGGCTTCTCTTTTCTTCCTTTGAGGTTTGAGATGTTTCTTTCCTTGACAAGAGGGAGGGATGGAAGGAGGACAGAAGGGAAGGCAGAGCACGATGTCTCCAAATAACTGCCAGGCAAAGGGAGTGGCCATGTGGTGTTACCTGTCCTGCAGACACATGGCTCAAAGACTCAAAAGACAGTTAGGGAAAGATTAAAATGGTGCTGCCCAGTGGAGACCAAGCCTTCTTCTCAGGGTTAACTCTTTATTCTTGGAAATGGTCCAATTTTGCTTTGAAAGAGAACACCTGTGTACCATTCCCTTCCCCTAAGAACTTGCTAGTTTCAGACAGTCTCACAGACGTCCTTGCTGCTACTGAAGGCAGGGTTGACATTTCTTTTCTTAAGCACTTATTTCATGCATTTTGACAGAAATATACTATTTTAGCTCGGAGCCCAGAGCCCTAATCGATCTCAAGAAGACCTGGTGCAATTGACGGAGTGCTTCCTGCTGCAGCTTCTAGGAGCAGAAACTCACCTGAAAGCAAGATGTGCCAGCATCTATCAAACGAGCAGGCAGCAGAGAAAATGAAAAACTACAGAGAAGGAGCCAAGACCTGAGTTCCAACCTGTGCTTCGAGGTAAAGTTTTTGTTTGATCTTGTGAAAGCCAAGCTTTGTGAGCCCTCATTTTCATACAAAAAGAAGTGAAAAAACCCCATCATTACTGATTTCCTCAAGGGTGATGAGAATACCTATCAGTTTTCTCAGAAATGCACATTTTTCTAGTTTCTGAACTTTTCCCTTGCCTGATATCCCTCATCAAGTAAGATGAAATAGATTCTTCTCATTTGGGAAAAGGTTGGAAAGTTGCTTTATCTTGCTAGCTCATTTTCAGTTCAATTTGAAAACAGTTAAATATATCTCAATCATATGAAGAAGTACCTAATTGCATTGAAATTTTGTGTGTCTGTGGAGGGGGAAACCCTTCAAATGTGACTTGATTTCCAAAGGAGACTAATCCAAGTTGATGGAAAGGTTACATTGCAGAACTTCAGAGAGAGAATCGGTTTATTTCTGTCATTTTTCACTATAATTAGGGTTTACACAACAGAATTTTCAATTGACACAACAATTTTGTATCTATGGAAGAAACTTGAAAACTAATAAAACCCAGTTTATTCTCTTTAATTCTTGTTTGCAACATTTCACATATAAAATCCTTTTCCTTGTTCGTGCCAAAGAAGAAAAGTGACAGAATATCAAATAGTTTGAGGTTCAAATTCCTCATTCTTCTCAGCAAGTTTAGTCAACGGGACAAAAAGAGATTATAGATTTTTTTTTTCTTTTCAGAGTCTTCCTTTTATAATCAGTAGGCCATTATGGGAACAATTAATGGTAAGCTGGAAATTTAATCCACTTTCATACCTTGTCCTTTTTAAACGTTTTCACTTCTGCTAGTGAGCAAAATTGATATTTGCATTGGTAGCTTCTTGTGTGACTTTCCCTGGGCACTTAGAAGCAAATACCATTTACCAAGTTAGGGTACCAACAATCAACCGAAGGAAAAATTCCACCCACGTAAACCAACGAGTTTATCCAATTTACTTACAGGCTTATTTGCCACACCACGAATGACTCACAGGTAGCTATACTACCAGAAAGCCATCATAGTACAGGTAACAACTTGCAGATGGTTCCACCAAGGAATCTACTCTGCTCCCAAAAGTTAATGAGTTTTTGGGAAGAACCTTAGGAAGTCCTAAGCTTCCTGGGTCTTGTGTTGTCAACATTCTAAGCCTGGGACCTTTCCTTGGTTTCTTGAGTCTTGTGAGCATCCCTCCCTCTTTTAGGGGAATATGTTTTGATTCTGACAAAAATCTGATTCCACAATGGGTTTGGAATTACAATGACTGCCATCAACCATTAACCTCAGCCTGGAGCATGTTGCTCATGGCATCTCACTGCTCACGGATAACAAGGAAGGAGAATGGCCCAACAATGCAAAGAGGACCTGTAGGAAACAGCGTCATCCCTCTTTTTCTTGCTACTTGCAGCTGATTTCCAACTGAGCCAGGAGTCACACCTTTCAAGACATGCCTGGGAGGGATTAAATTTATAATAACCCAGGCAAACCCTGCTTTGGGGTTCTATATCTGGTAGAGAAAACCATAAAGCTTTTGCCCATCTTCAGTTCAAGGACAGCCTCTTCCTGAGGTAGCCTTCCTCTCTCTTTTCCCACTTGACTTAAAGTGAATGCGCATGCTCCTCTCCCTGGGATGAGGCTGTGTGTGGTGCGCCAAATGCTTTTCTTGATGGTCTTTATTGCAAGCCTTCTCTGCCTCTTTTCCTTGATTTATTTGACCCCCATTATCCTTGCTCCTCGCTGACCCTCTAGAATTGTTATGGAGATTACAGGAGACTGATGTGACTGTGTTTAAAAATCAGGATGTGCGAAAGTCATATCCCACTCTCCACTCAACTATGGAGAATATTCTGTCCATTGGCTAGATCTGGGAAGGGGTTTAAAGTTTACCTCCTGTATTGTCCTCGGCTGGTGCCTTAGTTTGAGCGGGACCCCTGGGCCCAAATCTGCCTATCATATTGTTCTACTTGTAGATTTCTAGGACCCTCTGTATCCTTTTATTTTGCTATTCTCCCATGCGTCTCTCATTTAGAGTCCCAATAGGATGCCTTCCCCTCTGTCCCAGTTTCCTGGTAAGTGAAGGCTTTTGTGGGACATGCCCCTTGGGCTAGTATGCAGATATAAGTGAGTATATACCATTTGATTCTTTCTGCTTCTGGGTTAACTCACTCATTTGACCATGTCCCCTGGAGGGGGAGACCTGGTGGCACTCAGAGGAAGGACAGCAGGTAGCCAAGAAGAGACTTGATACCCTATGAGAATATATAGGGGGAGGTGATCCCCCTCAGGAACAGTCATAGGGGAGGGGAATAATGGGAAAATGGGGGGGGGGAGGAATGGGAGGATACAAGGGATGGGATAAACATTGAGATGTAACAAGAATAAATTAATAAAAAAAAAAAAATCAGGATGTGCTAGGCGTTCTCGGTTGACACAATACTGTCATCGTCAACTCCTCCAAACCTTCAGCTAGTTCCAAGTTAAAGGTAGACATCATCATCTGCCTAGTTCCTGTTTGTCCTTCTCTGTCTTCATTCTCACTTCTTCTCTACAGCCAAACTTATGTTTAGTGCACCGGTGGCTGAAGCATACAGATGCGGATATAAACTAATAGTCTGTCTTTCACAAATCCCTGCATGATTTCAGGGTCTTTTAACCTAGCCAACAAGATTAGCATACTTATTTGGCACCGTAAAACTCTGCCCGAGACTAATCATTTCCCCCTTATTTATGTAACACTCATGTGCTTTGAGAATAGAAAAAAATGTTAATATTATTTCAGTTGTTACAGATGGTGTTTTTATCACTTTTCAAAAATAATTTTTGTTTTGGAGTTAAAAAAAAAAAAACAACACAGCGTTATCCAACACAACTTGATAAGGAACAAATTTAGTAAATGCAACATATTTCCTCACACAGAGAAATGGGGTATAAGTAAATTGAGGAAGAAAACAAATTAACATGATACATTGACATTTTGTTTATATTTACAGCCATAGACCGAGTTCTGGAGAAGTGAGAGACTCTGTCTCAAAACTAACCTAGACAGTAACCAATAATGACACCTGATTTACTCACACAAATGTTCCCTTGCATACCTGAACACACACACACACACACACACACACACACACACACACACACACACACACATATACAAACACACAGTATGCCAAGCCTTTTTCATTCACTAATGCCATTTATTCACATTGAAGATAAAAGGACAGTTTACTTTATTTGAATATTCTTACTATGTCCTAGGAGCCACTTTTGCTCTTTTTTAAAATATATTTTATTAATTTTTTCATATTACATCTCAATTGTTATCCCATCCCTTGTATCCTCCCATTCCTCCCTCCCTCCCATTTTCCCCTTACTCCCCTCCCCTATGACTGTGACTGAGGGGGACCTCCTCCCCCTGTATATGCTCATAGGGTATCAAGTCTCTTCTTGGTAACCTGCTGTCCTTCCTCTGAGTGCCACTCAGATCTCCCCATCCAGGGGACGTGGTCAAATATGGGGCACCAGAGTTCATGTGAAAATCAGACCCCACTCTCCACTCAACTGTGAAGAATGTCCAGGAACCACTTTTGCTCTTGAGTCATGTAGAAATACTGCAACTTTGAGTCACATAAAGCTCAGTAGTGACTTTATTAATCAAGGCTATTGATTCCCCTAACAGGTCTTGAGATAACTAGCATAGGTCAGCTCTCTCAGAGCACATCCTTACTAATTTCTTTTTGCACCATCTTTACTCCTGGGTACCACAACTTCTGAAATAGGAGAGGGGGACAGAACAAAAGCTTTGTCATTTTAATTGGGAAGAGATGTCCGTCACAGCATGGAGCCTTCCTAAGATTCTTCCATGTATAACACAGAGAGGGGAAAGATGGCTGTGGTGATAAAGACTTCTGTGTGGATACTAACCAATTGCTTCTACTGGTCATTTTTAAAGCTAATTTAATTCTTAACATTATCCCAGTACACACTTAGAAACTGAGGCTTAAAGATTTGACATATTTCCTGAACTGAATCAGCAAAATAAAGTCACAGAAACTAGGTAACATCAGCACTGCTCAATACTAAGGGTCACACACAGGCAATTTACTGTACTTTCTTGCATATTAAGCAAATTTAGATTAAGTAAGTTAGAAAATAGAAATAAGAATTATTTTGTGTCATGGCATAATGGGACTATTTGAAGGTAGTAAACATTTGAGTCTAAGAAGCTTTGTTTAAAAAAAAAAGCCAACGTCATGAAAAGAGCTAAATATCAAAATGGCAGTTGTCTTGAAGATTAATTGGAAACTTTCTATAGAGTGCAACTCTCTTTTTATAATATAATGTGAGTAAATAGAAGTTTTACAAGAAAACGTAAACTGTGAACCAAGAGGAATAGTGCATGCTAATTCTACAGGCTCTGTTCTTTTTTTCTGCTATGTTTTCTTCTAGATATATCATATAAAGCCTGAAAAGTGCCAGTCACAATGGCAAGTGAGTGGCAGATATGAATATATATTGTGATAGCTAAAATTATTGTCTGTATTCTCTATGTGGCTGTATCTGTAGTTTAAATTAGAGGGACCACTCTGCCCATTTATCCCAACTGTCATGTGATACCACTCCTAACAGAGGAAAAAGCAGTTATTTTCAGGAATACTTTGGTGTACTTTTGTCCTCTTTTTATAATGAAAGCCTTACCAAAGAGTCCATAAGATGGGATAAAGTATTTTCTAGCTACTATCCAAAATCAGATCAGTTCAGCCAGGATGGGTTGTCTTCCTCTGTGTCTATGCAGGTCTAGGGCTCAATCTAGAGTGAAGGCTTCCCAAGTTGTCCCTGCAGGTAAATAAAGCTTGCAAAAATGGAATGGAAAACTTTTCATTAGGGATAGAGAATGCCAATAGGTAAATATGATGTCATAATGCATGTAATTATTTCTAAAATCTTCCAATAACTAAAAAAAAAAGGTGTGTGTGTGTGTGTGTGTGTGTGTCCATCCACAGAGTCCAGAAAAAAGGCTTTGGATCCCCTGGAGATGCTAGAGATGAAGTTACAGGCAGTTGTTAGCTGCCTGATACAGGTGCTGAGAACCGAACTTGTGTCTTCTGCAAGGGCAGCAAGGACGATTAATGTCTGAATTATGTCTTCTTCCCTGAAATGAATCTTTTTAAAAGTTGCTTGTGCTTTAGAAAGTGGTAAAAAGGTGAGGAGGAAGCCAGTATGCTTTGAGGTTTTTTTCCTATGTGCCACTTACTGTGGCTCTAGTCTACGCCCTCTTTAAAGACAGGAAAGTGGAGGCTCATGGAGGCTCATGGCACATGGATAGAAGACCCTAGAAAGGAACTAAAATATGGACAACTTGAAACCATTTTGTACAACCCAGCCTCTCAGAGTCCACTGCTTTGATGAGAAGAGTTAAGCAGAGCAGTGTTTCATCAGAACAATAGAAACCCTAACTAGACAGAAATAGTGCTGGAAGTTGGCCGTGGACGGATGGGCCCTGGTGTCTTGGCAGAGATCAAGACACAGGCCTGCTCTACAGAGCCTTTG
The DNA here is from genome assembly GCF_903995435.1 of Acomys russatus. Lineage (NCBI taxonomy): Eukaryota > Metazoa > Chordata > Mammalia > Rodentia > Muridae > Acomys > Acomys russatus. The sequence continues at coordinate 22,900,391 of NC_067148.1, forward strand.
AAGTTCTTTTCTGACTCCCCTTTCACTATACCTCCATCCATTTAACCTGCCTTGTTCTCTATTAGCAAAAGTGTTTGCTAGTCCTTAAATTCTTCTCATATTATCTTTAAGGCTAGGCAGCATGATACAATGGATGGATATAGCTCTGTAACTTATAACAAGGTATTATTTGAATCTCATAACATGTTTTAGTCTCTATCTATTCACTCTTTTTAAAATACATATATGTATTTATGTACATATGAATATACATGTATGTATATATGAAGTGTTGTCTTCTTGACATGACATGAACATTGCACTCATGAACTGGCTGCAATATGGCTACTTACCTAAGACCTGCACAAGATCAAACCAACATTATAAAAGGCAGCACTAATTGGATTCTGTGGGTTATGAAAGGGGAGAGGGGATGAGGGGGGCACAAAGGCTGTTTTGGGTGTGTCTAGGGGGAATATGAGGGGTTAGAGTGGGGTAGGTGTGGTAAAGATGCATTGTATGTATGTATAAAATTATCTAAAATAAATAAAAGATATCCTAATAAACAAATAATCGATATTGTCCAGCTTCATGCCAAGCACATCTAATAGGTATTTAGGATTTTAGACAGTGCTGCTCCAACTGCTGCCTATCACTCCCATGTAAAAGTGTTCAGTAGTCAGGGCTCATTTTGTTATAAGTGACATAAGAAAGAAATATAACTCCAAGTAGGGAAGACAAAAGAACCAAAAGGAGAATTTGTCTCCAGGAACAGCGCAGTCTGGGGTTCGCAGATCTGGTGCTTGCCGTCTCTAAATAGGCTCACTACACACAGGACTCTTTCATGGTTACTCCAGTAAAAAACTAGTAATACCTGATTGCATTTAGAGTCCCACCAGTTTTTGGATTTGTGAGGCTTGGAAGATCTACTTGGTAATAGCTATTCCTTTGTTCTTTATTTCCCAGTGGCCAGTTATTTCTATCCATAAATGAAGTTTCTCATGCATGCTGTCGTAGTTAGGATTTCCATAGCTACAGTGAAGCACCATGACCAAAGTGCAGTTGGGGAGGAAAGGGTTAATTTGGCTTACACTTTCATATCGCTGTTCATCTTCTAAGAAAGTCAGCCAGGGACTCAGGTAGGGCAGGAAGCTGGAGGCAGGAGCTGATGCAGAGGCCATGGAGAAGAGCTGGTTTTTTTGGTTTGGTCCGTATGGTTTTACTCATCCTGCTTTCTTATAGAACCCAGGACCACCAGTCCAGGGATGGTACCACCCATCATGGGATGGGTCCCACCCCATAAATCACTAATTAAGAAAATGCCTTACAGTCTGATCTTATGGAAGCATTTCCTCAACTGAGGCTCCTTCCTCTCAGATGACTCTAGTTTGTGTGTCAAGTCGATGTAACACCAGCCAGCAGAGAAGTGTTCATCACCATCCAAGACTCACAGACTGGGTATCACAGATGTAAGGAGGAGTCTGCTCAGTGATCAGAGAAGAGGAGGAAGGATTCTAGGTAAGTAGAAGCACTGGACCATCACTTCAAGGGGCTCCCTATATACATATGGTGCTTTGTGACTAAATGCACATTAGGGAAAAGGAAACCTCATTTCTTTTGGGATGGCAGGTGTATATTTGAATGAGTTCCCTAAGTCCTTAGGACCCCAAAGAACACCATTGTTTTAAGAATATCATTCCCTAGTATTAAAAAAAAAAAAAACAGTGACCTGAACTGGGTAAGGGTTGAAATTCCAGTGTTCTTGTCTGCAATATAGAGTCTCTCCCTTGGAGTATGGACCAGATACGAGAAAGAATCCCACCCTCATGACTCCAAGTTCAATAGCAGCCTTCATGGATACAGACCCAGTCCATAAGGCATGGCAGAGTGTCTAGGCTGATCAAGTCAGGGTGAGCACTAGTGACATAGGGGACACTAAGCTTATTTTTTAAAAAAGATTTATTTATTATGTATACAATGCTATGCCTGCATGTAGAAGAGGGCATCAGATCACATTATAGATGGTTGTGACCCACCGTGTGGTTGCTGGGAATTGAACTCAGGACCTCTGGAGGAGAAGTCAGTGCTCTTAACCTCTGAGGCCACACCTCCAGTCCAAACTACTAAATTTATTACCTGGCATATACTACAGGCTTAACTTGGTTTTTTTGATGACGATTTGTCTTTGTCATAAGAAGAAAACTCTTATTATTAACTTTTGTTAAGCACTTTGTCTACCTAGTAAGCCATCACAGCTAAAAATCTATTTTAGTTTTACATTATATCTTTCTTTTGATATGCAAACTTTTCTTAATGTAAGAACGGCATAGAATTGCATCCAGACTCCTTGCTTGGAAAGCTATCCTTAAACTCTGATATCATTTGGTTATATTTTCAGAAACAATTCCCACCCATACTACCCTATTCCATATTAGAGCATATGCCTACTTGTTAATAGAGCCTTCGAAGTTGTCCATACAACTGTAAGCCTGGATTCCGTGACTCCTTCTTGATCCCTTTGTTTACCACTAATCAACACGTCAGCATTGTCACTCTATTCAGTAGAAAGGATCATGACATAAATACAGAAAGAAGAGAGATTTTATACAGGAAGTAGAGGAAATACACACATTCGTCATGTCCTTTGGTCTGTTTCCGGCTCTTTATCAAGCAGATATTAAACATAGTCTCCATCTCTCTTTCAAGAAACACTTGCTGGAAGGAAGTGCTCGGCACACAGTCTCCAGCTCTTACTGTCCTCATGCCCTGACCGCCATTTCCCCACAGCTACGCTGCTCTCAGAGCCACCTGCATCCGGCCCAATGCAGGACACACTGGTTGTCTTCAATTGCTCCAGACAGCACAGCAGCACAGACTTTTACATTACTTGCCTTCATTCACCATAAAGTCTACCTCATTCTCTTTCTCTTCACAATTTTTGATGCCTAATAAATGGGTTTTCCTCCCCTAAACTCTGTCTCAATGCATTCTTCCACTGAACATAACTGACTAACCTGATCAAAATGTCACACCCAAATAATTTCTATAATTTCCAATGAAAGGCATATTTTATAAAAATCCATATTTTCTATTTTTAAGAGCAATTCAGGAAATCTTACAGCATTAGCTATATGAGAATTTGGATGGTAAGGTTTTTTTTTTTCCTCCCAGAGGGCTAATTCTAACATGTTAGTGTTGGATTCTAAAAGGAGCATACTGGGCAGAATAAGTGACACCCAGCCTTTGCATACCATATGACGAGAAACAAACACGCTTCATGCATGGGTGATATTTAGAGCCACGTTCGTCATGAGAATCACCATATGCTTCAACTGTTACAACCATGGTAACTGAGAAAGGAAATACACACCTCATTTAGTTATAGCGCACATATTTTTGTGATGATCTCTTCAGATACAAGGCCATAACAACATCCTTCCTACTAATCATCCAATGTCTCTTTCCCATTTTTAAGTAATAGATAACAGACACAATTATTCTAAGGCTGAAGATGCTGACCTATCACAAAGTAATGAAAGTCAAAGTCTGTATCAACAAACATATCTAGAATTAAGAGAGAGAAAAAAAAAAAAAAAAAACAAAAACAAAAAACAAAAACAAAAACAAAAAAAAAAAAAACCCAGTTCTCTAACCACAAAGAGAGGCTTCCAACCCCTGGTTGTCTGTTTCTTTAAAAGAAGCATTTGTCAGGAAAGCAAAGGATTCTTGTAATCACAGGCTTTGTCCATCTTTTAGGTTTGACTTTGTTTTGCCATATCGGTGGGTTTTCTGCTTCTTTACATTGGCTCTGATAATGTCAGCTAATTATAATGGCCTTAGTTACTAATACTACAAAACAACACCAAACATTTACATAAGATTTAATTATTTAAATTATTTCTCATTAGGTCTGGAGAGATGGATTAGTGGTTAAGGGTGTTTGTTCCACAATCATAAAAAAACAACTACAAAAGAAAAAGACAAAAACAAAAAAACCAGAGTTCAGATTCCAGCACCTACATAATCACTTATGTGCCTACAAATGTCTGTAACCTCTGCTACCAGAGGGCCAGATATAGAAAGATCCTTAAGATCTTTCTGTGCTAATCTCTAGAGTGTGAGGTCTAAGTTCACAGAGAAGCATTTCCTGGAAAAAATATAGGTTGAGATTGAGAGGTCTGATGCCTTTTTCTGTTCCCACTACACAAACACAGACAGACAGTCAACACACACACACACACACACACACACACACACACACACACACACACACACAGAGAGAGAGAGAGAGAGAGAGAGAGAGAGAGAGAGAGAGAGAGAGAGAAACACACATACAAACATAACTGACAGTCCCATTTGGATTGACTAACAGGAGTCACAGTTGTATGGCCTGGTTGTTTGTGAGATGGCCTTGTACAGTACAGAAATCTCATAAGATTCAGGGCTCCCAAAACCATATTTACATAGTCATTGATTGACAACAGTTAAGAATGTTATGTCTCCTCTCAAGGCTAAAGCTATGACTCAGGGCCTTGAACAGTAATCAGAAGCCTGCTGTTCTAGTCCTCAGTGTCTCCTACAGCGGATGATGAGGGTGGAGTCAATACCCAATTTCCTCTTCCCTCCTGATTTCTAACCAGGTAATCACTATGAAGACACAGTTCAAAGGTGGCCACTTGTAAAACAGATTTGGAATGTGCGGGTGCCTTGAGTTTTAACAACCTGGATTCTAATACCGGCAGAAAGAACAGCCTGTCCAACCGGCAAGCCCAGTGCTTTGTTACAAACACCTAACTGACCCAGACAGAAGCAGACCTTTCCCCTAAGATGACCTTCAGATAGCTATCCCTTTATCTTCAAGGGAAAGCCTGTCCTCAAAGGCACATACCTCCAGCAATCTCCAAATCAAAGCCTTGGGTATGTTGGCAGGAGCCTTTCTTCCAATTCCGGTCTGGACTACATCCCTGGATAATGCAATCTTTTCAATATGTGTCAGTCTGTCCTCTGCCTCTTGACCTCTAGGTATATAAAAGATCTTCTCAACTCTTGGAATTCACTTTTATAGTCATAACCTGGACCTTAGGATGAATCAGGTTTTCCACACCACTGATATCAGAAGCTGCAGCGTTAAACCAGCTGCTCCCTCTGACAATAGCTGCCTCTCTGTAAATCTCCTATTCATCCACAGCACATCTGCTGCTGGACAGATACAAAATTGCTTGTTAACGCTCACATAATTTAATCCCACTCTGTTCTCACTTCCTTCCTTTCATAGTCTAAGATGCACAACGCATTGATGAATAGTGGCACTCCGTGTAGTCATTTTACACCTCCACGTTTGTCACCTCTGCATCCTCATCCTTTTCTATGTTCTAGGCTGTGTCAAATGAAGGAGTGGTGACTGAAGATGCTGGTAAAACGATGTGATAATGATTAAAATTTTCAGCAGTAGAACAATATTTGTTAAAGTACAGAATTTAAAATGACAGAAGAGAAACATAATCCCTTATTCTCTGCCAATGTAGAAATTATAACAACCAAAAAAAAAAAAAAAAAGCCAGATGAGAAGAAAATACATTGGATTGGAGGCAGAATAAACTTGCTGACGCTTCATTTATAATAGTCTGGAGCAAAAGGATATCATTCAGTGTCAACAAAGAGAGTAAAAAGCATAAGAACATTTAATGGCACAAAATCAAACAGGAAGAAAGATAATATTATTGACTAAATGGGATGGTGTGTGTATGCAAACAGACAAATGACCTGTGGTCCAGAACAGCAATTTCAGAATCAAAACCAAATACAGAGCAGAATTCAGAGGAAGGTAACAGGGAGCTTGTAAATCAACACAGAAAAGATATTGTCCCATAAGGGACTCAGCAAACTAGATAGAGCCCTGAGCCAATACCTCACCATGAGTAGCAGAGTAAACTACAAACAATCCAAAAGATTAATTTTTAAAGAAAAAAAAATTGCTGATGCATAGAGGTGTCCTAATACCTGAGCCCTGGGTTTAGTCCTGGCAATCTTTCTTTCTCCCTTTGAAAACTTATAAGCCAGGCCTCCACACTTCTCATTTTTCTCTGCCTTTCCATCAAAATGGCCCACTAAACCCTATGTACAGCATTCAAGAGCTTTTTAGCCCACAGATTCAAAATCTTTCACATGTGCCCCACAGAGACACGTAGCCATGTTTATCTTAGCAACAACCCAGCTTTGTGGTAACAATGTTATGTTTTTTTTTTTTTTTTTTTTTTCTGTTGTGTTTTAAAATACGCTTTAGGAGAGCCAGCAGGCTGACCAGGGCAGCTGCCACCCAGGCCCAGGCCTTTGAGTTGACTCACCCCAAAATCTACATCGCCTGTGACTGTTGGAGCACATGAAAGGGCTGACCCTGCTGATCCAAAACTGCAGGGTCTCCATGACTCAGGGCAACAACAGGATAAGCAGGAAGAGTCCCAGCAAGGATCCAATATTGATGGTGTCACATAAGTCAGAGACCTCAAACCAAACCAATGAGTCACTACAATGAACGTTCGCAAATGAAGGTGTGTGGACAGAGGGGTATGCTGTGGGACACGCTGAGAAACCCTACAGCTTCCACGGTGAGATGTTTTCCATGCTTTGTATTGTTTTGTTTGTGTCTGGTTGGTTGGTTGTCCCTGTGTTTTTAGTTTGGGGAGAGGTTGCAAGAGTGGAGAGCAGATTTGAGGGAACAGGGAGATGAACAAGACTGGGTTGCAGAAACCCACAAAGAACCAATAAAAGTTTTTAATAAAAATGAAAAAGTTCCCCCTCGAGGCTAGAAAGATAGCTCAGGGGTTAAGAGCACTGGTTAAAAGCTCTTCCAGAAGTCCAGAGTTCAATTCCCAGCAACCACATGGTGGATAACGAACATCTATAATGGGATCTGATGACCTTTTCTGTCATGTATGTGTACATGCATGCAATAGAGCACTCATAAACCTAAATAAATACATCTTTAAAAACAAAAAGGTTGTCAAATATTTTACTCAATATTCTGCTTTTTCCTTATAATAATAAAAATGAACTTAATCCGTTGGCAAGGAAACAAAACAACAAACAACAACAGCAACAACAAAATGTCCTTTTAAAAGGGCATCAGGAGGGAAGGATTTACCTTGCCATACTTTGGCAGCTGGGATGTAGTCAGTGTAGCATGACGGGGAACACATGGCAGTAAGCAGGAATGTGGGCAAGCCTGACTCATAGTGTATCTATCATCAGGAAAAGAGAGGGACCAAACAGGAAGTAGAGCCAGTAACCTGCTCCCTATGGTAAGGCACCACTTCCTGAATGTTCCACACCCTTCCCAAACAGTACCACCAACTGTGGATCACGCCTTCTAACATGGGAGCCTATGAGGGACATTTTGCGTTCAAACCACAGCATCCCTACACATTGACAATGACATTAAACCAAGATCAAATCACATGATACGGGAAAAAAATGTAATTTATGTCACAAAACACTAATCTTTAATATGGAGTCATTGAGAAGAAAATGGCCACCAACAGACTGGCTAAGAAAAAAATGGACAAAGTATGTGATTAAGAATTCACAGTAAAAGCATATGAACAGCGGTTAAAATTAAAACCTCTCGTTAGGCTAGCATTATTACAAATTAAAGCTAAACCGTGTACATTTCCACTCTGTTTGGAATGGCAAAATGCCAACCATTCCTTTTATCATGTTCTTTGTGATAAGATCTATGGAAAAAGATAGTCTCATCCATTGTAGTTCAGAATTTTAATCAGCATCATTTTCTTTTTCTTTTTCTGACTGTCAGATTTCTTTTCTTTTTTTTTAAATTTTTATTAATTTATTCTTGTTACATCTCAATGGTTATCCCATCCCTTGTGTCCTCCCATTCTTCCTTCCCTCCCATTTTCCCCTTATTCCCTCCCCTATGACTGTTCCTGAGGGGGATTACCTCCCCCTGTATATTCTCATGGGGTGTCAAGTCTCTTCTTGGCAACCTGCTGTCCTTCCTCTGAGTGCCACCAGGTCTCCCCCTCCAGGGGACATGGTCAAATGTGAGGCACCAGAGTACGTGAGAAAGTCATATCCCACTCTCCTCTCAACTGTGGAGAATGATTTGACCGTTGGCTAGATCTGGGTAGGGGTTTAAAGTTTACCGCCTGTATTGTCCTTGGCTGGTGCCTTAGTTTGAGCGGGACCCCTGGGCCCAAATCTGCCTATCCTATTGTTCTACTTGTAGATTTCTAGGACCCTCTGGATCCTTCCACTTTATCAGCGTCATTTTTATGGGGAGCACTTGTTCATAACTACAGATGCATGTTGTCTGGGAAAGTCCACTTCCAGAAAGTAACCTTTCGAATACTTTATCCCACACACTGTGAGGTTGCTCAGTGCACACTGTTCCTGATGGTAAAGATTACAAAGACTGTAAGTTACCTCAGCAGGAAGTTGAGCAGATAACATTTATCTGGTGTTCACTGGAAGACAACCCAGCCGTTCGTCTGATGGACTATAGATAGTGCCTGCTTTTCTATGCTAATGTGGAAGTTCATATTCTACAGAGCACAGGTCAAGTCAGACCTACTGCCTGATTTCAGGAATAGCTTTTAGTTAGATTGATTGGAACAACACAGTATCTGTTCCTTTACAGATGTTGCATTTGCCTGTGTTTGTATTAAATGGGGGTGGAGCGTGTTGAAGGATTGCAATGGAAGCAGTAGAGCCTGCAAAGCCCCGAACAGTATCTATTGCTGTACAAAGACTATTTACTAATTCCTTTTCTATCTTCCTCTGAACTCATTTAGCCTTTTGAAGGTCTATGTCTACAGGCTGCAAGCTGAGTTTTCTTGTTTCTGCTTTCCTGAACACACTGATACTTACCAGTAATAATGCCAATCAACAATAACAGAGGATTAAGGGAAAGAACCCGATCCTGCCATCTAGACTGTGGGTCTGTGGGGATCTTATTCGACTGCTAATGGCCACAGTCCCCCAGGCAACTTTCCAAGAGGAGTTGTATTATATGGGTTGAGAAAAAGCAAGTGGTGTACATGGTGCACAGACCCAGAAAGTAGATATTTTATTCTGTCTTTGTTGCTTTTTTTCAATGCTGGGGAATATAAAATCAGAGTTTTATATATGCTAGATAGGCACTTAACCACTGAGCCACATCCCCAGCTTTCACTCTCTCACTAATTTTCAATCAACTTTGTCTTAGAGAAATTTTAGACTCACAGAAAAATGTAATAGGAAGTACAGAGGATGTCCATGACTTTCCATCAGAGTGGCACAGGTCACACCTGAAGAGTGTTCAATAGCACATCAGCACCACTCAGAGCCCATGTTTACCTTAGTGTTTGCTCTTATAGTGCTACATTTATTTCCTTTAAGTCAAAAATGTAATGTGATATTTGCCTGAAAAAATTTTGATAAAATGATTTTCTTAGAGACTGCTTTATTGCTGTGAAAAGATATCATAGCCAATCTCTTATAAAAAGAGAACATTTAATTGGAGGCTTGTTTATTGTTTCAGAGGTTTAGTACATTATCAACAAGATGCATATATATATATATATATATATATATATATATATATATATATATATATATATATATATATATAGAGAGAGAGAGAGAGAGAGAGAGAACTGGGTCTAGCATGGGCTTTTGAATCCTCAAAGCCCACTCGCCCCCAGTGACACACTTCCTCCAACAAAGCCACACCTCTTAGTCCTTTTAAACAATTCCACTCCCTCGTAACCAATCATTCAAATATACGAGCCTATTGCCACCATGGGCTCACATACAAATATATAAACATATGTGTTTTATTTATATGTTATATAAATCTACATAAGCATACATTCCTCATGTATGTTCAGAATAAGGAAATGCAAAGAAAGATAATATTAGGACTAGCCTAAGGCTTTTCTAAGCCAATAGTTGATAAGCTGAGGTGCAAGTTTCTATGGAGAGAACAAAACCACAGATCATTGGGAACCGGACCCACACTGGTAGAACTCCAGTGATGTAAGCTAGAGCAAGAGTGGTCTGTAACAGGAATGCTGAGATGGGCCCGGTCCAACAAGGCATGGCTCTTCAAGAGTCTGATGGAAAGCATGAACAGACTGGAAAGGCATCTTTCACTAAAATGTTGGGACACATTCGGGTACAGCAAGGACAGATATGAGAAGGAGCTGTGAGCACTGTCCTGCCAGCAGATGTTGATACCTTGGGTTAGATTGATGGTCATCATAAGGATGGGGAAAATGTGAGGAATCTGAAACTCTCCTGACTTATTAATGCTACTACTTATTGGTTATAAGAGTTCATGTAAGGAGCAAATGAGGAGGACTAGGCAAGCCCCTCATGCTGAGAATACATCATTTGGTAAAATACCAAGTCCTAGCAAACATACAAAACTAGTCTATTTTTTTTTAAATGCTATACATGATCTTTTCCATTAGAAATATTCAGTCTAATGAAGACAGTTCTATGTTTGACACATACTTTCCAAGACGTTCTTTGTGAAAGTTGTCCTATAAAATGAAGGGGGGAAAAGAGAGTACAGATTCTGACAGGTAGATTTTATGTGGCAGATTTGAAAAGGGGACCTGTTATTCCCACTGCAAATCCACTGACTGGAAATGAATTACACCATCTTGGCTGGTTGCAAAAGTGGTTAGAAAAACTCTCTTCTTAGAACAGATAACAAACTTGGTAGAAGGCTCTCCGTCTCTGGATAATGGGGAGATAGTTCCATGGTACAGGAAACTAGATGTATAATCACAAGGACAAGCATCAGATAACCACTTAGTCAAGCTCACTTCTGGAAAGTTCTACCTCAAAATTGGCCATGCATAGAGCCACAAAAATAAACATACCTCCCGGGAAGAGTTTATGTTGATGAAGCTCTTTGAGGGAAAAAGTTATCCTTTCTCCATGTCTTCAATGCACAGTGCTAAAGCATGCTAAAACTGCAGAGGGCATCCTTATTCAAAAGAGAGGAAGACAGAGGCATCACAGTCACTGGTCCTTAGTGATTGTAAACTCTAGTTATAGGAGCTGTTACCACAGCTGTGGTCAGTGCTCACCCTTGCTGGTGGCCACGCCTTTAGTATTTTACTTTTGCCCTCTGGTGTCTGCTTCTAAGTCTTCCTCCTTGTTAGACAACAAAAACGTAAATTTCCAACCTAGCCACTTTCTCAGCCTTCTTCATGCCTGTAAAAGGTTTGAAAGAGCGAAAGCTTTTTTTTTTTTTTTTTTTTTTCCTTTCCATTTATTTTCTGCCTTCATTAAAGTACAAGGTGGGAGAAAAAAGAAACAGAAAATAAATAAATAAAAAAAGAGATTCCCACATTTTTTAAAAAATGTATTAAAATAGCCCCCAATGGAAGAAAAAAAAAAAAACGGGTTTACCAAGCTCTTCTTCTGTACTTAGGCATCACCTAAAATCTAAAATTTGTATTAAGGAGAATTTCTTCTTTAAATCACAACTCACCATACATATGCAAAAGTATGAACAACGGTATCTGTCACTCACATCAAAACTTAAAAACATATGCAAAAATTAGTTACAGCTGATTTCTATTTTCCTTTCCCCAATGCAACTTCCACTTCGTCAGTAGCAAAAACAATCAAATGGGTACACACTAGCTACCTCTTCCACACTGTAAAAAGCACTACACAGACTACTTAACCTCTTTGTGCCTAAATTTCCTCAGTATTAAGCAAAGATTAATAGATTGGTATATAAATGATATATGAAGTTAATAAGTTAGCATTAAGATGCCACCACTCAGCGAGTTCCATGTAGCTCTTGGTTTCGTGTTCATTTTCAATGATAGAAACGCGTAAGTTTCTAACCTGATTGTAATTGTGAGGTGAGTGTTCCTCTTTCAATCAGCCACTAAGAAGTTGGCATGGAGTCTGCCCAGAACAAGCCTGTTAGCTTTACCACCTTCTGGCCCCAATTTTAGACTTTAAAGTCTACAAACATGTATTGCTTATTACCATGTGTGGTTGACAGCAGTTCCGATGTCATTCCTGGTGTCAGAGACGTAAGGCTCTCTCTAGAATGCACTCATGCTGACAACTCATGGGAATGTGCCTGTTGCTTCGGTCCTCCGATCTCTTTTTGCCTCCTTCCATCTTCCCATCAAGCAGAAAGCTTGCTCCATAAACCTATCCTCATCACTGTGCAAAGATCCAAATCCGAGTCACTTAATCTGGAGTAGCAGCCCAACACCTCAACTAGATACGTATTCCCAAAACAATATGGTGAGGAAGAACTCAGAGCCCTGAGGTCAAGGGTTATGAGTTTTAAGATTTCCACAATAGCATCACTGCAGCTTATAGGATCACCTTTATGCAAAGCAGTTGGTATACATACAGTTGTTATAAGGAACACATTTCTGAATATCTGCAAGTAAACCCATACTAACAAATCTCCTAGGTTAGGCTAGCTTCCTCTTTGAAATCTGAAAATAATTCTGCTAGTAATTTATCCATAGCACCACATGGGAAAGGTATTCGTTATGTAATTCATGTATAAAACCATTACAGAAAATGATCTGACTGGGTCCAAAGAACTAAAGTATAGCAGGGTGTCATCAATTTGGCAAACTATTTTTAAAGACTTTAAAAACCTCAGTAAAACAGTAATAGCATTTGTACAAAAGAAAGAGATAAGTAGAATGAGAAGGGATGTCTCTTTTCCACCCAGAGACAGGCTGATCATCTTGGGTGGTTTAGCGAGAGGACTGACAGCATGTGGTTCAGAACTGCATTGCAGTCCTTGGATTTAATCCTGCTTGTGCTATTTGCAGAGGCCAAGGTTGATGCTGTTCCACTCAACCTCTTCCATCCTCCTGGACCATCCCCTGTGTGTTCCACTCAACCTCTTCCATCCCCCTGGACCACTCCTGTGTGTATATCCTCCAGCTTCTGTGTATTTTTCTTATACATGGGTGCTATTATAGCTTCTTTTCACAACGGGTAGAAAACTGAAGGCATGTGCAAGCTCATCCCATGAGGGTGGCATGGGATTGTGAAGGCCCATGTCACAGCACAAAAGGGACACACCTAGTACAGTTTATCCTCTATGATGCCTTGGTGTGAAGTCTGAGACTCTATTAAAATTGCATATCACTTGGCCTCTTCCCTTTTCTGCTTCCTGCACACCCCTAGCCCTTTACCCTGGTATCTATTCTTAATACAATCACTTGGCCGGGTGTGGTGCCACACGCCTTTAATCCAAGCACATGGGAGGCAGAGGCAGGCAGATCTCTGTGAGTTTGAGACCAGCCTAGTGTACAAAGTGAATCCAGGACAGCCAGGGCTGTTACTCAGAGAAACTCTGTCTGGAAAAATAAGACAAAACAAAAATCACTTGATGAAAAATGTTGTTCCTGGAGGCCAACTTCTGAGATTTCTGGCCTAACACATCTAAGTAAAGTTGAATTTTAAAAGAAACAAACAAACAAAAACACAAAACAAAACAAACAAAAAACCCACAAAACAAGAACAAAACAAATAAAAAAACAACAGCAACAAAAAAACCAAGCTGGGCATTGGTGGTGCATGCCTTTAATCCCAGCACCTGGGAGGCAAAGTAGGTAGATCTCTGTGAGTTCAAGGGCAGCCTGATCTAGAGATGGAGCTCCAAGACAGCCAGGGGTACACAGAGAAACCCTGTCTTTAAAAAATTAATCAATTAATAATTTAAAAATTACTATGTGAAATCTGTCTCCCTAGTTGCAAATTCAGAGAAGATGGAGTTTTTATAAGGAATTATATGAGATACATTTTAAAGGAAAACATCTCACTGTCTATCACATGGTCAGCTTGCATAAAATGTTTACTTAATGGAGAAAGTGCATAAAGGTTATTGAGCTTAATATGAGTCATGAATTTATGTTTCTCAAAATAATTATTATCCCAAATGTTCTGACCTTTTCTGGCAACGAATGGTTGTGTAGCCTTGATAACATTTCTATAAAAATGTAAATACACTTAATCTTCACCTTTCAAGGTAAACAAGACATTTTAATAATAAGAGAAAAACTCATACCAAAGAAATATCATTGTGAAAATGAATGTTTGGAGCAGTGCTGTTATGTTGAGAGTCATATAAAGTAGTTCTCATAGAAATTCACATCCGAGTACTTACAAATCTCATTTTAAGTCTTTAAAAGTGAATTAATAAGCTACAGAAGCTCTTCAAGGAGGCTGGGGATGTAGGACAGTTGGTAAAGTGCTTACATAGCATTCACAACACTCTAAGTGCTAGGCCTAGCATCACATAGAACCAAACATGGTGCTGCACTCTTGTAATAATCACATCAGGGACATGGAAGCTGAGGTCATCCTCCGCTACATAGCAAGTCTGAGGCCAGCCTCTGTCTCTCTTTCTCTAATATATACAATATATTATATTATTAGAATATAACTATAATATATATTAGAGAGTCATAAAAGTGCAGTTCCTTATGATTGGTTCTCAAAAAAAATTGATTGATGTATGACAGAAAAAAATTCTCCAGCATTATTGGAAGAAAAATTATTTTACAATATAAAATATGGTCTTTAAAACGTGCAACATTTATCCAGTTCTTGTCATATTTCACCCTTATTTAATAATATAACTTTAGTATTGCTACTTAAATATAAATTTCAAATATTTAAATAGAAGGATGATGGAAAAATACAGAGAAAGACAGAAACATGCCCATAAAAATTTTCCCTTCATGAGAACATGTGATCAAAAGTGAACTAGTTCATTCCTAAGGACTTTCAAGATCTGGATCCATTAATAAAGAAACAGAATTTCAGTCTAGATCACCAACAAAAAATAAGTTATATGTTTATTATAAGACACTCACTCATAGGGTATCAATTCTCTTCTTGGTAGCCTGCTATCCTTCCTCTGAGTGCCACCAGGCCTCCCCATCCAGGGGACATGGTCAAATATGAGGCACCAGAGTTCATGTGAAAGTCAGTCCCCACTCTCCACTCAACTGTGAAGAATGTCCTGTCCATTGGCTAGATCTGGGTAGGGGGCCGAAGTTTACTGCACATATTGTCCTTGGCTGGTGCCATAGTTTGAGCAGGACCCCTGGGCCCATATCCACGCGTCATAATGTTCTTCTTGTAGATTTCTAGGATCCTCTGGATCCTTCTATTTCCCCATTCTCCCATGTCCTATGAGCATATACAGGGGGAAGAGGGCCCCCTCATTCATAGTCATAGGGGAGGGGAGTAAGGGGAAAATGGGAGGGAGGGAGGAATGGAAGGATATAAGGGATGGGATAACAATTGAGATGTAATATGAATAAATTAATAAAATATATTTTAAAAGACATTTACTTTACATATAATGTTTAAATTAAATTTAAAGTAATTGAGTGCTTAATTACTATGGTAGTATGAACAGAATATTTACAGATAAACTATATTAACTTTGTTCAAGGCAGCGCTAAAAACATGCTCAGTGTTTGTCTTGGGCCTCTTAAATTTCTCTATCTTTAATTTTATTTTTCTTTGTCTCTATCATTTAAGCTTTTACTTATTATCAAGAATTAAAAATGTTGATCTTTATTTTTTTATGTTACTTTTTAGAGGTACAATGACATTGTACCTTTGGATATTTTTCTCATAAATCTTTTTACTTTCATTTGTGACTTTACTACTTTGTCACCTTGTTCTCATTTTAATCAAATAAAGATATTATTCCTACTTTAAATTTCAGTTTTTGATTTGGCAAATAAGATGTATTGTCACAGGGAAAAAGTAGTATAAGAAGCATAACCCATACCTAGTAAAGGATAGGAAACACCTTTGCTGTGGCTAGACATCCTCTCCCATATGCAGGTTTCCAATCTGGTTTGACATTGGTACTATAACACATCTTTGCTATGGTGACTGTGAGAACTTAGCTATCCAGGAAAGTTGTTCTACCAAGCTGACACATCCTCAAAAATATGGTACAGTTCTTTACTAGACATCTTATATTAAACCATCTTCATAAGATGCTACATTCTGAAACCTATGATCTCAGCATCTACAACTAGTAAACTTTGGGGAAGGGATACTGCCTAACAGTAGGGGGAGACAGATAGCAGTTTGAATCTGTACCATAAGTATCTCTAGAAAAGTAGCCATCCTGGCTCTGGTTCTTACTAAGATCCCTTTTGTTAAATTTCCTAATGTAAGAAGAATATTAAGCCTTTTGCCCATTTGAATTTATCACCTTTATCTTGAGTCTTAACCTTTATCTGTAGGTCAGTTTTAGCCACCCCTTAATGACCAGAATGCTGCTCAGAAGTTGTTAACCAACAAAGTTTGGCTTTAGGTAGATCTGGTGATACTTGTGAAGGACTATTCTGATCATTAGAAAATGATGACTACCCCAGCTTTGGGGCAGATTGCCACTGCCCAAAGAGAAAGAATGAGCATCCTAGCCTCTGGCCCTGAGTCTCTGACACCCTTGGAAACATCTTGTGACTTAAGAAGATAGAAACAATATCTCTAGCCATTGTGTTGCATCCAAGGGTGGGATTTAGGACACATAAAAAACTCCCAAAGTAGATTTGTCCATTTTTCAGGATTTGAGTCTTTCTATGACAGGCTGTAAAACTCCTGTTTATTATAGCTGTTTGGCTTTAGTTCAAGAGTTGTATTATGACAGAGAACCCTAAGAATAGACACCAATATAATTTTGAAGTACCATATAGAAAAAAGCAAAATATTTGATTATCCTTTCCTATTGTACTTTACATTCATGGAGCAACTGTCTAATTTTGCAGAAATCTCATTGTTAACTTCTATCCATGGATTTCATTCACCCTGACTGCTGTCCAATCTCCTTAACATGTAGAGAGGCATGGCTTTCTTTTAAGGAAATGATGACATTGAACTAACAATCATGATTCTTTTTTGTCAAGCAGAAGAGGAAGTAGTGGTAAGGAGAAGCTCCATATACTCTAAAATGAGTCCTTTTTATATGGTTACAGTTATATAAGTCACAGTTTTAATGTCCTTGTAATTGGAGGATCATTTGTTTGTTCAAGTATTATATTCATGGAGTCTCTGTTCCCGCACTTGATGACATTTTCCTCTCCAGTACAAAATCTACTGTTGTTATTCCCATTTTCAAATAAGGACTTCAAGGCTTAGGGAGAACAACTTACTCCAGCTTATCATCAAAGGGAGCAGAGGAGATATTAAATTCTTAGGAGTCTGACTCACAGGCAATATTCTTAACACCCTATGTTGAACAGAATGTCAGCTAAATTCTTGACAGCCTAAGAAATTGGTTTCTGGTTCCTAAACTAAAACCTCTACCCTCTAAATCTGATTTCTTTCCTAAGTCAGATGCCCTCTGCACTGACATTCCTTATGGACCTTTTGTATTTATCCAGATTCAGGAAGACTTCGATGACTTTCAATTTTCCAAATTGGGCTTAGCATTCATGCCTACAAGACAATTGCAGATCCTCAAAAGACAGAAGCAGAGGGGGGCTGCTCTGTCTTTAGTCTATAGCCAAAGCCAGGTGACATGTCTGTGGCTGCCATGAAGACTCAGCTGAGTGACAAGCCTGTGGTTGCCATGAAGACTCAGCATCTGTCTTCTTTCTGAAGTAACTTTTTGTTCTTATTTGAAAAGAAACATGACATTATCTCCTTCCTCAACTTTGGCCTCCCTTGGGTAGTTTCTCTAAAGGTTGGTACATTTTGGCAGTTTTTAACAGGCGCCTTCCCCAGCATCAACAGATATTCTTGGCAATGATGAAACCAAATTACGATGCCACCCATTCTTTTGTGAAAGCCTGTACAAGCAGATCCTTTTCTGGTTATTTACTGTCAACATATTTAAAGTAAGTTGGCATCATTGGGGTGGGCAAAAATTACTCACAGGAAATGATTTTGAAAGTTCTGAAGATTCCACACACAGCAATGAGAACTCATAGTTCTTGGCGTGACTAAGGTAAGGATAACATCTATCTGCAACAATTTGTTACTTCCATCATTTTTGCTGTCTTACAAGGGAAACTATAAAAATCATTAAACTTATAGCAAGCAACAAGAAGGCATCATGTCTATGACTAAAATTTGACTCAGCGTCTCTGGAAAAGTATCATGTGTTGAAAATCCCTAGAAGGCTGAATCATGGAGTATGGCAGATGTTAGGGAAACTAATTTGAAGCAACTCCATACTGGATACCTGTTTTCTTATGCATGGACCACTTATCCAGATCAGAGTTGCACAGAGGTGGTCCAATGTACATCTCCCTTCTTGTTTTCAACACAAACTCTTGGCTGCTGACCTAATTCTTCCCATTCAGAGTGTCTAGGAATAGAGCTTAGGGAATGTATGCTTTTTAACAAGTTCCTTAAGTGGTCTTTTTAAACACTAAAATTCGAGAAACTTTTTAATAGGCGAGTAACAACAATGTAATAGAAGACACCTCAGTGAATGTTACTGATTGTAAAACAAAACAAAACAGGGAAGTGATTAGAGAAATGCCTGGGAAAGAGACCTTGAAGGAACAATACCATCTCTCCAAGATTCTGGTTAATGTCAGAGTCCAAGGTTAGAACGGACATCTTGACACACATGGAAAGTGATTACTATTTGAAAGCTTGAATCCTTGATCTTAGAATTAGCAATTGTTAATGTTTATCATAGTTTGCTTTTTTTCTGTTATAAATAGCATGATCAAAAGCAATGTGAGTAGCAAAGGGTTTGTTTCAGTTTACAATTCTAGGTCATAATCTGTCAAGGGAAGTAGAGTTGGGAAACCAATGCAGGAACCTGGATCTGAACCAACGGAGGAGTACTGCTTAATGGATTACTCTCCAGGTTATGCTTAGCTACATTCTTATGTAGTCTAAGTCTATCTGCCTAGGGATGATGCCACCCAAAGTGGGCTGGGACCTCACACAACAATCACTAAATAAGATAGTCTTTCATAAACATGGCCACAGGTAGTCTGATCTAGGTAATTCTTCAAGTGAGGTTCCATCTTTGCAGTTGATCCTATGTTGTATCAAGGTGACAACAAAAACTAACAAGGACAATATTTGTGTTATCCGCTGATCTATTCCTGTAAAGAGACACTGTGGCCAAGGCAACTCTTATAAAATAATTTAATTCAGGGCTTGTTTATAGTTTCAGAGGCTTAGTCCATTATTATCAGCATGGTGCTGGAGCAGTAACTGAGAGTTAATCCTCATCCATAGTCAGAGAAAGACACTGGGCATGGTATGAAGTTTTGAAACATCAAAGTCCACCCCCAGTGACACACCTCCTCCAATAAGGCCACCCCTCCTAATCCTTCTAATCCTTCTCAAATAGCGCTACTCCATGATGACTAAGCAGTCAATATGAGCCTGTGGGGGATGGGGGGATGGGGAATTTTGATCCATCATTATATTGATAATGAGAAGGGACTAAAAGGGCTAAAATACAAGATCAGATTTTATTTCTTAATTCTACTCATAGAGTTTCTATTTGAGGATAGTAACCATTTGAGTTAGTGTTTCCTTTGAGTTAATATCAAACTCAAAATAATCTTTGGGCTAACATCACCTTACCAATGGATTGTTGTAAAATTTAGTGAATGTTTTAGGTGACAGGAACTATAGAGCAGCATATATATAGCTCTGGACAGATGAAAAAACATGTGCTACATGAAGTTCCAAAGAAGTCCACTTGGGGAAGCTAGAAACTGTTTACAGCATTCCTTGTACGCTATATTGTCTCTCAAGCCAGTCAGGATTGTAAAATGGTTGTTCTTAATTAGATGATGTTCTTTAGTCTGTTTGGGGTTTGTTGTTTTTGTTTCTTTGTTTGTTTTGCTGTTGTTGATGTTTTGTTTTTGTGCTTTTCCAGGCCTCTGGGACAGTCAGTTCTGTAGTAGGGGGAGTTGGTGAACTAGGCTCATCAAACCTCATCCAAGCTTGCTTGTTGCTGGGTATTAATCAGTGCTAAAGTGGAGAGTTCAGATGCATTTTGTTACACACACACACACACACACACCATCTTGTAAATATTCTCTTTAGGTAGCAAGACTTATAGCTTCTTGGGATCAACATGTCCTTGGCAGAACTTTAATCTTCAAACTAGAGAGGTAATTTATATCCTAGGCACAAGAGCATCTTCTAAGAAAATAGTATGAAATATTGTCTTGCAATCTCAAGCAGGAAAACTACACAGGGACCAAAACTCCTTTTCTAGCTCTCAAAATTTATTCTCTAGTATAAATATTGGTTGTTGCAATGACTTATAGTGTTGTCCCTAAAGGGTTGGGCTTAAAACGTCAGACAGACAGCTGAACCTTCATATGTTTTCTTCTTGTCTGCTATAATGACAGGTAATGCTCAATCTGCTATCTGTTGCCATGAGCTGAGTGCTGCCTTTCTGAGTATCCCATGGTTAGACACAAGTTTAAGATTCTGTTTTCTTCTCTCATTTATGAGGATAGAAGATCTTAGAAGAGATGATGCCATAGATTCCTGGCCTGGGACAGATTAAGTGAAAGAGGGGCCTACTGGGAAGATATAGAGGCATCATATCATCAAGAGAGATTAGAACAAGCCTCAAGGATGAGGCTCTCTGACTCCACAAGCAAGACATATTTCTCTGGGGCCTATTGCTATCATCATTGCAATTCTGACTTACCTACAATAAGACTCTTTTCAGGCTGTGAGCTCATATGCTCATAAATAACCAAGATGGAGAGAAAAAAACAACATACCAATACTGGCTTCATATTATAGAGCAGGGAGGGTAGAGTAAGAGTATCAATTACCCTGTCTCTAAATATTCATTGTGAACTAACCAAAGGAAGGCTCTGGGATAACAATAGCAACACAAAACCATATAAGCTTCAAATCCTGCAAAATAGACAAACCATCAGGAATGATTATAGGAGAGTTGTTATGGCCATTAGTCTATATTTACCATGAGGTCTTCTTATTGATTCTTTACATTAAATATGCTGATTCATTTCTTAAGGTACCTAGATAGAATATTTGTTATGTCTTTTTGTTTCTCACACAGTAAAGATTTTATGATCCCTATGCTTTAAGAAGTCTGAAGGGCTTCTTTAATTTCTTACTTTACTTAATCTTATGCCATCAGAAGATCACATGCCCGTGAGGCAGAACAGTTATAAGATGGCTAGCCTATGATTAGCAACTGTTTTTCATCATTTTTTTCTGGTGATATTTTCCTCCATATTTTTGTGGTTTCTATGTAATGAACCTTCCTTTTGAGCTCACAAACTTTGAAGATAAAAATGGTATCTCTGTCATTTTAATAGGATTTTCTTAGTAGAACAGAAGGACTCTGCTAAGAACTGTAGATATCAAAGAATTGAGTGAAGGCACTCACAGATGGTATGCAATAGAATTATGCCTGATCTCCAAATCTACATTTTAACTTAAACTGTTGCCCTCATTGGAAACATGTCTTTATTGCCTTCCCCAAAATTCTCAAGATTTACCCCAGAGACAAGAAGACCTTACATGAAGATAAACCATTTCACAGAATGATGATGATATATAAAGATAGACTGGACATCTGGTCAACCAACACCCATGTAATTATATAAGTGAAACTTAACTATATCTGGAATTAACTAAAACCCAAAACCAGAGGGCATGCTTTTGAGAAATTTCTGCTTAATTTGAAGTGGGAAGATCTACTTCTAATCAGAATCTTTGATGTAGGAAGACACACCTTTAACGCAGATCTGATCTGGGCCAGACCTACTGCTGAAAGCCTACATACAGACAAGAAAGAAGGAACAACTTTCTCTTGCCTGCTTGATTTCACTCTGGCAAGTTCATTCCCTCACTGGTAGTAGAGCCTACTGCTTTGGGATTCCAGTGTATACTGAAGACCAGTGAGACATCCAGCCTGCTAAACTGAACAACTACTATATTCTTGGACATTCTACCAGGAGACAGTCATTGTTAGAATAGTTATAACTCATAACCTTAAGTCATAAACCATTCTAATAAAGTACGCATATATATATAAAAATTCATTCTATCATTTCTATTTCTCTAGAGAACCCTGACTAATACAGTGTTCCAAGACTCAACTCAATGCAGTTGATAATTGTTTTGTTGTTGTTGTTGGTGGTGGTGGTGGTGGTGGTGGTGATGTTGTTTTTTTGTTTGTTTGTTTTTTATTTGCTTGCTTGTTTTTTACTTAGCATTCATAATAATGGGGCAATGGAGATTTACTTTTGCTCAAAGCCCTTCCTTCATCTGCTGGTCATGATCTTTAAGGACCAATGCCAGGAGGCTCCTGAATCAATACTGAGGATGAAACTTACTTCCTAATGCATCACCAGGAAAAAGGGCTCCTGGTGAGACACTCTAGGGTCTAGCTCATTTATCAGAATTTTCTGTTTTTCTAAAAATATATAAGTAATGCATATTCATTAAAAACAGTCTGAAAAATACTAACAATTGAAGCAAAATGAAATTAAAACCATGTATAATCCTATCACCTAAAGATATTCCTGTGTTTATTGATAAATGTTTATTTAGTTTTTAAAATTGAAGATAACATACTTTTTTCTACAAAATTCAGATCTATTCTACATATTCAATAGTTTTCCCCACAGCAAAATTTAAAGGATATTTGATACTCCATTATATACAAATACACATAGTTCATCCAACCAAGGTGCCTAGCAAAAGGAACTTGATCAATATGGCAGAATGTAGCTAAACTATGGTTTGCCATATATGAAACCAAAAACACCATATTTGAGATGACTGAGTTCAGAAACTTTGGGACAAGTGTATGGAGAGAGATGCTAAATGGATACTTGCAATGATGTACTTGACTTTCACTCTTATTCACACAACTCTTCCCATCCCAACCCACGAAGGGCAAATCCATCTTTAAAACCAACAAAAAATAGATGCTACTAAGAGTTAAGAAAGTGCTCTGCTTTCTACTTATACCTCATAGCCCATATTTAGCCAAAATTAAAAAAAATGGCAGTAGAATGGATAAATGTTGGGGGATATGAGGACTGAGGAAGCTGGGTCCACCTCTTAAACTGAAACTCAGGCATGCCATTCTATTGAAGCTCCCTGAGGCAGAGCTACAAGAATGTTGGGAGTAGAAAGCTGGAGGCAAGCTCTTCCATGTGCCCTAAGAAAAGAAGCCTTCTGAGCAGGTAGCTAGCACATCTGCTAAGCCTTGCTCTGGGCTGAGAGAGGCAGCTGGGGAATGAAGAAAGGATGCAAAGGACTGGGAACAAATGGGTTCCACTGGAGTGATAGCTACATCCAAGGACTTGATGGCTCAGTGTAGACCTCAGGAGTTGTTTGCATGAACACACCAGATGATTTCTCTTGACAATAATCTATAAAAATCATATAAGCTTAGATGTCATTGCAGGAAGAAAAGAGAGAAAAGAAAACTATTAAACTGTCTGATGTAAGCTTTAAGAGACTACAGTACTTTAGACTAGACTATCGATGGGTAAAGGAAGCACACAAAAGGAGAAGCTTATGGAAATGTGTGTTGCATTCGTTGCACATGTGTTTGTTTGTTTTTAACAGCTTTCCTAAGATGGTAAAATCCAAATACCCTAAACTGTGCCTGTTTACAAAGTATAATTCTGAAGGTTTTAGCATAACTACAGTGCTTCATAACCGTTCCTAGAATCTTGTTTTTAAAATTTACTATATCCCCGAAAAGCAAATTGCGCCTGTCAACAGCTGTAAGAACTTTGTATTGTTTCATCCTTGCCCCGACCTTGTTTCCCTAGACATGGGAAACTGTTATCTTGTCTTTTTGTCTTTACACATCTGTGTATTCTTGAATTTCATAAAAGTGTATACACACACACACACACACACACACAGGTTGACTTTCTCACCTAACATGATTGTAGGGCTTTCTCAGGCTGTATTGTCTCATTATGGATTGAGTTGTTTCCCAGGAAACCTTCACGTGCTGATGTTCAAGCTCCTCGTATCTGGGAACGTGACTGGGTTTGGAGACAGGCAGTTTTTTGGGAAAGCCTTGATCCAATCATGCTGCGATGTTATGTATATCAGGATATATGCATGCAAAGAGACTGTGTAAAAGACTGGAAAATATAAGGAAAAGATGGCCATTTACACACCAAAGAGACCTTAGAACAAATCAATTCAGGCACCACTTGGATGTCAGACTTCCAGCTTTTAGAACTGTGAAAAACACACTTTGATAGTTAAAGCCACCTGGTTTCTGGTACTTTGTTATGATAGCCTTAGACAGCTAGTATATGTGTATTAATATTATGGTATGTTGTTCTTTTTGTTGAATGATAATTTCACATGCTATGGACATGCCGGATCTTACTTATTCATTTATTACTGGTGGACGGTGGTTTTGGCTATTATGATTAATACTGTCAAGAACATTTGCATGTAATTGTTATGTGGACCCATATTTCCATTTTTTGTCTCATGTATACCTAGGAATGGAACTGTGGGTCATATGGTAACCCTGTGCTTTACATGTGAAAGAATCGTCAAACTGCATTCCAAAGAGACTGTGATTTTTAGCCCACAAAGTATACTTCTCTCTGCAGAATACATGGAAAACATCAGGTTTTTCATAGAAGATTCTAGAGCTGGCATGAATCTGTTAGGGACTGTCAGGCTTAGGCTTCCAGCCTTTCCCATACTTTCTACATGCAGGGCATCTGGTTTCAGTCATTAACAGCAACAGTGCCAACTGGGCACATATTTAAAATTAATGATCAAAATACAGATCAAAAAGAAGGTATCCTGTTACCTCTGATTAAAGAGTAACTCAATACTTTGACAACAGGCCAGGTAAATATTGCTTCTGAAATATAACAAGTGGTTCACAAAACAACCTTTAGCAGAACCCTAATTGGTAATTTCATCTCCAGTGTGAACTTTAAAAGGCTATTTCTTTGTGCAACCTTGGATTGTAGTCAGGCAGAGCTGAGAGAAAACCGTGGCCTCCTTATTTGTTGTTTCTCTTGCAGACATTTGAATGCATAATGTATAGCTCAGCCTATCGCCACAAGAACTAAATAAGTGATAATTTTGACTTTTTTATCGTGAAGTATTTTAATTTCTATTTATCTTTGATTTCATATATACAAGGTATTTTGATCATATCTACCCCTTCCCAGCATGTTCGCTCTCAAGTTCATGTCCTCTCTCTCTCTCTCTCTCTCTCTCTCTCTCTCTCTCTCTCTCTCTCTCTCTCTCTAGCTCACTGAATCTAATGAGTGTTGTCTGTAGGTGAACGGGTGTGGGGGCATCCACTAGAAAATGGGTAGCCCCTTCAAGGTTGCACTCCTGAAGAAAATCAGCAGTCTCTCCCACAGCAGCCATCAGATGCCAACAGCTGTTCAGTTAGAGGCAGTGCCTCAGGAGTCCCTCTCACCTACAATCTAGACTGTGGAAAGACTGGCTTGAGCTTGCACCAACAGCCTGAGCTGCTCTGGGTTCACATGTGCAACAGTCCTGTCACGTCTGAATGACATTTTCTCAGAAGTCCTTCTCAAGGTAAAATCTTTATATCCCTTCCTCTAGAATCTTTTCCAAGACTTGAGGAGCAGGCATATATGATAGAGCCTTCCCATTGGGCTGAGCACTCCATAGTCACTTAGTCTCTCTACTTTGGCCGGTAGTGCATCTCTGTAATGACCCCCAGTCACTTCGAAAAGAAGCGTCTTTGATGAGGGGAGAGAACTATACTGACCTATTGTGCATGGCTAAGGATTCAGAAGGTAGTTGGATACTATAATATTTCAGCAAAACAGCAATGGTAGGGTTCTCCTTTACTGTTTACAACCTCTGCAGTCATAGATACTTGTCTGGGTGTAGAGTACCAAGCTTGACTTCCATCCCACCAAACAGCCCTTAATTTTAAGACAGCTATTTGTTCGCATTAGCTCCCAAGACACCAGTGCCACTATCGTACCATTGGACATATGTAGCTGGGCCATCCGTTATTACAATTCACGGGACTTACTACTGGGTAGGACCACTGATACCTTTTCTGCTTCAGAAGCTGATGTAGCACCTTCTAATACTATAAAAACGAGCCTATGATTCGATTTCGGCACCATTGGTGACCTGTACTGTGACTGATGTGTGTATTGTCTACAATAGTGTCTTACTCTTTAATACTAGTATGCAACAGACAACAATTATATTAGCCTGCATTGTTTTAAGAGTCTCTTGGTCTACCGTGGCCAACAACTCAAAGAAGCAGAATCGCACATCTGACACTGGGTATTCTGTTTGCTAATCTAATGGCTTCCAGGAAGAGCATTATCCTCCCAGTATAGAGTAATCCCAGATAAACTGCGTACTTATATATGCAGAGATTTAAAAAAGCTTATAAAACAGTAAAGTTATATACAGAGGAATAGAAATAGATGCTATGAAGTGGGGAAGAGGAAACCAGTGTGGGGTGGCTTCAGTGTGTGGAGGGCAGGAGGATAAAGCAGGGAGGAAGTCACTTCTTTAGGCCAGGTTCCCAGCATGCAATCATAATATTTGGGTCAAAAAAGGCATCATAGTCCAAAATGGTTTTTTGGGTTGTTTTATAGAAAAAGAAAAATATAAGAAGAAAGCTACCCAGACGCGCGTGACTCCAAACTACCTCCAGTATTCGTCATAACACTGTTTATTAATTAAATAACATTAAAAACATTGGGAAAAACAACAAGTAAACCTATTTTATAAGCTTCCTAACATTAGTTTTTTCACATGTCCTGTGTACATGTCACATACTGCAGACAAAGCCAAGTATATGGTGTGGGTGTTCTTTAGAAATGGATTGTAATTCAAATTTAATTTACAAAAATGATAGAAAATCTCCTGTCTTTTTCCCTCTCATTAAATCAAAAAGCACGTTGAATCAGACCTCAACTCCCTTGTCTCCAAAATTAAAATAATGAAAGTTAAGGAGCCTCTCATCTGAAATAGAAAGGACATTAGAAAAATGGATCCAATTTGACGGGGGAAAATTATCCTCTTATCGTGTTCTAAATAGCAGGAGCTATTAGGACCACAGAGTAGCTGTTCAGTAGGCAGAGGAGAGGCCCCTGAGCTGACCTGTCACTAAGAGCTTGCTTTATCAAAAGTGAGTCATGAGGAAAGCACCCCCATTGCTACTTGTATTTGAACCATTTGTCTCTGGCACAAACCAGCATGCCACTGTGATAGAGAGCCTAAGGAGCCTTAGGACTTTTTCAGGAGCCCTTGGGGACCGTGGCTTTTCTAGGTACATGAATGTTTCCAGTGTACAATCACAATATTTGGGTCAATAAAAATGACATCATAGGAAAGATGTTTACTTCAAGTTTGTCAAATGCAAATAGCCAAATCACTATGAAGGTAACATTTATATAATTCCTGATTGTCTCATGGTTCTTCCTGCTGTATGTAGTCTATTTTATTCATGTGTAATAATATAAATGTATACGTTTAAAAAAAAGAAATAATAAAAAAGACATCATAGTTCAAAATGTCTTTTCTTAAATTTTGTATAATAAGAAAAAAATAAGAAGAAAGGCACCCAGGATCATGTGACTCCGAACTCCCTACACTATTCCTCATAACTATGTTTAGTAATCCACTCTTAGATTCTCTCCTTTGGGTCTCATCAAAATGCAAGCACACTTCAGAAGCATGACATGCACTTCGCATGATTGAAGAGTAAGTGTTCAGTGGAAAGTGCAGGAAAGGGACCATGTTCTACAGTGTGAGGCACAGATAATTTGGAGCTAAAACAAGCCTGAAAACAGAGAGGGGCAGAGAAAAGAAAGTCTGAACATGTGGAGACAGAGCCGAGAAGTCAGTGGGCCTGGTCTGCTTTGTAAGTGCTGTCACCAAGTCTGCTCATCAGTATAGATCTGCTAAAGACTTCTTAGCCAATGATTTTGTATGTGATTTAAATCTCTCCTTGGTTTTACTTGCCCTTAATAATGAATAGAGAATGTGTAGAGCTATATCTTTGCTTTTTCAAAAAAAAAAAGTGATAGGTGTTTTAGGGTGCAAGCAGTGGAGTCAGAACATCTAAGTTCCAATTCTACTTACTAGTTGCTATGATGGCTTAAAAACACATCTGGAATTAGCATGATGTGTAACTTATGATGTGTAGTTACATGTGCAACCTATGTAAATTCCATGACCCTCCCCTTTTTATCTTTGTTCTCCCCAGTGATTTCTTAGTAACTGCCTGTACCGGTCAGACTTACTGATAGTAGCTGTGGGCTAGTGCAGTCGTGGATCCAAACTTCAAAGAAAACAGGACACTATGCAAGAACTCCCTTTCCACTGAGAGTAAAATGCTGGGGAATCTCAGATACAGGTGCTAAGAAGAATCTACAGCCACAATCTAGAGCCGGAAGCATGTGCCATCTTGACTCTCCAGCTAGTAGAAGTTTCAGACGACAGCGGCGCCAGCCTGTGCGTGCCACTTACAGGAGAGCTACTCCGCTGTTTCCTTCCTGACACACCAGATCACAAGTTGATCAAATAACTCATGGGCCACATCTTCAAGGTGAGTTCATCCAGATGAACACATTGTAAGTTAAAAAGACAGGAGGTAAACAAATTCATTTCAGACAACTAACCAACCCTATAGATGGCACACTGCAGAAAAAATGTTTGTTCTTGTGATTATGGAGAGGGCTGGAAGCCAAGGCCCCCCTGCTGCTGCCCAGCCGAGGCCATGTCCTCACAAGAAATCAAAACCCAAATCATGAACTTCAGTTACTACTGAATGCATAAGCGCGTGCATATCGTGAGAAAGTTGAGACATCTTGAGTCAGCCCATCAGGAGGCAGGCCTGCCTGTAGTCTAGTTTTGCACAATTTGCTTTGTAGTGATAGTGACTGAAACATTGTTCTCTGAGTGAAAGCATTCACACGTCTCAGTATTTCATTGCACAGACATTAGAAGGGTGACCACTGGCCTGGAGTATTCATTTGCTTTTCTTGTATTTGTTTTTCTTTGCTTTGTTTTGGAGTCCTTGTTTGTTTGTTTGAGACAGGGTTTCTTTGTGTAACAGAATCCTGGCTTTCATGGACTCCTTTGTAAACCAGGCTAGCCTCCAATTCATAGAGATCCACCTGCCTTTGCCTCCCAAGTGCTGAGATTAAAGGCGTGGGCCACCATGCCTGGCTTGGAGTGCCTTTTTTTCTTTCAAATTAAGTGCAACAATGCAACATAATTTAGTTCCCTATATATCACACTTTGCAGTCACAATAAAGTAATTAGAGAAATAAAACACCATCAAAAGATTAATATAATTAAATTTACTCTGATATTACAATCAAACTTAAAATCAATTTGGAAGGCTTATTTAATTTGTGTTTGTGTGTGTGTGTGTGTGTGTGTGTGTGTGTGTATGTATGGGTGTGTGTGTGCACACATGTGTGCATATGCCTATGAAGACCAACTGAGGGCATCAAGTCCCAGGAAGCTGGGCTTACAGGTTTCTGTGAGATGCCCAGTGTAGATACTGGGATCCGAACCTAAGTCCTCTGGAAGAGAAGCATTCACTCTTAACTCCTGAGTTATCCCTCCAGCTCCCAGGAAAAACAATTTTCAAAATAAAGAGCCCAGGGAGGATTTCCCAGAATTGCACCTAATACTTGAATGGTATTTCAATGTGTATGCAGAAGAGTAAGTGGCACCGATGTAATCACAAGGCTTTGGCAGAAACACAGCTAGTTGATTTCAGCACTATTTTGTTGAGCAGCAACCAGCCCTGGGCAGTTGCTAGGTGCTTGAAATAAAACCTAATAAAATGTAAACAGTTAATAAAACTTGAAGTTCAAATCATTATATATGGTGAATGGTTACCATACTGGTAGCACAATTTTAAGATTTATTTATTTATTTATTTATTTATTTATTTATTTATTTATTTATTTATTTATTATTGTATATGAGTGTTGTATCTGCAGAAGAGAGCACTAGATCACACTATAGATGGTTGTGAGCCACCATGTGGTTGCTGGGAATTGAACTCAGGACCTCTGGAAGAGCAGACAGTGCTCTAAATCACTGAGCCATCTCTCTAGCCCCTGGTAGCACAATTTTAGAGCATTCTTGCTAAGCAGATCTATAAGCTGGGGCCTGTAGCAAAGGAATTTTTTAAACATACTAAAGTAGTTCACTCACAATGTGTATGCTGCTTATCAATGAGCAAAGGTAGGAAAAACATCGACCACTTTCTATATTTTCTTTTTTTTATTTTAATTTTATTAATTTGTTCAGATTACAAGTCAATTGTTACCCGATCACTTGTATCCTCCCATTCCTCCCTCCCTCCCACTTTCACTCTATTTCTCTCCCCTAGGTCTAAGACCGAGGGGGACCTCTTCCCCCACTATATGGTCATAGGCTATCAAGTCTTACCTTGGTAGCCTGCTTATTCTTTTTCTGAGTGCCATCAGGTCTCCCCACCAAGAGGAGGTGGTCAAATATGGAGCACCAGAGTTCATGTTAGAGTCAGTACCTGCTCTCCACATAACTGTGGAGAATGTCCTGTCCGTTTGGTAGATCAGAGTAGGGGCTCAATGTTTACTATTGTATCATCCTTGGTTAGTGCAAGAGTTTGAGCAGACCTCCCTGGGCCCCAATCCACCCGTCAAGATGTTCTTCTTGTAGGTTTCTAGGATCCTCTGGTTCCTCCAAGACACATAATCATATGTTTCATAACAAAAAGGGACTAAGCTTGCAAATGAAATTCAGGTTGATTTGACATATCTACTTTAAAGGATGTAAGAAAGCCCTTTTCCCCCTGAGCCATGTAGGTGACTGTGGCTAAGATGCAGATTTCCATTGTTCTGAATGACAAACTTTACCATCCAAAGATGTTGTGTGACCCTCTGTAGTCAACGAACAAAGGAAGTCATAAGTCCTTATACTTAACGTGCAATCAGTGAAGATATTACTTAGGTGAGCTACATCAAGGCAGGGAGATCTTTTCCTTCAGGTTTCAAATGTTACAGTGCTCTCAGCTCTAGACTTGGCAGGGCCTAGAGATTGCTCTAAGTCAGAGATTCAAAATAGCTGGATATTAAAAAGACAAAGCCCAAGATGAGTTTGCTTTTTGACCTATAACTCTCCATCTTTCCACTACCTCAGTGTCCTAAGCTTGGGTCAAAGAGTCTTTGGGATCTTTAATATAAATCCAATCTCAGGCTCTTCAGAGTCACAGCTGCAGGTCAGCAGGCGAGATTGACCTGAACTATTTAACTGGCTTCATTGTAATTGCAAGGGTCTTTTAACTATAGAGGATAAAGGCAGAAGAAGACAATGACAAAACAAAGTGTGAAAAGCATGCAGGGTCCGAGAAATGCTGCCTTCTTGCCGTTGAAGGCAGTGAGGGCGTGAACTGGAAATGGGAGCCACTTCTAGAAACCATAGAGAAAATAAATCAAGGGAAGTTATCTCTTGGACTACCCAGAAGGTTCACAAACTTGTCTGGGGACACCGTGTTAGCTTCTGACCTCCAGGACTCATCCAGGGTACGATCATAAGAGACACATTCATCTGTTTGGAGTAGTAATGGAAAGCCAGGCACATAACCACGGAGCCTCTTAACCTAAGAGGCCCCTCCAAGATTCCAAAAAGCATTCTTCTGCCTCTCTGGGTGTCTTTCTCTTCTTCAAGTAGTCCCAAGTTCTCCAGCTATCCATCAAGTGCCGTGGTTCTGTGCCTAGCCATCCTGGCCAGTGACTCCAAGTCCGTAGATGGTTTGGCAGAGATAGTAAGCAATGTCACCTACTATAGAACACAAGTCCACCTGGGCCTCAGTGGCACTCCCTCTCATGCATGGACCTTATGTAATATCCCTCTGTAAAAGGCTGACAGTGGCTTAGCTTTTATGAAAACAGATACAGAAAGAGAGTTTCTAGTTTCACCTTATTCTCCATCTACCCACTGACTCTGTTTTTTAATAGATTTGCTGCACAGTAACTCTAATCTTATTTCTTAAAGACATGATGAGATTGTGGTTCCAAAGTGTCAGCTTTCTCTCCTAACTTTTTGTGTCCTGCAAATTGGTCTTTTCCCCATTAACATACACATCAAGGAAATTAATTAATGAGTTTCCTGTGGCATAGCCTTACAGACTCTTCTATCTTTGTCTATCCATCCGCAGAACAGATTGAATTTCTTTAGTGACTCAAACATTTCCATTTCTGGGGATGTGGAGTTTTCAATACTGACACTGGACCAGTGGCTAGCAAGTGGGGCTTCCTGGCCATATCTCAGTGTGCCTCACCTTATGCAGGTCACAAAAAGCAAAACAAAACAAAACAAAAAAACAAAACAAACAAACAAAAATAAATAAATAAATAAATAAACTGAGAATAAAGCAGACTCAACTCTCAATTATCACCCACCCTCAAATCTAGCCTTCTTCATCTCCTTTAAGATTTCCTTTCATATTCTGCACTTCCCCAAGAGCCAAGAAGATTGATTTAGTTTTATTATCCATAGTTTATGTTAGAGTAAAACATGGACCTGTCTTGTTTATTTTTGCAAAGTACAGACTCTCACCACTTAGACATCACACTTAGCATCTGGTTACTGAAACAAGGGAAAGAGCAAATTTAAAATAATGAGAAAGGCTTTATAAAATTGCTTTTGTTGCTGCTGTTTCTTCCTGTAGAAGTAGAAGCCTGTGAGAATCTGCCCAGGACTTTTAAAACAGTTTCATGGCATAAGGGAGAATTATCTCTCATTTATTTCTCCCTTCCTCTCATGTGTCCCACCATGTAGCTTTCTTTAGAGCTGGGCATTGAGCCCAGAGCCTCATACACTCTAGGCAAATGCTCAAAAGCTAAGTGGTATCCCAACCCACTCAGCACAAAGCCACGTTAGACTGGGTTTGCCCTGTGCTTACAAAGAGGCTAACACCCCCCCCCCCACTTATCCCAAGCAGGAAGAAAGGAACAAAGCCGTGTATAAACTTGCAAGCCATTGAAAACTAATCAAGATTAGATAAGCAATTTAAGCAGCCCTATAGCTCCTAATGAAGTAGAAGTAATAATAAAAAATCTATCAAGCAAAGAAGAAAAAAGTCCAGCACTACATGTTTATAATGTAGAATTCTAACTGACTCTTAAAGAAAGCTAATGCCAGTACTCCTCAAATGATCACAAAAGAGAAATGAAAGTAGGATTTTCCAATTAATTTTATGAGGCCTCTGTTACCCTGACACACGTACACACACACACACACACACACACACACACACACACACACACACACACACTGATCTCCTAGATCAGTAGGATTAATATAAGAAAAATGAGTGTCCTACCAAAAGCAACCACATATAGACCAAACAAAGAAAATTACAGACTAATTTCTTTCATTAATATAGATGCAAAAATTCTTGGTAAAATACTTGCAAGCTGAATCCAAAAACACATTATAAAGATCACCCACCATGATCAAGTAGGCTTCATCCCAGAGAGGCAGGGATGGTTCAACATAAATGAATCAATAAATGTAATCCACCATATTAAAAAAACTGAAAGACAAACAGCACATGATCAACTCATTAGATGCAAAAAATGCCTTTGACAAAATCCGACACCCTTTATGATAAAAATTTTGAAGAGATTGGGAACATACATATCTCAGCATGATAAAGACAGTTTACATCAAGTCTATAGCCAATATCAAATTAAATGGGGAGAAATTCAAAGCAATTATACTAAAATCAGGAATAAGGCAAGGTTGTCTATTCTCTCCATCCATTTCAATATAGTACTTGCATTGTATGGCTAATATCCGCTTATAAGTAAGTATATATCATGTGTGTCTTTCTGGGTCTGGGACACCTCATTCAGTATGATCTTTTCTAGTTCCATCCATTTGCCTACAAATTTCATGATTTTCTTGTTTTTAACAGCTGAGTAGTAGTTCATTGTGTAAATGTACAGTACTTATAATCTTAGCTAGGGCAATAAGACAACTGAAGGAGATCAAAGGGATACACATAAGAAAAGAAGTCAAAGTATTTTTATTTGCAGATGATATGATTATATACATAAGTGATGCTAAAAATTGCACTATGAAACTCTTGCAGCTAATAAACAGTTTTAGGAAAGAAAGTAGCTGAATACAAAGTTAACACAAAAATCAGTAGTCTTTCCTATATATAAATGGATTGGGAAAGTAGTCAAGAAAACAACACCTTTCATATAATATAATGTATATATAATAATATAAAATATCTTGTGATAATTTTAACCAAGAAGTAAACGACTTGCATGATAAGAACTGAAAGACTTTTATGAGAAAAACTTTTAAGACACTAAAGAAATAAATTGAAGAATATGTCAGAAAATACAGGCATCTCCTAGATCAGTAGGATTAATATAATAAAAATAGGTATCTTACCAAAAGTAATCTACAGATTCAATGCAATTCTCATCCAAATTCCAACACAAATTTTCACAGATTTTTTTCAAAGGACAATTTTCAGCTTCAGGTGGAAGCAGATAAGCCCAGGATAGGGAAAAGAATCCTGAATAATCAAAGAATTGGAGGAAGCATCACCATTCCCAACCTCAAATTGTACTACAGAACTGTAATAATAAACAATCATAGCCTAGTAGTAGAATAAAAACAGAGACATTGATCATCTGAATAAACTTCAAGTCAAACTGAAGACCCAGAAATAAATCTACATACCTACAGATGTTAAAGTCACTTATATTTGCCTGTTTTTAAATGTAGGCATGTAGGCCTACTGCCTCTATCTGCTGTTCTAGGCCTAGTCTTGGAAGCTTCTAGTCTCCATACAATCCAATCTAGGCCTAGAATGTTTTCAGCCTCTGAGACTTGCTTCTGAATAAACTCACCCTTTTTAGTTCTTTCTGAACTCCGGCTTGCTGGTTCAACTCAGCTGTTCTAGCTGAAACTCCTCTCCAAGCTGGCTGATTCAATCTGGCTTTTCTGTCAGCCTCTGAATGAATTGCTCTACTTGGCCTCAAACTAACTTA
The DNA here is from genome assembly GCF_903995435.1 of Acomys russatus. NCBI lineage: Eukaryota > Metazoa > Chordata > Mammalia > Rodentia > Muridae > Acomys > Acomys russatus. The sequence goes on from NC_067148.1 coordinate 22,935,427, forward strand.
GGCAATATGTTCTAATCTTCTGGCTCCTTTTCATTTTATGGCTCGTTTTGTCTTTACCTGTGTCTAGCTTATGCTCTCTCTGCAACCTGTCTCTCTGTAAAAACTCACTGAGTAAAAATTTCCTCTGAATTCCATGAAATAATCTGCCAAGAACTCAATACTTTCAACTCCCTTACTCAACACTCAGAGATCTGCTTGCCTCGGGCATGTCTGTATTCCAGCTAGATCACATAGACCTAGGAGGTCTTTGGATGTGATCTCTTGTTATGGCAGCCATGTTGTGAATTAAAATGTCTCTTCATAGAGATATCTGATTTTTCTTTTCATAAAGAATCCATAAACACACACTACAAAAAAGACAGCATCTTCAACAAATGGTGTTGGTCAAAAGAGATTGCTGAACATAGAAGAATTCAAGAAGAGCCATACTTATCACCCTGACCAAAACCCAGCTCCAAATAAATAAAAAAAAATCCTCAGCATAAAATCACATACAGAGAACTTGATAGAGGAGAAAGTGGGAAATAGCCTTGAAGTCATTGGCACAGGAAACAACTTTCTGGACAGAACACCATTAGCAAAGGCAGTAAGATCAAAAGTTAATAAATGGGACCTCATGAAGCTGAAAATCTGTGTGGAAAGGACATTGTCATTCAGATGAAGCAGCAGCCTACAGAATAAAAAAGGTTTTTACCAACTATATATCCAATAAAAGGCTAATATTCAAAATACATAAAGAAATAAAAACCTAGATATTAAGAAAATAAATAATCCACTTCAAAAATGTGGTACAAATTTAAACAGAGAATTCTCAAAAGCAAAAATTCAAATGGCAGAAAACACTTCATCCTTTTTCATTAGGGAAATAAGTATCAAAACTACTTTGATATTTTATCATACACGTCAGAATGCCTAAGATCAATAAAACAAGTGACAGCTCATGCTGTTGAGGACGTGGAGTAAGGGGAACACTTTTCCACTGCTGGTGAAAGTGCAAACTAATAGAGCCACTATGGAAATCAGTGAGGCTGTTTTTCTGGAAGCTGGTAATTAAGCCACCTAAAATTCCAGCTATACCACTTTTGGGCATATAACCAAAGGGCACTTCATCCTACCACAGAGACATTTGCTCAGCCATGTTCATTGCTGCTGTATTCATAATAGCTGGAAATTGGAAACAATCTAGATTTTTCCCAACAGATTAATGAATATAGAAAATATGGTACATTTAAAATATGGAATATTACCCAGCCCTTCCCCTCAAAAAATAGAAAAAAGAAAGGAAGGAATGAAGGAATAACAAAGAAAAGAAAAAAGAAAAAGAAAAGAAATAATGAAATACAGTAAATGGACAGGACTAGAAAAAAAATTATCCTGAGGTAACCCAGATTCAGAAAGACAATTATGGTAAGTATTTGCTTATGTGTAGATATTAGCTGTTTTGTCAATGGCAATGAAGCTACACTCCATAGAACCACAGAGTTTAGATATAGAGTAAGGAATTAGGAAGGAACAGATAGATCTCCCCCCAAAAGGGAAATAGAATAGATAGTTATAGATGATAGGGGTAGAAACTTTGCCAGATGGATCAACTGCCTAGGGGGAGGGAAGAGAGGATCCAGGAAAATAATATAGGAAGAGACAAATTAATGGCCATTTGAGAGGTGTAATGGAAACCTAATACAGTAGAAACGTGTTAAAATATATACATATATGAAGGCTGTCTAAATGGAATTGCTAAATAATGGGAGAGACTGAGCCCCAACTGGACATCCCTTTTCACCAAATTAAACTTCCGGTACTGGTTACATCCTATTGAATTGTTGGTGAAAGGGGCCCAAAGGGAACCCCCAAACAAGCCAAACTGTTGCCAAGACTATAGAATATTCTTCACAAAGTGACAGTAAAACCCTATTGCTGAAGACAACACTACACAAGTCATTGAACAAGGAGGAGTTGAGCTGTTGCCTACATAGAACCTGCACCTCTGCTTGCTAGTATCTTTGGTACAGAAAAGTAAAGTGCTCTGCAGGTTACCAAAGGAGAAAAACCAAGCAACCAAACCTTTTTCTTTCTTTTTTAAATTAATTTATTCAGATTACAACTCAGTTGTTCTCCCATCACTCGTATTCTCCCGTTCCTCCTACCCTCCCACCCCCAGCCTATTACCCTCCCTTAGGTCCATGTCCAAGGGGGATCTCCTCCCCCACTTTATGGCCGCAGGCTAAGTCTCATCTTGGTAGTCTGCCTATTCTTTCTTTGAGTGCCACCAGGGCTCTCCAGCAAGGGGAGGTCATCAAACATGGGGCACCAGAGCTCATGTCACAGTTAGTCCCTGTTCTCCACATAATTGTGGAGGATGTCAAAACCTTTGATCTACGATGATGTCCTGCCTGTAACATGCTAGTGCAATGGTGGCACAAAGCTTCTGGGAGTAACCCACCAATATCTGATTTGATAGCCTACCCCATGAGATGAAATTCATATGCAACACAGCTTGGGTAACCAGTTACCTGAAACTAGATAGACTAGAGAGCTGGGATAAATCCAAATACTTCTATTCAAAATAAATAAATAGTTAAATAAATAAATAAAGTAGCAATAAAATGACTCCTATGGACATTTTGCTTTGATCATAGTGCAGTGACTTGTTCAGACATAGTCAGAAAAGCTTTCTCCTGCAGCAGATGGGAACAAATACAGAGACACATAGCCAGACATTATGCAGAGAATCAGAAACCTTGGAACACTTAATCCTAAATGGGATGTCTCAGGGATAGTGTTCACCATGAAAATGAGCCTCTCTACACCAACATGCTTGAAACACAGTGTGAACTCACAGAGATGGAGGCAGCGTGCACAGGGCCTGCAGGGATCTGCACCATTTGGGGTTGTAGAGCTGAAAAGAGAAGTGGAGAAACAAAGTACTCGTAAGGATAGGGTGAGTGCCCAGCAGCTGATGGACAATAGAAAATTAACTGAATATAATCTTTGGACATGGTTAAGGGCGAGGGGAGAATTGGACACTGCCTAGGCAACTGGCTACTTAAATCTGATCTTCTCTCCCTAGATCATGGTTTTGCTTGTCTTTGTTTTGTTTGTTATGGCCCATGCAGTCTTCATGTCATGTGTTTTATTGGCATCTAGATTATCTAACACTAGTAGGATATTACTCATCTGCTGCTGTAACTGATGATAGTTATACACCACAAATACGTTCATGCTAATCTGATTAAAACAAAGGAATTTGCACAGATGTATGAATGATCAAACAATGATTTTTAGAAGGAGGGGTGATTTTTTTAAAAGCATCTATCACTTACTAGTCAGAAAAACAAACATAAAGTAATTGAATTATTTTTCATGACTCATTTTCTGTTTGTACAATTCTAGCTATATCCTTTAAGTAGAACCATATTTACCAAACTAAATAAAAATTATAATTAAGAATGTAAATATTTTAAATTATACACTTAAGGGGAAATAAAAGCATTTTGCTAGTCTATTATAAATAGTGTGTATTTTTCATTAATTCTATGAGCAGCATTTCTTTGTGGTTAAGCTTGCTCAATTCTGTTCTGATCTACTCTCAAAACAAACAGGAAGTGTTCTCAGTTTCCTTTAAAGGTTAAGAAAGACTTATGAAAAACAAAGTAGACTAGTACAAAGCTGCAGCCAATGGCCTTATTAATCCTTCCAAATGAGAGTAAAGATCGTTACCCAAATTCTTTGCTCAAACTAAGCAAGCTTTATTTTCTGTCAATCAGAGCTATCTCCTTAAAGTAGGGTTTGAGAAAATAGCATCAAACACAGGAGAAGGTGGGGTTTATATAGACCCCGCTGGGGTTTTCCAGTGAAATTTTGGTTATATAGAAACTTGGATAAGCACTTCAAAATTATTTTGCAGAGCTTCTTATCTGAGTAGAGGTCAAATTCCATAAAATAGATCAAAACCTGGTCTAATCCAATTTTTCACAGAAAACAGGAATAAACTTATATTGACCTTGTAACTGACAGACCAAAATAATTCCATTTTGTGTAAAACATCCATTTCTGTATTTGGGTGACCTATTCCTGAACTCCAGATCCAGAAACAACCCACAGAATATACACTTGGTACAAAGATATAGAATAACCAATCAGCTGAAAACAGAAAAGAACTGAAAGTCCAGATGCTCCCCCAGATCTTGCAAAACGTTATTCCTTACAGCTTCTAAAGAAGTTAGACCTTTGTGGTTTGGCATTGGACTCCTACCAGGCTAGTACTAATCAGTTCAAAGGGCAACATCTTGCTACAAATGTTAACCAATGAGATGCTTGCCAGGCTAGAAACTTGCTTATTTGCTTGCTTACTACAATCTATAAAAAGTCTTCCCTACCTGTGCTTTGGGCTCACACATGATCCGCTGCATTGATGACAGTGGAAGCCCGACTTAAGATAGGACTAAAGCCCTTAGTAACCACTAGGGTTTTGTTTAACCGCAGAAGATGGCTTTTAATCTTAAGATGGAGTCAGGCTAGTACATTAGGCTCATGTCATTTAAATATTTAACTAGAAATTTCCAAGTACAATTTTATGGCTGGTAAAGAAACTCAGTTGGTAGAGTGGTTGCTTAGCATACAAGATACTCTGGATTAGATTTGCAGCACTGCATAAAACTGAGTGCAGTTGTGCATAATATTTACAATGAATTGTTTACAATAAAAAACAACACATGCAATATAACAATGGGTACATATAGCATTTGGACTTTTAAAACAAAGGACTTTAATTAATAAGTAAATTAGAGACATGGTCTCTTGGAGCCTAGACTGGCCTCAAACTGACAATGGAGTTAGGATGACCTTGAACTTCTGACCCTCCTGGCTATACCTCCAAAGTGCTGGAATTGCAGGCCTGCTCTACTGTAATACAGTTTGCTATTCTGTGGCTATGATAAACACAATGACCAAGTAGGGAAAGATTTCTTTTATTCGTAGGTTGAGTCCGTTATTGAGAGAAGACAAAGCAAGAGCTCAAAACAGAAATCTGGAGGAAGAAACCATGGAGGAACAGTGCTTACTGGCTTGCTTCCTCTGGCTGGCTCTGTTACCTGTCTTATGCAGCTACCCAGGGATGTTACCACCCGCCGTTGTATGAGTTCTCCCACATCAATCAGTAATCAGGGCAATGCTCCACCATAAGCCAACAGGCAAATCTGATGGGCACACTCCTTTCCCAGGTAGTTAAGGTGACTACCAGGATTCATCAATCACTGTTCTCTCTATCTATGATTAATATAGACTCCAAAGAAAAAGCCATATGACAGAAAACTTAGCTTTAGAACTAGTGGGTAAAGGAGATAAGTACAAATTGCATTGGAAATATGCAAGGCAGTGAGATCCATGGTGTTTGTGTAAAGGCACTGATTATACTGGACCTAAGGTTTTGGAGAGACAATAAGCCAGAGAGTCAGGGTAAAGTAAGCCCAATGTATTAATTGTATTTAGAAAGACAAAGTGCTTGCAAAGAGAGTTGTTAAAGTTTGGGTTCTTCATAAATAAGCATTGAGTAAAATGTTGGGGCATTAATATCAGGAAAGAAGATAAAGCAATATTTCATAAGATGTGATGCCCCCCCTCCCCTTGCCACTTAAAGCTGACCTTGGGGTCATGGGAAAGGATGAACTAGCCTTGTCCCTTGACGGTTACAACACTCAGGAGAGTAGGCCCTGCACCTCACCTGGGCAGCACAGTAGATCAGGTCCTGGAGGAGGGGTTAAAGGTGAGCCAGCCCTGGTGGGTGAGAGCAAGGGAGAGTTATCCCCACCACTCCTGGAGTAGGTGCCAGGGTGATATACCGCCACCCCCCCCCCACACACACACACCTAGTCGGGAGAGTGGCCTCGATTTCCCGAGAGAGGGAGAACTAGGCCTGCCCCTGTACTTAGCAGCACAGTGAAGCTGGCTCAGGAGGCATGGGTACCAGTGAGCCAGCCCCAAGGGCCTGAGAGCAGAAGAGCTGACCCTGCCTACTGTTGATGGCGCTATTGGATGACCTAACAGGAACAGTGCTGGAGAGCTCCCCCTGGTGGTGTAGATAAAAGAGCTGGCAGGCTGACAAGCTAAACTACCACCCAGGCCCAGATCCAGGGCTTCGAGTTGGCCCACCTCAAAACCTACATTATCTATGAACTACTGGGGCATGTGAAAGGGCCGTTCGTTCTCATCCAAAGCTGCAGGATCTCCAGGACACAGGGCAACAACAGGATAATTGGGAGAAGTCCTGTGAGGATCCAAAATTGATGGCGCCGTGGAAGCCAAGGACCTCAAACCAGACCAAGGACTCATTGCAATGAACATTTTCGAGTGAAGACGTGAGGACAGAGATGTAAACTGTGGGATACACTATAGCTTCCATGATAAGATGTTTTCTACGCTGTGTTGTTTTACTTGTTTTTCGTTGTTTATTTTGTGAGGGAAAGTTGCAAGGTCGAAGGGACAGAGAGATGAGTGGGATGGCAGTGCATGATCTGGCTCACAAAGAATTAATAAAACGTTAAAAAAAAAAAAAGTGAGCCTGATTTGAATTCAACTGGGTTCAAGTGCTAAGCACTCAGACATGACAGTTCCTCAGATTTTCCAGGCCAAATAAAACAACTGAATGATAACTATGATAAGGCTGAAGGATGGGGGGATAAGTAGTAGCTAAAGTGGCTCTCTGCCAACCCTAACCAACGTTCCTGTTGGTTTCAGATACCTTGGAGTGAGACGTGGGTGCTATATCTAGGTTTCAAACTCCTCGGAACCATATTGGGCTTTGTAGGAGGAGGGGAAGGCAGCAGCCACAGGTTAGATGTACTTTAGATGCTTCTCCCATCTCTGCCACTGACTATGACCTGTAAGCTCATCTTCACAATGTCCCTACTTACTCAGTAGAGCTTGGCTTCCAGGACTTCTGAAGTCTGCCCGCCCTTTAATAGCCTAAAGTTATATAGTGCTATGTATTTGCTGACTTAACAGGAATTTACTGAGGCAATTTTTGTAATAGCCAGTTCTAAACACACAAGATACACCAAGAAGGTGGACAGAGCCTCCTGCCCTTCTGTTTTTATAGTGCTGTGTAATATAAGAAAAATACCTTAGTTAAATTACTCTAGCATTTGCGAAACTTCTTCAAAGAAGAGCAGTTTGATATTCAAGGAGTCACAGAAAATATATCATGCCCTAAAAGAAACCCAATGAATTATTTACTGGGCCATATCATAGCTTTCACACACTGTACAAGAAATAAGATTTTTTCCTACCTTTTGTCTATGAGAGCTAATAAAATTACTGACAAGCTTTCCGTACTGACAAAGGCAGGAAGAAAATTAAAGTTCAGAGAAGAGGAAAGAAAATATGCTTTCAGAAACTTGGACTGAAAATATGTCAAGGCTCTTCCTGGTGAGTCAGACAGAAAGTTATTAAAACCATGATTGTAACACAAGATATGGAAACAAATAAAGAGTATTTCAACCCGTCTCATATGAGCTTCAATATTGGATCTTATTTTCAGCTGTTATCATGGGAGGCACTGGGCAGAAAAAAAAATTGTGTGAAAGTGTCCTTTATTTTTGTTTATTTTCTTAAGACCTTTTAAAATATTATGAACAGACAAGGATTTATTTCAGGGGTCTGACTGGGGGCTCAGTATGACACATTAGAAAGAATTTTTTGACAATACTCAATATTCTACAAATAAGCATAGCATTAAGCCTATAGAGCTATCCTTTACAACCCTGAATTCAAAGATCTATTTAAGGAAGAAAAAAAGTAAGAAACAAACAAACAAACAAAAAAGTAAGAAACTAAACTTGGAAGAGTTGAGGAAAATGATACACAGCACAAGCGCCCACATCAATCTGGGGAAATATTTATGAGTTTAGCAGAACATAGACTAGAATTATTATGATCTGTTCTTCTATAGGACAGTATAACAATTATTGGTTGAAATCACCTCTAATATATTTCAAAATGTCTAGAAAAATTACAAAATTTACAACACATAAAATTAATCCGTGTTTCAAGAAATGCAAAAGCTAATTTGACCTGGTTATTATTTATTTCATACATGTATTTAATTACCAAAATGTAGTACACAAAGAAGGCAAATACATCTTAATAAAAACAAAAATAAATTGAATTTATAAAAATATATTTTAAGGAAGGAGTTGTGATATTTTTAAGACTTAGCCATTCAATTTTGGGTTTTACATCTACTGTTTCATATGTTGTTTTTATTTACAAGAGAAGTTGAAACAAAATTTTCAGGGTGTTTTACTTTGTTCCCTTAGACATGAATCAGGCAAGTAAATACAATCTAACTAGAAATCACCAAAGTAAGGACACTACCTGCACAACAACCCAAGAGCAAAGTCTGTGGGGAAGAGGAGGGTTCAGTAGATGTGGGACATACACACAAATGTAATGGTTCATCTGCGCAGGATGTCCTCCTCAGAGGCATCAAAAAGACCCATTTTATAGAGATGTTCCTCCGACAAACGTTTGGAAATGTTCAACTCAAACCTTAATATTAAAAAGAGGAAAAAGGAAAATAAAGAAGAAACCCAAAACAACACACAACCCCACAACCACCTAGCCATAGTTTCTATACTTAGTCAACTATATGAGATGAGATTCTTTTCATTTTATAAAAAGATTAACATAAATATGGCAAATATTTTATAATGTTATATTTGTAAAGATAACAGATGTGCAGAGGTCTTCTAGACAGCAAACCAGAACCACTCTGTAGTCTCCGCCTCTGTTGCAGAGTCTGCGATACTGGAACTGTGGGTGGAAGCCCAACCTAGGAGAAATCAGAAAGATGAGGACTTTGGGGTGGTTGGGAGTGACTTGTGATACATGGCTCTGTAGAAAGGTGAACTTAGGGTGTCAGAAAGGTCTTTAACTCCTCTTTGACACTAAAGATTAGTTTTTACAAAAATTCAAGCAGTTTGGTCCCAAACAGAAATGAGTACATCAGCGTTTTCAACATTCAACTTTAATGAACTAACAAGTACATTTTCCCAGGATCATGATTCTATGTGATTTAATAATAATACCCTTTTTTTTTTTCCAGAGAAAATACAAATATCCCATGAACCCTAGTAATAAGTACACTTTAGGAAAATAATTGTAGCATAATTCATCAGATGACTGGGTTTTTGTTGCTCTATCTAGGACAGATGGCATAGCATCAATCCTGCACCTTCACCACTACTGCCATGGATGACAGTGGACTAGCCCTCAGAAGCTGTGAGCAAGCCCCCAGTTAAATACTTTCTTCTATAACTTGCCTTGATTATGATGCCTCTTCAGAGTAAGAGAAGAGTGACTGAGCTAGGCAGAGTAGGTCGTTCAAATGCTTTCTTCTCATGAGAACAACTAGTTAATCCGAAAGAAAAAGCAACCATTACAGTGAAAGCCTACAGAGCTCCCACAATAATGAAGACTTATGGAGACAAGAGTTAAGAGAAAGAGGAAACACTCACGAAATGGAGTCAAGCATGGAGAACCTCTCCACAGAGAAGCATCTACCAATTCCTGGGAGACTCCAATGCTGATAAGAATGTCAGAAAGAACCACGTGGCTGTGTGACCAAAATCAGGGTTCAGGTGTCACTGAGGAGCTGAGGTGCTGGGGGGAACATGCAAGTCCATGTTTGGACTTAGAAAGGGAGAAGACTCAAGGAAGAAGGAGGAGCCATGGCCAGAAGCGTCTGCTTGGAGAGAACCTAATGGGATCCTTTTCATTCTGATGGAGTCAGACAACGAGGGATCTGCAGCAAGTAATTGTGTGTTCTAGAGGCAGACGTAGACCGTAGAAGTACTTGGCTTAGGGCTACTATACGTACGATGGGAAAATAGAAGAATGAGTATCCTTGAACAGAAGGGCTGGGGTGGCTGAGAGCTCAGAGGTGAAAATACTTCTGAGAAACCTCCTATTCTTAGTTTTCTGTTCTTTGTGTGGGGGTTGGGGATGGAACCTAAGCATGCACTACACCTGATCTGCTAGATGTGGTTGGAGGTTATGACACTTAGGAATTGAGAGTTTTCCAAGTTTCCCAGTGTCTTAAACAATGGCTTTAGTGTTTGACCTCATAGCCTTACTCTCATCTCATTTCTTTCACTTTCTGGACTTAGAGTGGGACAAAGAGGAACAAAAAAGACTCTGGAAAGAAAACAGAACCAACATGGCTTATGTTGTCTTGTTTTTATCTACTCTTTTGGCTTAAATTTACTTTACGAGAATATTTTTTTAAAAATCCTTGAACATAGTCTTGCCATTCAACGCCAATGGTATATGCTTTCATCAGTACCCTGATCCAAAGCAACAGAAAAGGAACAGAAACCTGTGGTTCCTCATCCCTCCAACCCCCACTTACAAAATTTGACAAGTTCCTCTTGTAACCTAGACTGGGCTGTCCAATATGATATCCACTAATCACATAGGCTATTTAAATTAACTACAGCTAAACAAAACTTATAATCTATTTTCTCATTAGTCATATCACAGGCACCCACTAAACAATTGTGGTTAGTGGCTGTCACATTGAGCTGTGCTAAGTATAAACATTCCTATTGGCAAACATATCCTGGTGGATGGCAGAATGGCAGACTAACTTCCACATGACAGGGTAGCTGACTATAAAAATGAAATTGGCAAAGCAATGTTTTGAGGCTGCCCAGAAAAGACACTTTTCCAGTGAGTAAAGGTCAAGATAGACCTGACATGTGCCTTCATCTCTTCAGTTAGGAAACATTGTTGATTTAACACATGTGAGGATTTTAGCTGAAGTTCCTTGAAGAAGTCATGTGTATATGCCTAGCAATAGTCCTTTGTCTCGGCATGTGGGGAAGTGGAAGGCATCTGCAATAGGAAACAGTAGATCGAGATTCTAGAAGCTTCTCGGGTTCATTCTATCCAGGGAGCTTGACTCGTCCCCTCTTGGTCTCATATTTTGTTTTATAAAAATCACATTCTGTTTTCATTAGAATTAAATTCAAATTTTAATCTGGACGCTATGCTGTTCAGAGTGAAATTTGATTTGAATTCTTTGTTCTGTGACTCCTTGTGAAAACACCAATCTCTCCCAATGTGTGTTTCCCAAAAGTTAGACAGGAGTCCTTTCTCAGGGTAGTTGTGGCCTCAGAACTCAAGGGTGATGCTTCCAGATTTGGTGTTGGTTTATTAAACCCATTCTGGGCCAAGGTTCCTGGAAAAAAGCCTAAACACGAGAATGAGAATTTAAATCTCAACCAAGAAAAACTGAATAAATTATCTAAGGATCTCAGTTCTGTGTTGTCTTCAGTGAGGGAAGTAAAGATACCAGCGCCACTCATTTCATCAGAATGCCAAAGTAAAGAACATGAGATGAGCATTCTCATGAGATTAATAATGGAAAAAAATGCAAGAAAGTGTCTGCCAGGGACTGTAAGCAGAAGGGCAGCCTCAGCGTTCTTCAGGCTGAATAGTGAAGACTGTCAGTTCAAGACTAGCCTGTGCTACACAGTGAGAATCTATCTCCCAAACAAGAGCATCACCCATTGGTACTATTGTTTTTCTTCACTTGTTTTTCAGCAATACAATAAAGATAAAAAGTAATGAGTCCTTTCATGTTAATTCAGTTATAAGTGCCATCCAGTATTTTATACGTTACTTTCTTTTTAAAAGATTTATGGGGCTAGAAAGATGGCTCAGAGGTTAAGGGCACAGACTGCTCCTCCAGAAGTTTGAGTTCAATTCCCAGCAACCACATGGTAGTTCCTAACCATCTATAATGTGATCTGATGCCATCTTCTGGCCTGCATATGTACAAGCAGGCAGAGCACTGTATTCATAATAAATAAACAAATCTTTTTTTTAAAAGATTTATTTTAGTTTTAATTGTGTGTGCATGTGAGTGTCTGTGTGTGGTACGTACATATATATGCAGGTGTCCAGTGAAGCCAGTGAGCATCTGTGTGTGGTATGTGCATATATGTGCAGGTGTCCACTGAAGCCAGTGAGCATCTGTGTGTGTTATGTGCATATATGTGCAGGTGTCCACTGAAGCCAGTGAGCATCTGTGTGTGTTATGTACATATATGTGCAGGTGTCCACTGAAGCCAGTGAGCATCTGTGTGTGGTATGTGCATATATGTGCAGGTGTCCACTGAAGCCAGTGAGCATCTGTGTGTGGTATGTGCATATATGTGCAGGTGTCCACTGAAGCCAGAGGTTACATATTCCTTGGAGCTGGAGTGGCAGGTGGTTAGGTGCTCATTACTCAATGAGGGTACTGGGAACCAAATTCAAGTCGTCTGCAGGAGCAGCAGGCACTCTTAAATGTGGAGTCATCTTTGTAACCCCATTATCTACTTTCTAACCAGGGAAGCATTAGCATGTACTTCTTTGGTGTGGATAGTAAGGAGGTACATGCTTGTGCCCATCTAATAAGGCATATTTTTATTGAACATTTATAACTTTTCAGAAAATTCTCAGCAAATATTTCAAGTATCTATTGCAAAATAAACCACTACAGAATTCAGTGTTTCTAATCAAGAGCTTGCTACTGTTTGTCCCAGTTTGACAGGTTAGATTTCTCCTCTGGGAAGCTCACATGGTGAGGTTTTTTAAAATTGCAGTTATCTAGGGATGCAGTCACCTGAGAGATTAGCAGCACAGCTGAGTGCTGTTCAAAGAAACAAGTCAAAACAAAAACCCAACACCAGAGCTAAACAGAGTTCAGCTTTAAATTCATAGTAAAAGCGTTATAAAAGGAATGTATACACAATATGAGAAAGGAGGCCCAGTAAATAATAGAGATCAACTTGAATATTAAAACATTTGTTGCCAGGTATGGTGGTGCACACCTTTAATGCCAGCACTCCAGAACATAGAGGCAGGTGGATCGCTATGAGTTTGAGGCCAGCCTGATCTACAAAGTGAGTCCAGGACAGCAAAGACTACACAGAGAAACCCTTTCTTGAAATGCCGCCCACCCCCCCAAATTGTAGCTGATTGAAGTATTGGATGGGAAACAACTAAAATGCTGCATCATGGGAAGGGGGTGTGTGTTGTGGTTTGAATGTGAAGGATCCCCCACAAATTCACGTGTTTAAACATTGAGTCCTCAGAGGCACCAATTGGTAGGTTGTGGGAATTGTTGGACAGGGGCGTGCGGAATCTGGGGAAACTACATTTCCCCCTGAGTTTTCTATTTCTTGATCCATGGAGATGAGAGAAAGCCATGACACTAGCTCCCTAGTTCCCACTGCCGGGAACAAGATGGTTCCCAATGCAGTACATTTCTTGCCATATTGAGTTGTATTCCCCTAAACCATGGGCCAAAATAAATTCTTACTCCTTTAAGTTAGTCCTGTCAGGTATTCTACCATACCCCTACCATACCCATGAGAAAAGTAGCTAGTAGGGAAAGAATCTTGTTAGAAAGAATACACAGGAGTCTTGTTGAAGGGAGGCCAGACTGATCAGATATAAATGGTAGAAGCATGAGGAATTTTACTACGTATCATAAAAAATGACTATCTACCAAGCATGGAGGGGGATCTAGACCAACCTGACAGAGCTCTCAGGAAAACAGTACCATGCAGATGTGGCTGGGATTGTTGGAAGAGGGAGGCAGACTAGAGAAGGTTTGGGGCAGTTTGACTGAGATTTGGTTACTGACAGAGCTTTTGTCCATGTTCAGGACAGATTAATGCTGTTCAGTTGCCTGACTGGGGATCCAAAAAGACTAGGTCACCAAATGTGGCTTTTCGGTTTGAGGCTTTTGTAGCATTGTAAAAAGGCCTGAGGGAAATTCCCAAGAGAGAACATTGCAAGAGAATCAGGTAGAAACGGCAAGTTTTCTTATGATCCAACCTCAGAGATCTTGGAATGTCACGGCCAATATGTATTATTGGCCCACACATCAGTAAGACAGGCTAGATTCCAAATTAGAGGAATTATCTTCTACCATCTAACATGAAGAGGAGGAGAGTGTGATTGGTGGCAGCTCTTTTTAGAGAATTTCATAGTATCCATATGCTAAGTCATTTAAGTTCTAAAACTAAGTATTTAGGAGCATCATGCAGTGGAGAGTTGACCTATATGCATATCTTTCTGTGAGTAGCCTTGCTTAGTTTATAATGGGCATCTAAATGCAAGGAGAACTCTTCTAAAAAGGTAATGTTATCAATTAAAGAACACGAAAATACTCATTGATTGAAATATGGAAAGATTCATTGTCTGGAAGTCTTCCATGAAGGTAATATTATCAATTAAAAACATGGAAAGAGTCACTGGCTAGAAAAAAAAAATGTTCCCAGGAACATTACAGGTACACCCATAGAGGCAAAAATCAACAATGTCCATCTACTCACACATATGTATAAATGGATGGATTGATCTGTGTGCGTGTTTGTGCATATTGTATGTATGGTTGCACATGCCTCTCTCTCTCTCTCTCTCTCTCTCTCTCTCTCTCTCTCTCTCTCTCTCTCTCTCTCTCTCTGTGTGTGTGTGTGTGTGTGAATGGATGGATGTGTGTGCATGAGGAAACTGGAGGAGAGCCTCCAATATCATTTCTCAGGAGTCACACACCTTTTTTTCAGACAAGGACTTTCTTTGGTACCCAGGGCTCACCGTTTTTAGATTAATCAGACTGGCCAGTGAGCTCAAGGATTTACTTGTTGCCACCTTCTCTTCCCTAGGATGACATGGCACCATGCTTGGTTTTTACTTCATGTTTGGGCAGAAAGCACTTTACTGACAAAGCCATCTCTACAGGCCAGGGACATAGTTACATTGAACATAATACACTACTTTGACTGGACATGTTATTTTTAATTACTAAATCTGTATGTAAAGCTATGTCTGAATAAATCTGTGATTTTATTTTGTCTTAATCATATCATGGGGAGAATAACATTAGCATTTGATTGTGAAATTTTAGCATTTTGCCAATTTCCTTTCATCTGTTCCTCTCCACGTAGGTAATGAATACCTGAAAGATGTTATCAAGGGCTAAATGATTGCAGGCATTCTTTAAGAAAAAAGGAAAATAATGGGCATTGAGAATAAAGAGGACATGTTCTTAAAGGTACCGCAATGAGTTTTACTGTTTTTCATAAACTTTACCTTTGTGGCACATTTGAGGAGCTTTACTATAACTCCCCTGAGCCCAGAAATTGTTAAATCCACATTGTTATAGTTAATGCTACTTTCTTTTCTTCTGGGTAAAGATGAAAACATCTGGTCACCATATGAAATTCTCCGTTGATTTAAAGACAAATGTTATCTTTGAGTGTTCTTGTCTTCAGGCCAAATGTATCTGCTCATTTATCTTCCTTGCTCGCTGTGCCAGCTCTTCTGTTGTTTCTGAATTCTCCCCTGGCTCCCTATAAGTTTTCTACATTTCTAAAACTATATAGATTAAAATGAATTTCAGTTTTCAAAAAGAACACAATACTAAATGTGATCATAAATAATATTTTAGTGATCCAATTATAGTAACTTAATAAAGGATTTTCAGTGTTTAAAATGCATTGACCAAATACAGCTAAAAGACAACAATTTTTAGTAACTATACACAGATAACATAAGGTGAGTCAAAAAGCGTAATAAGACCAGGAATGACAGCTGGAAAAGTCTAAAATAATAAACTAAAACTATCATAATGATATCACAGTAATAACTCCACAAGCACTAAGAGGCTTAGATTCTGAGAAGAAATAATATTTTAGAATGAAGTCTAAGCTATAAGCATGAAACACACTTAAAATACAAAGGCAAAGGTTGAAAAATTGGAAAGACCCAGAAAAGAGAATAAGACTGTAGAGGATATAATAGCAAACACACACACACACACACACACACACACACACATACACACACACACACACACACACACACACACACACAAACAATGTATATAGAATAACATTATATACCATACATAAAAATATTAAATTATATATATATATATAATTTAATATATATATATAGTGTTAAAGGGAGAAACACACAATCCTGCTTTTCATTACGAGATACTCATGTTTTAGTAATTTTTGGGATTACTGTACACAATAAGAAAGCAAGAAAGTAAGAAAAGAGAAAGTAAATGAGGTAAGAAAGGAAGAAAGGAAGGAAGGAAGGAGGGAGAAAAGAAGGAAGAACTTTGTAAATATTGGAGATTAAACAACAGTATGATCTATTTTGACCTAAGTTATATTTCTAGGACACTATAACCCCCCAAGATTAATGCATAGTTTTTTCTTTCACCAAGATAAACAATAAAATAATTTTCAATAAGTTTAAAAGGATTAAAAATTACATAGAGGAAGTTTTATGAAAAAAATCTATTTGACATGGCCCCTGTCTTTCAGAAAGTTCAACTTTCATATACACTTTCTGATTTTACTAAATACTTGATTTTATTTTGTTGTATACTCCTGCAGAGTTTATTTGGACCTTTCTTTAGTACAGTGGTTCTGAACCTGTGGGTTGTGACATTTTTGGGGTCAAACAACCCTTCGTTGGGTCATATACCAGATATCCGGAATAATGGATACTTACATTATGATTCATAACAGTATCAAAATTACAGTTTTGAACTAACAATGAAAATCATTTTATGGTTGGGGTCACCTTAACATGAGGAACTAGATTAAAAGGCCACAGCATTAGGAGGGTTAAGAACCTGTGCCTTAGTCAATGAACTGTTACTCTTTCATCTTTCCCACTAGCTCTTTGTAAGACACTCCCATATGTATGAGCCTTATAAGTTAAAGTACTCAGCTCACAGGACTGAGAGAATGCATCCCAGCAGTCCCAGCCTTTGTGAGAACTTGGCTTTGGTCCCCAGCACCAGCTGAGACCAAAAAAAAAAATCATTTTCTATTTGACAAGCAACGACTGCACATGTATATATTTCTGCCCTGGAAATCTATTCTCATGTTTCTGGGATATTTAGCTACTTGCAGCTCACTATGACTGGCCATGCAAAGGAGATAACACATTGTAGTCATTGCTGCTGTCTTGTTCACAGAGGATGCAGCAGTCTGACACTATCTGACAGTGTCTCCTGTCACATGTCCTTATTCTGAGCTCTTCAGTGTCCCCATCTCAGTTCAGAGGTTGCATGAGGGTAAGCCGCGTTGCTGGTTTTATCTGTCTGCTGCCCCTCTCAGGGCAAAGCACTACTCAGCAAGTCTGAGCTCTCCAAGTCAAGGACCTAGTTCTTTAGGCAAAGCCCGCCCTATGGGAACATGCTGACAGACATGTCCTCAAATCTGCAGGACCAAAGGCCTTCATCCTCTCCCAAGTCTAAGGGAACATTATTCATCTTGTTCTTCCCGTGACGTGACCTCAAAGCACTTCACTGCTCTGTTTGTCCTTCCTCGGGCACAGGGAGTATCATCTTGTCAATAATCTTGGACTTGTCACAGCAAAGAACGAGGAGCAGCGCGAAAAAGTATTTGATTTTTGGAAGAATCCTTGAAGCATTGCGCACATGTCTTCTGGATGATGACATCGGGAGGAATAAAGAAAACACCCATTCATTCTGGTCCCAACAGATCATGCTACACTTTCTTGATGACTTCTAGCACCAGCAAGCAGAAGTTACAGCATGCTAGCCCACTGTGTGCCAGAGACAAGCCATTTTAATCATCATTTCTGTCACCTGCAAACAGACATGAGCTGTATTCTTTCCATGTGACAATGCCAATAAGAGTGGGGGCAAGCCAGAGATGTAGCTCATGATGCCACCCACAGTAGCCTGAGTTTCAGAGGCTGCTTGTCACTGTTAATGTTAATTGTTAACTCAACAGCATCTACAATGATATGGGAGATGGGCCTTCAGGCATAATCTTGGTTATATTAACTGAGGTGGAAAGACTCATCCACAGTGGGTGGTACTGTTCTCTGGGTTGTATCCTGAAGTACATAAGGGAACTAAGCAGAAGCATGAAGTCATCACCCTCGGCCTATGGACTGTAGGTGTGATGTGGCCAGCTGATTCACATCCCTACTGCCTTGCTCTCCCTGCCGTGATGGACTGTACCCATGAACCAAGAGACAGGATAATCTCTTCCCCTGTGGTGCTTTGGCCAGACATATCATCACAGCAACAGGAAAAGAAAGCAAAACACTACCCCCTCAGTTAAAGTCAAGGGCTTTGCTTTGCCACAAAAAGGAATTTAGGAAGCAGAGCAGAGGTTCGAGAGATGCTGGGGGAAAGCATAAGACATACCCACTGTGGGGATGGGTTTCTCAAGGGACGGTCGCACTTTACTGCCTTTACAATAGTCACAAAGACAATTTTGGTGAATTCTGAAGTTATTCTCAAAGGGCTAATAAAATGGTGAAATAAGATCACAGGGTGGTTCTTGGTTTGCCTTGGACTGCGATACCACTGGGAAGGTAAAACTCTGTTTGACAGGAGAGGTAATATGGTTGTCATTATATAAAAAGTCAGACATCTTGTTTGTGCCATTCCCGGAAATTCCCCAGGAAAGGTGTGAGGCCACATTGAGACCAGATATGCTCAGACATAGAGGCTGGTTTGTTGTAATTATAACATCATTATTTCAAATATTTCTACATAGAAGAAATATTATCTCTGTCAGCAACTGGCTTAATCACTGTTCGATTACTGTGAGGAGACACCATGACCAAAAAAATTCCTAAAAGAGAAAGCATTTAACTGGGGACTTGCTGACAGTTTCAGAGGCTTAGTCTATTATTGTCATGGTGGGGAACATGGCAGCATGCAGGCAAGCACGTGGGCAGTAGCTAGTAGCTGAGAGATACTGATCCACAGGCAAAGAGGATAGCACAGGGAGGGGAGGATGAGGGAGACGGAGAGAGAGAGAGGATGAGAGAGAGAGAGAGAGAGAGAGAGAGAGAGAGAGAGAGAGAGAGAGAGAGAGAGAGAAACTGGGCTTGGCATTATATACCTTAAAGCTGATTTCAAGGTATACTTCCTCCAACAAGGCCACACTTCCTACTCCTAGTCCTTTCAAACAGTTCCACTTCCTGGTGACTAAGCATTCAAATAGACAAGCTTATGGGCCTATTCTTATTCAAACCACAGCCACCTTCACAGCAAATATAATTGTATTGGAATTCTTGCATCGAGTGTTACTGAACCATCCTTTACTAAGCATGTGGGGTGAAACAGACTGAGCAAAACCCCTCAGGTGACAAGATGTTTCAACCAGACTCTGGAGTGAGGGGCTCCTTTTTCTTCCCAAATCTGCATAATAATCCCTGTCTTTATATCTTACCTAAATAATTATTTTATTAGCCTAACATTTTTATGCATATCATATATCAAAAGTTTTGTGAAGAGGAACTGTTTTCATTACAGCAAGCCTATGGTAAATTTGTCCTTAGCATTCCGCCACCCCACCCCTGTTTGGCTGATAATGAAAAATAGGTTAATCCAGCAACATAATCAGCAAGCAACATAGTTAGGATATGAAAGTGAAAACGCCTTTGGCACTCAGAGCCTTAGTTTTATTCACAATGTGACATTACCCCTTTTTTACATATGTGACTTCTATCTAAACATGCAATCAGTAGGCTAGCAGTCCTCTATTTTGTTCCTGGTTTTATTGAAACATGGGTTCTAACCCCAGAGCCCCTGCTGCAAGGTTACTTAGTCCTTTTTCCCACCTCTCCAAATTCAGCCATATGTTGGGTGATGTAGATAGTGCTTCTAAATCCTTCTTAAATTTTCCCTCTTTTCTATATTTTTTTACACCCTGATATTTCAAACCACCTACATTATCTTGCAATATTTTCTGTCTTTTTACTCTATTGCACCCCAAATGCTTGTATAAAGGAAGACTTGGTAAGTTCTAAACTAGGGCCCAAACATGTACCTGTTGCCAATGAAGTTTGGAACCCATGATTTTACTCTAGATACTGCATTCTGTGTGTGATATTTCTGAGGCTATGTATTAATATTTCTGGCATTTTCTCTACCTTCTCATTTTATGTCATGAGGAATGATGGCTATTTATAATTTCCTGAATATCCCTTCTACATTCCTTACTTGTGCAAATGCCATTTCCTCTCTTGAAATACTCAAATTTCCATTCTTTCACCTTAAATGCACTCAACATTCCCTAAGAAATTTGAAGTTGGTGTTCATCCATGGCCAGTTCACTTCCCTCTCCTGGATACCCAAGCACATCATATTTTATAGCCCTGTTACAGTTAAGCAGAAACATGTGACTAGTTCTAAACAGTCACCTGTGGGTGGAAGTGACACATGTCACTCTTGAATTGAATTAAGATTCCATGTGCAATCCTTTGCATTCCTTGTCTCAGAGACTTTATAAGTCAGTGGTCTTCAATGGCAAAAAAACAAGACAAAGATAATTTGAATGCTTTATCACCTTGAATGATTGTGTGGAACAGAATTCTTCCTGGATACGCAATGGCCACACAATAGGAAGGTAACATCAACCCTTGCTTTGTTAAATTGTTTTTGTCTTTTTTTCTTTAGTGTAGTATAGTTTAGCCTGACTGTAATAGTGCAAGATTCCAACCCTTCCTTTTCAAGTTATAATTTTTAAAGCTCAAAAGTTAGGTGTTCTGGTACACACATATAATGCAGCAATTGGGTTGAGTGTGGGAGGTGATAGAATCAGGAAAGTCTAATCTACACACACACACACACACACACACACACACACACACGCATGCACGCACGCACACAAATCTCCTTATAAAACCAGAAGCTTGTGTGTAGTTTTCTTATAGAATGCTTTGTTCACAATACAATAGTCATTTGTTTATTTGTCTAATATTCTTTACTTCTAGGTCCCCGCTAGACAGGAAGCTGCCTCTCAGTCACTGAGCATGCTGTTTAAAAGGAACTAAGGATTCTGTCATCGATGCAGTATCCATTATATGAATGATGCATCCAGAACAGGTACCTGGTGATTACTTCGCACACTGAAAACAGTTGAATATTCGGACAAAAGAGCAAGAAGGTAGATACATTATTCAAATTATTATCATAATTTCAAGAGATTTTGATTAAGTCTTTTAGGTTGCTATGTACAGTCAACGAAACCAAAAGAATTAGAGAACCATGCCTGTCGCGGATATAAAAGTATTTGTCACTGTGGATATTGCATATTTTTGAAAGACAAATATAATTTCAAAATCTTTCTTTGGCTGTCTAGAGCTTACCTAATAACCTCAATGTGCTTATCACTTCAGGTGCCATGTATATTACTAGATAACAAAGATAGAATTAGACAAAGAATGAGAGACAATACAGCAATCAAGTCACTGTGTTTTGATTGAGAGCGCTGTGTGACTAAATGTATGTAACGTTCTCAGAAATGCCCTCTTAGATTGATATTGTTCATCTATTCCCTATTCTCTGACATGGGTGGGTTGGATGTTATTCAAGACAGAATCTAGTAAAAATTGGTGACATGCCAGCCCCATTATCTGGTGCTGTCATTGTGAATACTTATCTGCTTTGAATTGTCCAAATTTATTTATCTGTTAATAAGAAATAAAGCAACTAACAAATATTTATCGAGCACTTACCCTACTCAGTCAGCACAGGGGCATCGACTCCACACACAATTAAAAAGAATGACTGAATTGCTAAACTTTGAAGAAAAGATCATAAAATAGT
This sequence comes from Acomys russatus, assembly GCF_903995435.1. NCBI lineage: Eukaryota > Metazoa > Chordata > Mammalia > Rodentia > Muridae > Acomys > Acomys russatus. Next base: position 22,957,106 of record NC_067148.1, read on the forward strand.
GAAATAAATCTGATAAACAGCCTTGGAGAGAAAAAGATAATTCTGTCGAGGGAGATGAGAATGCAGAATCCACGGGAGATGACTGGTCCCATTTTCCGTTAGGAAGAAAACCCTTTGATCCTGAAGTGTCAGTTGGGCTTGCCATGCCAATAACAAGCCAAGATAGTGGGTTAGCATAAATCAGAGCCGCTGTCAACCTTCATCAGAGAAGCTCCTTTTTGCAGTAGATGGCAATTAATACAGAGACCCTCATGAGTCATCACACTGACAATGGGAGACTGGAACATCCAGTCCTAAATGGGACATCTGTATTATACCGACTCTCTGAAGGCTCAGAGATCATTGCAGAAAAGAAAAGTTTCTAAGAGCTAGTGGGTGGATCCAGTGATATATTGTTTCCCAGACATGGCAAGGCTATTTTTACTGTGACTGTGTGCATAAGGCCTGCACAAGATCAAGTCAGGGGAAGGCATAAAGTCCCACCCCTATTTGAGGAGGTACTGGCAACTGACGGGAAGTGGAGGGACCAGCTCCCTTCACAGACACAGGCCAACGCTCCAGGTGATGCCCCTATACCCACATTTTATTCATGGTTACACTACTAGTTAAGTGTAGATAAAATTATTATACTTTTATGGCGGAAGATATGACTCAATGGGTAAGAATATTTGCTACTGTTCCAGAGGGCTTGGCTTCATCTCCTGTCACCCACATGGTGGCTCACATCTATCTGTAATGCCCTCTTCTGGCTTCTATAGGCATTAGGCATGCAAACAGTGCACATTCACATGCAGGCAAAAAAAAAAAAAAAAGTACATACAAAATAAAATAAAATGACCTTGTATTTAAATTAATCAAATGAGTGCAACAGGGTAATGGTTCGGTCAGTGAAAATGATTATCATGCAAGTTCCTGAGCTCAGATCCCGAACACATACCTAAAAGGCTATACATGGCAATATACACCTGTAATTCCAGCACTGGGGAAGAATATTCAGGAATCTCTGTGGCTTCCTGGACAGCCCAGCCAGTCTAGCTGAGTCTGTGAGCACAAATACAGCGAGAGACCTTCTTTCAAACAATAAGACAATAGGCTGAGAAATTACTCACTGGTTATGGGTACTTACTGCCCTTCCAGAAAAACCCAGGCTCAGTTCCCAGAACCCATAATGTAGCTTATAAATGTCTGTAACTCCAGTTCCTCCTCAAATCCTCAGACACACACTCAGTGCGCAAACTTACATGCAAACAGAAACATTCTTATACATACAATAAATTAAGGTGGAGAATGATCAAAAATGAAAAAATTAAGGTCAAGAGTGATTGACAAAGAGACTAACCTTAATTTCTGGCCTCCACAAGCCTGCTCATATGTGTACATATGTATACAGCCACACACAAGCAAGTATAGGCGCACATACACAACACACAGACACATGAGCAATTATTTGCTTCTGTAGATAAAGGAAGTGGTTTATACAGCTGGACATTTTAAAAACCAGGATGGAACATTTTGGTATCCTGCCATGCTCGCTCACCTTTCCTCCTCACAGTGCAACTGCTAGAATAAGAGGTCACCCTCTCTTTCTCACTGAACTGGCCTGTTCTATGCACACACTCTGCATCAAGAAATCATTTCCCCATTATTGCCCACAGGGCTTATTTATTGGGACAAATGTATTTTGTGGTTGTAAAACTCATGAGAATAAGAAATCTGAGAGGTACAGTGAAGACAGATCATTAGGCAGAATTAAATAACATTTACAACATTTTTATTTCCCTATAGTATTCTGTGTGTGTGTGTGTGTGTGTGTGTGTGTGTGTGTGTGTGTGTGTGTGTGTGTGTGTAGGAGAGAGAAAGGTTGAAGTACATATTGAATAGACTTCATGTTTTAATGAGTGTGTGAAATTCCTTCATAAGAAAGATACACTAGTTTTCATTTCTTTACATATATTCTTTCTTAGTCAAAGACAAGTTTTTATTGGAGGATTCTTTCTAGCAATGTACAAGTGGATTTTACTTAATGGAATATCCCTAAATATGTACATATGAACTAATAGAGAAAGTATTAATATATGAAAATTAATAAATAAAAACATTAACAATCATCAAGTAGTTTCACACTCTCTGAACAGAGATGAAATGTCTCTTATGATAACAATATTTATGCCAAGGTTTTGATTACTCTTGGCAATAAAAGAAAATTCAAATAAAAAGAAACCCTAAGTATGACTTTCAGTTACTAAATGATATGCAGATATTTTAAATGGTTTATATACAGTCTTATTAAGGTCTAAAAATAACGGTTATAGTAGGATTTATGACTTCCCCAGCCATAAGCAGTTGGCTAGATTATCAAACCAGTCTGCTCTCCAGCCACAGTCTCAGTAGTTATCCTTAGATTCATGGATCTTTACACCCACCCTCATCAAAGAAGTATCTTTCTTAGAAGACCGAGACCACTAAAACAAAAGGCCAGAACTGGTCATAATGCAGAAAACAACTGACTACGGGGTCTTGAGTTCCAGGGGATATACCTACAATACAACTCTGGCATCTAAGGCTCAGGAAACATCATGGGAGACTGGCTGGAAAGACTGTAAGAGCCAGAGGACCAGGACATCTTCTGTGAGATTATGTCTTCTGTATAGGAAAAGACACATCCATGTTTGTGCATCCATGAAATCTCAACAATATGGCTGCCTAACGAGATGTGAACAATGACACCAGATGAAATACCAGTGTGGAAGGGGAAAATCTCACAAGGCCCTACCCCCAGATGAAGATCTACAAGTAGTTAATAACAGTTGAGGGAGGGAGAATCAATTTTTTCCAGGGATGAGTACCATGACCAGTTATCCAATAGTAAGTTTTCAGTCCTAAAAACATAAATATATGAGCAGCAATCCTACAATAACAAACATATAAAAATAATTGGTAGTGTTGCTTTAATCCTGAGTTACCTGTGTATACCCAAATGAGAGAAAATAAATGAAAATAAATAGTATAATTGATGTTGATCTTGAGGATTATGAGAAATACACACACACACACACACACACACACACACATGAACTAACTCAGGATGACCTTCAAGGACCAAAGACTAACATGTAGTTCTTTCTGTGGCAATACACACACACACACACACACACACACACACACACACACACACACACACACACACACACACATGTATATGTGTATATATATATATGAAATCCAAAAGGGACATTAACGATTCAAGACAGACAACAGTGACCATTCTCCATAAATAGTAATATGGCGGAGAACTGTCTCTTTCATTTTGAGGCAGAGTTACCCTGTCCCTTATTTGGATACAAAGATTAGCAAGGAGATTAGGCAGAACCCTGAAGAGGAATGGGAAGTCAGAACTGTGTAGGGGCTTTGCCCTCCATGTTTGCTGACATTTTGTCTTCTCTGACCATTTAAACCAGGTCTTCAGTAAAGCTTACGTCATTTCTGATGGCATCTGGATCTCAGATAATTGCCTTATGATAAGACTGGCTCAGAAATCAGTCCTGCTACGGGAACAAGTGTCCTCTGTTGACAAGTGTTTCTTGAACTACTTATTGAAATTTGTATTTCTAGGAAATGTTCTGTCTGGACAGGAAATTAGAAAAGTGGAATGTTGGTGTGTTTGATTGGTTATTAGACCGCTTCAGTTTCAAATTCTACAAAGTGGGAAAATAACCTTGGAAGCTTGCTCAGTCATGCCTGTTGTATGAGTGTTTAATGAACAGATATATTAAATTGCTTTTTTAATATTGAGTATGGTGTGTGTGTATGTGTGTGTGTGTGTGTGTGTGTGTGTGTGTGTGTGTGTGTGTGATTCTGATGAAGAGTTTCTGTGTTCCTTTTCTTTTTTCCACACTGCAATCTTGCACTTCTCCAATAGTCTACTACCAAGATCTGAAGTTGTCTGACATTCTTATAAACTGGATCATAAATAAGAAATTGGAAACTTCAGTTGACAGATCCTTTGACTACCCCTCTTTTGTTGGTTGAGGTTCTATCTCCTACCTCCTTCTCCAAATCCAGAGACAATGGGTTGCATCAGTAGACTCGTTTTTCCATCCCTCAGACATTCTAGGAGTTCTTGCAGAAGGGCAGAGAACGAGATGAGCCTGAGATGACAGTGTTTGCCCTGCAGTTTCCTGAAGCCTGGCCATCCAGACTGGCTGTGTTTCTCCTCAAAGGTCAGTACTATCCAAGGGGCTTCAATCCAACTATTCTCTTGGGTTCTATTTATTGCTCCTTCCTCTAACTGGCAGGGCCTCCTGCTCTTCACTCCTCCAGCTCTATGGTGCTGCGCTGTGCCTGTGCCTTAACTCCTTCGTTGTTGTTAGTGTTGTTTCATTTTTGTTTATGGTTTTTTTGTTTTGTTTTGTTTTTTTTTAGATATGGTCTCACTATGTAGTTCTGGCTATCCTAGAATTTACTATGTAAGACCAGGCTTGCCTCAAATTCACAGAAACTCTACTTACCCTGCCTCCCATCATGCCTGGCTGTGCCTTATTTCTTAGTTTGCACATGCCTTTGTAAACTTCCTTTATTATGCTCTTCTCAAATCAACCGTTTGAAGGTGCCATCTGTGTTCTGATGCAAACCTCCACTGCCACAAGTCTCATTAGTAAATATATTTAGAGCTCAACCCATTTCCTTCCCTTAATTTGTCATCACTACTTCTTCCAATCTGAGTAATTTTAAGATTGTATGCTAATTTTAATTTTAAAAAATTCATTATTTTATACTCATTTTGTAATGAGTTTTACATTCCCTTATTATGATACAGAAGTACACAAGGAGAAAGAAACAAAGAATATGTTCCAAATATGAAAAATATGTAAATATACGTTATTGAAAGCAAGTTTTGTAAGACACATACATTTTTTTTATTTCTCCACACTGAATCACACTAACACACATGCACGCGTGCGCATGTGCGCACACACGCACACACACACACACACACACACACACACACACAAATCAGCCAGTAAAGAGCCCAGTGACCTCCTGGACTTGGAAGCTCCACAGTGAAAGATGCACATGAAGAATGCCTAGCCAATCTTTCCACATACTCACAACAACAAGACCTGCCAATGTAACGTGTGCATGCAGGCCAGAGGGTTCAGAAAGAAAGACCCAGATTGGGAAGCGCATTGTAGCTTCCATTTGTTTGTGACCATACCTAGACCATCACCCAGACATGCTATCAATAACTGGGAGAGCTTTTGATTGTGGCAATCAGTTCTACCTACAGAAATATATCATACACAAACCACTTTCCCAAGAGACTGGAAAACACAACTTAAATGATGGAACTGTCAAAAGACGGGAATGTTCTCAAGAAGGGAATGGAATAGTCACGGCCTTTTCAACATGGCCCTTTGTAAAAGTAGAGAAAGCTGCCACTCCATAGGTACTAAAATGGACTGGTATCCTCCCCAGCAGATGTTATGTTGAAGAGAGAAGAACATGCTTTCTCCTAAACCCAATAATGAATATCTGTTAGGCTTAGAGTATCCCAGTCAGAATCATTCTAGTGGTTAATTTAATGATGAATCTATTGCTCTTTAATGTTTGCTTTCTATCGCTGGAGAGTATAGAAGTTCATATTTTTCAAAAAAGGCCAAGGGCATGCATAATGTCTACAATTTAATTATGAAAAGGACAAAATGGAAAAATTTTAAAGCAATAAAGCAAAAATAAACTAACAAGGATCTTGAAATTTCCCATTAAAATTCTAGACATTGTTTTCTAGCTACTGAAGAATAAGATTAACCACTCTCAACAATCTTTCTTTAACATAACTAATAAAGAAAATGACTACAATGCTGTCCCAACTGCTCACACAGGATACAGCTCCGGCAAACTCATAGATCTCGCGGCAAATAGCGAGGTAATGTGGAATGAGAACACCTGCATGGCGATGGTGAGTTTGGGTTTCAGCTTGATCAGACTGATCTATGTGATTAGTAAAGCAAACTTCTGGGGATGTCTCTGAGGGGATTCCCAAAGACGGTATCTCTAAAAGGCTTTGAACTGACAAATAGTTTAACCCATTCATGGATTCAACAGTTGAATGGGTTACTAGAAGATGCAACTATGAAAGATGGGGCTTAGTTGGAGGAAGTGGGTCTCCATGGATATGCCTGTAAAAAATATAATGTGCCGTTAGCCCCATTCTACTATTGCGTTTTGCTTCTTGGTGGCCATGTGGTAAATGATTTTTCTACAACCATACCTTTCCTCTATGCTTTTGCCTTGCTACAACCCTAAAAACAAGCACACCAACCAACCATGAGTCAAAACCATGAGCCAAAAGAAGTCCTTGCTCCTCCCTTCAGCTGTGTCTTCTGAGTGTTTGTCACAGAGATTAAAAAGACATAAAGCTTCTAACATACATATAGGCTCAGAGTTAAGAGCCAATACGGAGAACAATCATGAATGTCATGAAGACACTTGGATTTCTACCACTCGTATGCATCTCAGGTTGCCTTGTTTTGCATTGGTATTCCATATTGTGCATTGTATGCTGACCATGACTAATCCTTAGATTGTTGGTTTTTGTTGGCCCAGCCAAAGATCCTCAACTCCAAACCAATACAAGAACATACACCCAAATAGAGGGGCCCCAGAACATAAATTTCCACCTTAAGTACTACTGGTTTGAAAGTACTCTGTCTCCAACGATACCCAATTTAAATGGCCCATGGAAGCCAAGGAAAGACTTTCCCCTAATAGTCAAGAGTGTATATGGAGATGGGTAAGAGCCTCTCTAATCCTTAGTTTAATGTGAGAAAAAAAATGAGGCATTGGGGCTCCCTGGAAGGATGTCCTGAAGCTGGGTGATCATGGTCCAGGCCTATGTCTATAGAGTGGAAACCATGGCAATGCCTCCCAAACCCAGAAAAGGTTCTTCTTGTTAAAAACTAGCATGTGCTTATATAGTACGACAAAGGCAGAGCAATGCATGAACAAAAAGAAATACTATGTGATACATTGATCTTGTTTTGATGTGTTACATACTCTCTATGTTTAAACACTGACACATTGATCTTGTTTTGATGTGTTACATACTCTCTATGTTTAAACACTGACACATTGATTTTGTTTTGATGTGTTACATACTCTCTATGTTTAAACACTGATACATTGATCTTGTTTTGATGTGTTACATACTTTCTACGTTTAAACACATGGAGAAGCTTTGCTTTTCAAGGCCAAAATATTACTGATCTCATTTCCTTTAGGAACTCTGATTTTAAATCTGCTTTCACAAAGAATTTCATACAAAATAGCTATATTTTATGCTTTAAGCGCTTTCTTCAATAATTATATAATTTTATTTAAGAGTAAAAATGCATCCACAAGTTAACATTTATTTTTCTCCACATCTGTAAATTTTGAATGCTAATTTCACTCCTTGGGATTGAATTATTGTTGCAATTCCATGAAACACTAATTGGGGAAAATGAGAAAATCACACTTATACTCTGTGTTATGTTTCTAATTATATTTATGTTTTGTATGGCTATAACATATGTAAAATTATGTATTTATACTACATTATAGATTACATGCATAACTTAAATAAAAACATTTTATTCTACATGCATTTGCTAATAATATTGATGTTTTCCCATAGTTAACTCATGTATTTGGGAATAATTTCGTATCTCTAGAACAAATTATAACTTCTACAATATTATTTCTATTTAGCAAAATATAAACATTCAGAAAGTCAGGAATGATGGCATATGCCTATCCATAACCCCAACACTTAGGAGTCTGAGGCAGAGGATGTTCCTAACTTTGAGGTCAGCTTGGACTGTATAAATAAGTAGCAAGATAGATAGGGTTATATTTCAAGGATCTGTATGAAACAACAGAGAAAAAAAATCTAAAACAATACACAAACAAATAAGTGGGATGGTGAGGTGGCTCAGTGGTTAAGGCACTCATCACCAGTCCTGACAACCTGAGTACAATTCATGAGATCTCCATGGTAAGGAAGAAAATCAACTCTCAAAAGTTGTCCTCCCTGGTGCCCCATATTTGACCACTTCCCCATGATGGAGAGGCCTGGTGGCACTCAGAAAGAATAAGCAGGCTACCAAGGTGAGATTTGATAGCCTATGACCATACACAGGGGGAGGAGGTCCCCCTCAGTCACAGACGTAGGGAATGGGAACAGGGTGAAAGCAGGAGGGAGGGAGGAATGGGAGGATACAAGGGATGGGATAACAAATGAGATGTAATGTGAATAAATTAGTTAAATAAAAAACAGTTGTCCTCTGGCCTCCGTGTACACACCAGAATTGTGTGAGCCCCCTTCCAAATAAATAAATAAATAAATAAATAAATAAATGTAATTTTAAACACCAAATCAAAAAATAAATAATCCCTAAAAATTATATACATAGATATATAGTAATCCCTGATATATATATATATATATATAGAGAGGGGGGGGGGGCTGGGAATGGAAATTTTATTAGAGCAATTTCATCTAATTCTTTAAATCCCCTCCTAGATTCATGTTTAAATCACACAGTAAATTAACCATCAAAGCCTATTTTCATGTTCAATTAATTGGAAACTCAGGCCCTTCTTTATTTTTGTTGAGCTATTTTTTAAAGGAGGAACAAACTGAATTGTAAAGTATAATTGCTATTCATCATTACAATTTTTGCTCCACTTACAACAAAAGAGTTACTGAGAGTAAGGCTTATTAATTATGTCCATATCAAGAGTGCTATTGAAAACTAACTGTTAAGAGAGGTGGGTTGCTGCCTTTGGTGGCTCAAACAGGCCCCTGTAGACCGGGTATGGTACAAGATGTCTACCACCCAGACATGTTAGGAAAAAGCCTAAGAAGTCCCAGGTCCCAGATGAGCATCTTGGGATGAGGCACAAAATCATTACAAAAAAACCAAAACAAAACCAAAAAACAAAAAACAAAAAAACAAAACAAAACAAAACAAACAAACAAAAAAACAAAAAAACAAAATACTAAACTCTCCTCAGCTTAAACGCTGTCCTGTGATACATTACCCCATGGCCACTTCACTTCTTAGCATGTAGCTTAATACTGATGGGGAAAGCATGGCCATGATGGCATGAGATGCACTGGACTTCGGTTATTTTAACCCACATGCTTGTATTTTCTAAAGGCAACATCTTCCCAGAGATACACATTCTATTGTAGCATCCAGGGGACAGAGAGGAGAGTGTTGAGAGGGATTGTCAGTTTCTCTATCTTCTTCAGTGCTGTGCAAATGCTAAGCCTCTCGACATGTGTCAAGACATACCACACTCAACTTCATATTTTTCTCCTGTAAGAATAATGCATATGAAAAGGAGGAACACGAAGCCATTCACGAATACTTAATTTTCCCTTTGTTTCGTCCTTGAGATCTGTGCAGGACAAGGACAATGCATCAGATAGTGCTGTGGGTGTGAGACGTGCCCTTTTGAGGAGCACTTGTGGCCATGAGTCCTGGCTTGGCCACGTGCATGTGGTAGACAATGATTGCTTTTCCACTTTGGGGTCACCCTTTAAACATAATCTTAATTGTTTTTCCTGATGTCATTGTAACGGAAACCATAAAGCACTGCGCTGATGATAAGCTACTGACTTAAAGATGCAGACTTACTCTGTAGATGCCTAGGAACCTGGACTCCTACTGTGCACTGTTTACAATAGAAGAACAGGTTTTCTCCTGGGTCACTCTGTTCTTTTCCTTGCCCTCCATTAATGTGCTTGCCAGGTTCTGGGAAAAGAAGGAGCAGCTGCAAAGCTCCATGGCAACTTCAGTGACAACATGGGCCTCCTGATACGTTGGCTCTGGCACATGTGCATGATTAGGGAATGGTACACTGTGCAGAGAACTCAGCAAGGTGGCATCAGGGAGAAAGAATTGAAAGGATTAGAAAGGAGTTAGTCAGCTGACTAGTGGTGTACAGCTGAACACAGAAAAGAGGTGTGTGTGTGTGTGTGTGTGTGTGTATGTGTGTGTGTGTGTGTGTGTGTGTGTGTGTGTGTGATGGAAGTACCAGAACTGTGCAGATTACTCACATGCCATCCCACACAGGTCAAGGCATGGCTATTTGGGGTCTCATAGACGTAGTAAAATCTTCATAAGGTCCCCGAAGCCTGGGCATAGATCTGTACCTTAAGTTCTTAGTCACGTCATTGCTATCTAAGAAGGTACTGATTTCCAGTATCTTAAGATGTGAAGAAAATAATAAAAATGGGTATGATTTGGCCATTTATTTGGGTGATCAGCTACACTCTGAGACCCTAAGTTATAATAATTATCTTAAGAGAGCCAGAGAGGTAGGTGGGATAGTCAATATGGACACTTTTCCAGGACTAGCTTGTCGATGTCCATACCGTAGCATCATGTCCTATCATAAGTCTCTAATGACTAAGAAATCCCACCAGGCATTAAGGACTTAAAGAACAGAAAAAAAGGAACCAACGGTTTCAGCTAATTTTGAGAGATTCTCAAAAAATGAATAGAAAGAAATTTGGTGAAAAGCTTTCCTCGTGACTGACAGCTTCACTGCAGCCACTGGGACACCCACATGTGAGGGATTAGAGATTTAGCAATGTCTTAGACATGCACATGTCCTTGAAGTAGGTGTAGTCTTAATTTTCATTAATTATGCTATTAGGTTTTTTAAAGCTTGTTAAATGGCAATACTAAATGTCACAGGCACTGTGTGAAGTAATTTGGTGATTCTTTATGTTATTCACTTAATGACGATGACTCAACAAATCCACGTGTGCATGCAAATCTAAAACCAGACAAACAGATATTCAAACAAAAATTGTATATAAATTTCCATAGCTGCATTATTCACAATAGCCAAAAAGTGGGTGCAACATAGATGCCCAATAATTAAAAAGCAGATAGTAAAAATGTAGAGCATCTATAAAACTAAAGAAATGGAGGACTTGTATTTGCTAAAATGTGGGTGGACCCTGAAAACTGAATGGTGAAGGAAGGAACCCATGGCGGTTATCACACACGAAACAATGTTATATTAATGAGCTATCCAGGATAGCCAAATCCACCACAACAGAATACAAAGTAGAAGTGTCAAGGGCTGTAGGAAGATAGGAAGTGAGGAGGATGAATTATACTTAGGGGGAAGGTTATTCTGCATCATCTGTATATGGGGAAGGTCTAGTCAGCTGGGAGGGGAGAGCCAGTGAGTGTCATCACCACAGAAGACTTTACAGGCTCCTGAGGCTCTCTGGCATCACCTGTGCTTCAGAAGGGAAAAGATCACATGATATCTGGGACCTTGGAGACCTGCAGGAGATGAAAAGAGTAGCTGACTTCAGTCTAACAGAACCTAATTTAAAGCAAGACCCACTGATATTAGCCGGCTTCATTTAAAATTCTCTTTCTTGTGTGTGTGTGTGGGGGGGGGTCTGTTTTGAGACAGGGGTTCTCTGTGTAGCCTTAGCTGTTTTGGATTCACTTTATAGACCAGGCTGGCCTCAAATTCACAGAGATCTGCCTGCCTCTGCCTCCCCAAGTGCTGGGATTAAAGGTGCTCACCACCAAACCTGGCTATTTAAAACTACATCTGAATTTTAGAATTGTTGTGTCTGAATACTAACTCGATCAATGGGAGGTTTTGAGTTCCACATGCAATGACTTCTCCCATGGTTTTGCTCTTTCCATTTCTGATCTCTGCTCTCAAAGGACAAGCAGCCTATGTATAGAGCCCAGTCAACAGTGTGGGGGTAGGGCCCACTCAGTAGTAGCCCAGGCTAGTATCTATTCCCTAAGATAGCTGTGACAAACCACTCCACTTGTCAACTATAGAACGCACATACAAATATCCTTCTACCACAGAAGGCTTTCGTAGAGATCTAAAGAGCCAATGGTGGCAGAAGTGCTTAAAAGACGAGGTACATGAGATAGGAGGGACACACAAACTATGCTGAGCCCATCAACCTTAGACTAGATTACTGTCTTAATTAGGGTTACTAATGCTGTGATGAAACACTATGAAGAAAACAACTTGGGGAGGAAATAGTTTATTTGGCTTACAGTTCCACATCCCTGTTCATCATCAAAGGAATTCAGGGTAGGCACCAAAGTAGGGCAGGAACCTGGAGGCAGAATCTGAGGCAGAGGCTATGGAGGAGTTCTGCTTCTTGACTTTCTCCCCATGGCTTGATCAGCCTGCCTCCTTATAGAACCCAGGACCACCAGCCCAAGGATGACACCACCCACAATGGACTGAGCCCTCCCCATCAAATCATTAATTAAGAAAATGCCCTATAGTCTTAAGGAGGCATTTTCTCAATTAAAGCTTCTTCCTTTCAGATAATTTCAACCTACGTCAAGTTGACACAAAACCAGCAAGTACACTTACTCTTATTACGCTCTTAATTTCCTGTTCAATTATAGTGAAAATTAGTAGTATCCCAATGAGGCAGCAGAGGGAAAAAAGTGGAAATATACTGAGAAATAGCAGCCATTCAGCAATGAGATTTCTGCCTTTGGAGGAAAAAACTCAATGTTGAATTTTAGCACACTGATCTCCCCAAGGCAAGCAGGAGATACGTTGTCCGGAAAAAACTAGTACCCCTTCCTCATCTCCAGAGAAGGCTTCGGAACCTTCAGTTGTCACACACAGCTATCCACAACAGGACAGAGAGCAGCAGCATGAACAGTCACAGCAAGAACACTTGGGGCACCAAAAAAGCAAAGCAGGCTACTGTCTCAAGGGATGGCTAGATACATAGGGTCCTCTGACTACACATTCTTTCTAGGAAAAATGCATGTCTAAAGACAAAGCAGGGCTAGGGCCATCCACTGAATGCCACTCTACCTTAAGCGTGGGATAAAGGAATTGGGCCATAGGATGTTCCTTATTATCCGTCCTCATAATTTTTCAAGGTTTGTAAACTTGAATTGCACAAGCAACTTAGCCATAGACAATTACAATACTCTCTGCATCTCTTCAAGGCCAGATTTATCACTGTAATTGTGAACCCACCATCAATGAGCCAAGAAGTAAAGACTTCCACTTAATCTTTTTTATTGAATCATTCCTCAAAGATATAGAGTGCTTACTTGTATCAAGTAGCTATTGCTGCATAGAAAAAAAAAACCCCATGCCTCAGTAGCTTAACACATTATGCAGTTATTATATTACAGCCTATAGTTTGTCTAGATCATAAATCCAGAGCTGAGTCCTCTGCTCTGTGATCTATAAGCAAAGGGCTACATTCATCTCCAGCTTGACTAAAGAAAGATCCACTTCTAAGCTTTGCGTCCTTGTCACTCTCATAGTGTTTGCTGAGACCACTGAGACCCAATGTTCTCTGTTCCATGGGCTTCTCCCACATGGTAGCTTTCTTCAGGAATGTGTAGAAACCAAGAGGAGGAATCAACTAGAAAAGGGACATGTAAATCATTAGCCACCTACTCACAGAAGTGACATTTCCATGGATCGACCAAGTCCTATTGTAAGACACCAAGCAATGGGTCCCACCACATTCAAGGGAATAGGATCACTTGAGGGTGTGAACTCCAAAGTGAGGACATCACCAGGAGGCTTGCGAGGAAGTTGTCCAGCACACCTTCAAAGGAAAGCCCTGTGTGTATCAACGCTGAAGACATGTGGCAAACCAACCAAAAAAGGCCCATTCCTTCCTCAAGTTCATTGTCAGGGTTTGAGAGACTGAATTATGAAACTCCAAGGAACATCCATAAGGTAGAGGCCAGAAACAGAGCAGAAAGGAAGTTTTCTGGGGCCTCGGGCCATACACAGTCTTTTCTGAAAATGCATATGTTGATGGGTTCACAATGGCATGATAAACCTGGGCTTGGAGTGATGTACACAGACTGGAATTGTCTGTGGCAAAGCTATTTGTGCAGCTCAAAATTACAAATGTTGGAAATTTTCTGGAAAGTGTGTGATGGTTCTCCACCATCTCTGGGTCAGGTGGGTGAATGTGATATGAGACTCTAATTATTTCTTTAGATTTGCCAGGGCAACTCTCAATATAAATGGGATATGTGATTGTTAATAAGAAGCAATTAGAAAGCAAACAATAACTCTTTTAATGAGCCTGCTGCTTCTCATAGCTCCACAGAATACCTCTCATTTAATTACAAATGCATTCTAATGCAAATGCTTCCAGAAATAGGCCATACTTTGTCCTATAGCCACACAAAGATACAGACACCTGAATGTCAGATTCTCCTCAAGAGGAAAGTTGGTAGGAGAGAACCCTGCCGTTGTGAAGGAGAAAAAGAAAAAAAATCATTTTCATTATTTTGTAACATAGCCTCCTACTTGAAAAATAGGAGTAACAATAATGGTTTACTGTGACCCCAGACTATTTCTTCCTCCCAAAATGTGTGCACACTCGTGAGAATCTGTGATTGCTTTCTCACCCAGCAAAAGGGACTTTTCAGTTGTGTTGTAGGTTAAGAATTTTAAAATTGGGAGATTATATCCTAAATTATCTAGTCAAACTGAGTCACAGGATTTCTTAAAAATATACAAATATAGACAGAATGTTGGGACAGATAGATGCAATGAAGCAGAGAAAGGAGAGGGATGGTGAGGTGGTTCAGCAGATAAAAGTACTTTACCGACAACCCTGATGCCCTGAGACCCTTCCCTGGGACTCACATGGGGGGAAGAAAGAACGGACACCTACAGGTTGTCATCTCAACTTCACACAAGTGTTGTAGCATGGCCCCTCCACACATACAAAGGAATGAATGAATGAATGAATGAATGAATGAATGATTGAATGTGATTACGAGTCCTGTCTTCACTGCCCTCCTCAGGCTTTCCTCCCAGCCGATCTCCATTCCTTCTTCCTTCCATGCAGAAGAGGGGATGGCGATATTGCAAGAGCCAGGCAGAGGTGGTGGGCAATTTTTAGGAACCAACATTTCCCAGACACAACAGGGCAGATCTACACATGAACTCAGAGTGATATCACTCACATGACCTGCCCATGCCCAAGCCAGACAAAATCCTAACACAAAGGAGGGGAAGTCTTGGGGATAGGAGAGGTGGGGGTAGCTGGGATTAGTGGAGGGAGCAGAAACTGTGCTCAGGATGTATTGTATAAGAGAATAATCTACTTTCAATAAATAAATAAGTATTTTAATCGGACGTGAAGAGGGCACAAAATTCCACCCTAGACAAGAAGTTATTTGCAAATGATAATTACTGAGAGAAGTAAAGTTGCTTTTGTTTTTCCAATAGAATGAAACCAAGTGTATCAATTACACTCCAGGGCAGTCCCCATGCTCAGGAGAAGTTGAGAAACACAATTTGGACTCCACTTTTAGTGGATCTTTTTTTTTTTTTTTTTAAGAGAGAGAAAGAATATGACATGAGGGAGAATGGGATGATCTGGGAGTTCAAGATGGGAAAGACTATAATGAAAATATATGGAAATTTCAGAAAATAAATTAAAATTATGTTTTAAAGAGGAGCAGGTGAAATACAATGAATAAATCAAGACTAAGAGGGCCAATAGCTAAGGACTTGAGTGGCCTCTCGGATGTTGAAAGAAGCCCTCAAAGCAAGCACCTCCCTCCAGAAACCACAGAAAGCTCAGTTCTACCAAAAACCTGAATGAGAAGGAAATTCGCTCTTCCCTTGAGTGTTCAGAAAAAAAAACACAGCCCTTTAGACACTGTGATTTTAGCCCAGATAGACCCACTCTGATTTCTGACCCACAGATATACATGTCAATACAATCTCTTGATATTTAAGGCTTTGAGTTTATGATAATTTGCTATGGCAACAATAGAAAATTAATGGACTCACAAGGCCGTTAGTGACAATTCAATTCATTAATATATAAAGTACTAGAAATGTATGTGGAACATTCTAAGAGCTGGCACACATTAGCTGTTCTGTGACTCTGCAATCCTGGAGTCTGTAGCTTCTACATTGCAGGGGTGGGGGTGGGAGTGAGACCAGCCTATTTAAAAAATGCTTCAAGAATGTATCCACTTCCTTTTATTTATAAATAAATACCTCTTAATAAACACATATTCTCATGTAATAAGCTGTGGGTCCCTGATGCCAGGACCCCAAAAGATGGTGACCATTGAACAATATTTTTAACACTCCCAAGTTAAATGAATAAAGGAACCAGTGACCTTTTGAGGTCTGACATTCTACTTTTTTCATTCTGGTAGAGCAATTTTCTCCTGGATTTAGCTTACTACATTTACTTGCTTAATAAGAACTGGAGCACATGCAAAACCTCTAACGAAACCCATTTTCCATAAGGTACATTCTTTGTGTTGTGACCAGGAAATGTTTCTTCCTCTTCTGCCCTATTTACTCATCACCGAATGCCTAGAACATTCACCGCAAACACCTCAGAGAAGTGTAGGCCTGAACAGTGAGTATTTGCTGTTCCAAACCAAAGAACAATAAGAAATAACAGACTATGCATCTTTCTCATCAATTGCCAATCAGCTCTCGGGATTAAATACTTGCTGGCAATAAGGGAGGCTAAGATCTTAGTGTGAGGGAAATTAAAATACATAGGTAAATACAGGTGGCGATGCAGGAGAGCATCTGCTTTTTGCAGCTTTTAAGACGTGGGATATATACCATGAGGCACAAGGATGGCTCCCTGATAAGCAAGAACAAGTTATGAAATAACACTGAATCACAAGCATTTTATGAGTCCCGTTCCCATTAGGGACTAGAGAGAGTGGTTAAGGATCCACACTACACTTGCAGACAATGTGCGTTTTGTCCCTAGCACCCATGTGAGGCAGCTTACAACGACCCATAATTCCAGACCCAGGGGGATCCAGTCAACCTCTGGTGTCTGCAGTCACCTGCATTCATGTGCACATATCTTTCACACACACACGCGCACACACACACACACACACACACACGAAGAAGAAGAAGAAAAAGAAGAAGAGGAAGAAAAAGAAGAGGAGGAAGAGGAGGAGGAAGAAGACATAACAAAGAAAGTGTTTTCCATCTTTCTGAATACTCTGTCGGGAGACAAACTCAGCTTCATGCCAGAGGACCTTTGTAATAATTGTCTTCGTATTTGGCTCACGTCCTTTTACAACCTCAAGGAAACAAGCATCAAGCTGAGACTCACAGGATGGTCCAGCATATAGCTGGGATTTAATTACACTGTTTGTCTCCAGTTATATTCATCACCATGGATGCCTTCTGTCTGGAAGAAGTGAAATGCTTTTCCATTTTCAATGGTAGAATGATGTTTCCTTTTAAAATTACTAATTTAAGGCTTTTAAGGGAGTCTGATTGCAAAAACAAAAAATGTCAAAGCTGTTCAAGCTTTGCATTATAAGAATAAACTGTAGTTTGGGAAACAGCATGGTGCAATGTACTGTGCAATAGAGGTTTAAAAAATTCTGAGTACAAGGCAGAAGACAATGCTGCCAAATGGGTTTATTGGGTTCTGAACAGGCCCGCATAGAAGAAGAGAAATTTTGCATGAGTCAGTGGGAGGTGGGGTGGGGCTGGGAAAGAGCTAGGCCATGACTGAGTCCATAGGGCAACACAATTCCCTCTCGAGGAGATAGAAGTTTAGGGAGAAGGAGAAGGAAGGAAGAGGAAGGAGGTGGAGAGGAAGACTGTCACTTGACTCACTTGAGTAAAGATACATGAAGGAAAGTAGTGATGGCTACACCTGTAAAGAGACTGTAGACAACCTTCCATTCCAAGCTGATTGATTATCTTTTTTGTATCAAGAAAAGAAGCATCATTTGTTTCTCTGTAAAGCTAACTCCTATGCTCTCCATGGCAACAACAACAAAAATGCTGCTCTTCATACAAACATATCAAGATGCATGATCCCAGGCAGCTGTGGTTATCTCCATTGTTCGTACAGCTTCTGCACTGTCCATGATCAAGGACCACATAGCTCTAGGGAGTGATTAGAGCAATAGTCACGTTATGCACTGTTTTCACCACATGCCACGTGGAACCAACAGGTAGCTCTAATCCCCACTGAGAGCCTATAACTCTAGCAGATGCCACTCATTAAGTTCAACCTGAATGTCCATGGTTTGTTTGCAAATTATGACCTTTAAAAAAAAATCCCCTTTAATGCCTTGGAATCTCCAAACAACCATTCCCAAGTTAACCATTTGTGTACCTTTGTCTATTTTAAGCAGTAACGGACTAGTTAAAGTTCATGGGGAGAGACATGAAAGCAGCTGGCTGCTTTAGGAAACTTTAAATTTTCATAGTATTTAAATTTCCTAGATTCAGAAAATGAGTTCAGGAAAACTCTGTAAGCACACTGTGCTGGTGTTGTCCTAGCCTGTTTACTGATTTTGTA
Organism: Acomys russatus; assembly: GCF_903995435.1. Taxonomy (NCBI): domain Eukaryota; kingdom Metazoa; phylum Chordata; class Mammalia; order Rodentia; family Muridae; genus Acomys; species Acomys russatus. Next base: position 22,975,491 of record NC_067148.1, read on the forward strand.
TTAGTAAATATTCTCCAGAATACAAATGTGAGTCTTCAGTTCCACTCTTTACAGTCCATGTCATGGATAATGAGACCTTTTCTCCCACCTGAAATTGCCTCACAGCGTCTCTCCTAGTAACAGGAACGTGCACACCATTTCTTAGTGAGGAGACATGTCACATTCCATTGCACTTGACCTGTCACCAAGTGATTGGTGGTCAAATTCTGGATTCAAGCATTGTCCCTCCACTGTCTATATTTTTACTAAAGTATCACAAGAGACTGTGAGGGTGAATCAAAAACCCTTTCCTGTTATAATGGAGGTTAATATATGCAAGTTATGATAGAAATGAAACATAAGAGAGAATCCTGCATAAGCAAATCAGAGTTTGATGGGCGCTCTCTGAATGACTGGTAAGGTAATGGCAGAAATGATATACAAAAATACTTTAAAATGGTATATTGTGGGCACTAACCAATCAGAAAAGATTCTAAGCCAACTGGAATGGATACAGGTCCAAATCACTAGGAGAATTACAGGGATACATTCTGACTGAAGATAAGTAATGAGAAAAGACACGGTCATTTAGGGGGACACCTCACTGATAGACTCTGAGAACTCAAGTGACATTCACTTAATATAGACAACTTAGTTCTTACCAAGTGGACTTACTACATCAACTGCAGAAGTACAAGGAAAGCTCTTTATGTTCATCCTTTACATATTGATGCAAAAATTGTGTTTATGATATCTTTCTTTAACCACATATATGATAGTACATTTTTGGAAAATAAAATTTAAAAAATAAACCAACAAAGTGAGATGTCCTGATGCAAGTGCAGAAAATGGATGGTAGCCCAAGAATCCATTGCTTCCTTTCTAAGCACTGAGCCCTTCTGTGGTTTGAACCAGTGATAACTCATCACCTCGGGGGTTCTCCTTTGCTTAAACTACTTCACAATTGGCTCATCTGGTCATGAGTCCCATAGGAAACCATTAGGCAAAAATATCCAGCTGACTTCACTCAGAGATAAGGAACGGGCAACAGCCTGTATTCCTAGACAAGTACCTAGTTCTTAAGTTCTGTTCTTTATGCCTACTGCAAGTTGGAAAGTCAGTGGGATTTGACCCCATAATGTCATATGAGGTTGGTACAGAAAGCTGATAAATAGCTATAGCAGCTAAAAATGACCAACATTCTTGGAATCATACCTGAAATTGTTGCAAGACTATTTTGTTCCATCCAATGTGATATGGTGTTTTGTGGAGCACTGGAAAGGTAAAACTTCATGAAATTATCTGTTCATCTGGTCCTCAGCCATCTAAGAGTAAGAGAAAAAAAAATCAGTTTCAACCCAGTCATAGAGGAAATGGAGAAGGAGTCCCTTGGTCAGTGTGTACAGCAGACTAGTAAAGGTATTAGTTGCTTTCATATCGATGTGGTCAAATGCCTGACAGAAACAACTTAAAGGAGGAAGGATTCATTCTGCCTCACGGTATGTGAGATACAGTCCATTGAGGCAGGAAAAACATAGTGGGAAGAATGCTAGACTGACAGTTATGAATCTTAGACCAGAAACAGAACCAGCCTACAATTGTAAAGCCTCACTTCTATGGCGCTGTATGTACCATCTAGGCCCCATGTTCAAAAATTTGACAACCTCTATTGATGGTGCTACCAGTTGGGAACCAATGTTCAAACACCTGAGCTAGTGGGAGACATTTTGAACTCAAATCTTAACAACAGATATCAATAATATTGCATGTCCAGCATATTTTTTACTAACACCCCCCTCTGAAATTCTATTTTTCTTATACGTCAAGGATAGGCATATTACTCAGGCTATGTCATTCATAGACATGTGTTTGTTACAAGGAAGAGCATATGATAAAAGAGAGCAATGAGCAGCCAAGTGTGAATTCCTGGGCACATTACCTTGACAAAACCAGTTGTAAGTGCTGTGGTCTTATGTGAATGTCTGCATCATTCTATGCCTTGGTTTCATCATTTACACAAGAAGAATCATCAAACTTTTCAGAGAATTACAAGTGGAGCACATGAACCCTAGAATATAGTAAAGACTCAATACATTCCCATCTTCACTGTGCTAATTTTCTAAAATTTCATTTGTTTGTTTATTTATTTATTTGGCATATACATTTATATTATTTACACTTGTAGAAAAATTACATATAGCAAGAAGAACCATGAAACAATGAGGGATCATATGAACGTTATACTCAAGGTATTTTGGTTAATTGCATTTGGCAACCTTGTAGAAAACATCTTTCCTATCTTGATGAGTCTAAAATTCTAAATGAGAATCAATATCTATCATCTCTCATCTCTGCCAACTCAAAACTTCTATCTAGACCTAAAAACAATTAAACCCCTAAACAGCTTAGGTTAATTGTAAGACTAAACTGTCAGAACTTCAACCCCATCAGAGACTTGAGACGGAATGAAAGTTAATTACTTGAGTGAACTGGAAGTGCAGGTTAGCAGCTTCCAAAATGAGAAGGAAAAGAATAAGAAAAAAAAATGATAGACAGTTTGCTGCTTGAACAATCATCCAAAACTTTCTATAATGTTGGAGCATCATGTTCAGCCTTCTGGCCCAATATAGCTGACAGACATATTTGTGAGGCAGGAACTATTGAGGACTTGCTTACTGTGTCTTGGCAGAGTTAGGCAGTCAACTCTGCCTGTATCCAAGCTTGCCCATTTTCAGACATAATTCTGTCTATGACAGAAATGAGGACTTTTTGTCCCATGGTTGGTTTGCCACCTTTGAAGCCATCTCCATAAGGAGGATCTTTGATGCAATCATCTTTAGTTATTGTTGGTTCAGATCCTCAGGGAGTTAGTGGTGATCTCAGGACGGAACTACATAGATGGGTCCAAGCTTCTGACTTTGCAATGTAGGCTGCACCTACAAGACGAACGCTGTAGAGCAGCACGATAAAGTTCTTTTACAAAATCTCATACTGCTTTAAATAAGAGCACATGAGGTTCCTGGGGCCGTGTGCTTGATACACATTAAGGCAAGGGTCCCACAGATGAATTAAGGATCTGAGTCTAAAAATCACATTCCAAGCTCAAAGATCTATGCATTGTTTACTTTCAAAATATCAATCAGTAGTATTATTTGAATTATAATTTTATGTGAGATTGGTGAGAGTTTCAGGTATCCCCTATAAAGAACAATAATTGTCAAGATTTTGTAGGTAATAAAAATACTGGTGATAATTTAATCTATTAAATTACAAACTATCATTATTTTTATCGAGCCAAGCTTCTAAAATTAAATATCTTAGAGTTGGTAATTTATAAGCAATAAAAATGCATTGCTCATGTTTGAGAGCTAGGAAGTTCAAGAGCATGGTACCACTTGCTTCAGTGTCTGATGGGACCCATCTGCTTTGCCTGTCTTCATATGACAGAGAAGGCAAATACACTGCTTTGAAAGTTTGTCATAATGACACTAACCTGGGGTTAGAGAGATGGCTCAGTGGTTAAGAGCATTTGTTGCTTTTCCAGAGGACCTAGGTTCAATTCCCAACACTCCTTCAATTGCCTGTAACTCCAGCTCCAGAGGGTACCACACATTATTCTAGCCAATGTAGATATTCCTCCCTGCCCCCTCCCTCACACACACACACACACACACACACACACACACACACACACACAAAGAGAGAGAGACAGAGAGAGACAGAGACAGAGAGAGACAGAGACAGAGACAGAGAGACAGAGAGACAGAGAGGCAGACAGACAGACAGACACAAGCACACACAATAAAAATAAATCTGTATAAAAGGCAACAATGCCATTCATGAGGACTCTGCCCACCTGATCATCACTCTTAAAAACACTCTTCCTATGAAGACCATCATACTGACTACTTCTAATACACGAATGATGGAGAAGAAAAGACAATACCACCAAACCATAATAATCATCAAAGGATAAAAACAATTGACTGTATGATTAGTATCACTAACAATGCCATGGAGAAATGATCATTTATGAGTCCTTGGATTTAAGGTAAGTTCTTTTCATGAAATCATGAAGATAGGTGCTCATAGAGCAAACAGCTTCTAGAAGAGTAGAGAGGCCTAGGACAGAAAGAAATCCTACTTGGATTCATGTTTTCCCACAGTGCTTTCCATTTACAGCTGTCACCCAGTTTTGCTTCTTATCTTCTCAGGGGCCCACCACCCTGTCCCATATTCCTTCTTATGTAGTGTCAGGGAGCTGTGGCACTGAGGGTATCTGGCTTGGAGTAAGAGTGGGGTCAAGGCCTGTCTAAACCCCAGAAATCTTGTCCTGAGATCAGCCAGAGTAGGATCGCTCCCCACACCCCCACAGCGCCCTGTGCCTACATATCCCATAGCATGTTGTCTTGTGCCCCATACTTGCCCTCACCAGGAAGTCACATAGCCTGGTAACCAGGTTAAACTTCCTCTCCCCTTATAAGGTCATTTCAAGCAGCACCTGGAATTCCTCCTCATGCAAATGAGGCATCCCCAGCACCAACGATGTACACTCATCCTGAAAGTCCCTATCCACCCACTAAAGTTTAAATAGCCTCTGTTGCCCCTTATTAAATGAACTATTTCACTGAAGACTGTCTTCTGAAAGTCTGTTCTTGTCTCACTCCCCAAGTCATTCTGCTCCGCGTCAACCACCTTTCCCTATCAGGATCCACCAATTATAGTAGTCTTGGCCCATGGTGCCATAATGGGTGGGGAAACAAAGCCTGAATGGCATTCTGATTCTATCAGTTCACAGTTCTCTTCCTTACTCCTTTTTCCAGCTTCTTACACCAAATGCTGCAGATGAGGTGCCCTATTTTCTCTAGGCCCAAGTGAGTGGTAACCATTGAAGCTTTCAGGCTGCCTTGGGTTAATTGCATGACGAGGAGCTAATGGCTCAGTGTGCAGTTCCCTGGAGATGCATCTCCATAATATACAAGTCTCTGGAAAGTTCACATTCTTAACCCAAAGCCAGAGGATAATGAGAGACGCTCTAGATGCGTGTGAAGAAGGGGAGAGACAGTAGCTGGTGGTGGAGGTTCCTTAACAGTAAAATCCTTCACCCAGATAATCTGGACAGTTGCGTACTCTAGCATCCATGGAACTTGCTTAGAAGTGGTCCAAAAGAGTTTTGCCTTAGTTAACTTATAATTCATTCTTCTATCCCTAAAATAGATTTTGTCTGAACCTTAGCCCCTCTATATTAAAATTGTGGGATCTAATCATTTTATTAAGAATTGATTTAAGCTCAACTGACTAGCCCTAAATATGAATAGATGGTTTTTATTCTTTTCTACAATGGATAAATGTTTTACTTAAAATATCTTAGATGTGTTAAAAAGTGTTCAGTAGAGCAGCATCCAATGTTCCTCAGATACCGTCACTGGGATTCAGATATGTTAGGAACTAACCAGCTAGAGAATAGATAGGTACTGATCCCTAGTCTATCACACTTAAGTAGGATTGATTAAGGTTTGAATAAGGAGGGTAGCTTTTCCTCCATTTAGCACAGTTGCATATGAGGAAAATAAAACTCCTATTTGGCAAATGCATCCAGTGATCTAACAACATTTAGAATAGGCTTACAATTTAAGATAAATTGTTTCTATATCTATCCTGTCTACATCTATATCTATCTATACCTACAGATAGATATCTAATTTCCTTAATGTGTAAATTGAGAGAATAAAAACATTTACTGAGTAAAAGTGAAATATGACTTTTTCCTTTCATACCATTGGCATCCTTCATATACAAACAAAATATCTTGACAAGGTGAGATAGTCTGACTTACATATGATTTACCAATGAATTCAGAAAATGATTTCTATATTCATGGGAGGAACACACACAGCAAGGCTAACTGATAAAGCATAGTTCAGATGCTAACTCACCATGGACCATTTGTTGAGCACCACTGCTGGTGTAAATCCTTTAGGATGTTGGATCAGAGAAACTAACTGCCCAATTAAACTAGCTGACATAATATCCCTGGGACCATCCTGGCCCTCCAAAGTAATATTGTAATAAAGAAATAATTGGATTTTGTGAAATAAGTCAGAAATATCCACTTAAGCTAGCATACTTTGTCCAAAACTCTTAACATATCCAGAGAAATATATTTGTTGGAGATAGTTGAAAATAGTTTATACAAAAGAAATGCTAGTATCTAGATAAAAACAACTCTCTTGACTCTCATGCTAATGGAAATCCTTTCATTTCTAATAAAATGTTTTCAATGCCTACAAGGATATCATACATATTTATGATCAGACAAACAATGCTTGTTTCTGGGTTCTAGAACCTTTTATGAGTTTGTCTAAAACTGTTTTGTCAGGTATAGCTGGGGGCATACTTTCAGTGATTGAGACAGCACATTTAAGCTCTGTGGTGACACAGGGCTATATTTCCAGTACTCAGGAGGATAAGTGCAAAGGCATAGCCTATGTTGTATGGTGAGACTTAATCTCAAACGCATTAGTTCTTCAACCTCAGTGATGATGGGATGGGCTATAGAAAAACCCTGGAGTAAATTACAATGAATATATTCTCATCCAACTTTGCATGTATTCAGTTATAGAAAGCAAACTTTCAAACAAATGAGAGGCCACTCCCAATAGTCTTAGCCCTACCCAGGATGAACCTTCAGATTTGGATTATTTGTGGTTCTCAAGTGGCTTGGATCTGCCTTAAAGATAATCAAATATTCTGACACTTCGTTTTCCATGTAAATACACAGGCCCCACTAATGTGAAAAAAAATCTATCCTCCAGGTAAAGTATTCAGCCATAATAATACTGGACACCCTAACCTGGGTTAGATCTGGTTTGAAATCACAGAGAAAGGCTCAGGATTTTGTCATGTGTCAGAGTAAAGCAGAATTTTAACGGATGCTAGAACTGTCAGTGTCAACTTACCCTGTATGGCTCCAGGGCAGATGCCTTCTGGTATTTATTTTCCTGAAGTTCCCAGCTTTCCAAACTTATATAGAGCATCTTAATTCAAGCAACACTGACTCATCCCCCAGTGGGGAAAATAACTAAGTATTTTCCACAGAGACATATGTGCATCCATGAGCTATAAACTTACCTTGTTTTAACCAGACTTCCTTTACTTCTTTCCCAGGATCCGCATCAGCTGACTCCTATGACTTCCATCAACATTCCCTGGCTAAACTAGCTCTCAATTAGGTTTGACATCAACAGAAAGAAGATCTTGGTGCAGTAGAAAGAGGGCTTGATTGCTTAGTTAGAGTTTCACCAAGCTATTTTATGGAGTACAGAATTACACAGAGAATTTTCAACAGAAGAATCTCTAATCGCTGAGAAGCACTTAAAGAAATGCTCAACATCCTTAATCATCAGGGAAATGCAAATCAACAAATCTCTGAGATTCCATCTTACACCTGTTAGAATGGTTAAAACTCAAGTGACAGCACATGCTGTCAAGCATGTGGAGCAACCTCCATTGCTGGTGGGAGTGCAAACGTGTTCAACCACTGCAAAAATAAATATGAAGGTTTTTCAGAAAACTGGGAATAGCTCTACTTCAAGACCCAGCGGTACCACTTCTGAACATATATACAAAAAAAAAAAAAAATGCTCCACCATACCATAGGACACTTGATCAACTATGTTCACAGCAGCTTTATTCATAATATTCAGAAACTGGAAACAACCTAGATGTCCCTCAACTGAAGAATGAATAAAGAAAATGTGGTACATTTACACAATGGAGTATAACTCAGTCACTAAAAACAATGGCATCATGAAATTTGCGGGCACATGGAAAGGACTATTGAAGATCATCCTGAGCGAGGTAACTGAAACTCAGGAAGACACACATTGTATGTATTCACTCATAAATGTATATTAGCTACAAAGTACAGGATAACCATGCTGCAATCCATAGACCCAAAGAAGCCAAGGAGGGCCCAAGGGAAGATGCTTGAATCTCACTCAGAACAAGAAATAAAATAGACATATGATGTAGGTGGAGGCAGGGAACTGAGTGGGAGAGGGTGTGGGGAATGTAACAGGGGTAGGATCAGGTGCAGGGAGAGCAGCGAGGGGAGAAGGGGTTCGGGGAGAGGACCAGGAAAGAAAACAAAAATAAGTGGGGTGGGGGCATTTCTGAGAGAGGATAGGCTTCTGGGAGTCTATGGGGGTGACCCCAGCTAAGACTGATAGCACTGGAGGTTAAGGAGGCTGAAGTCTCTGCCTCTTGTAGCAAGGTGGGACTTCCAGTGGAGAGAGGAACCCACTCATTTAAAAAACAAAAACAAAACAAAACAAAAAAAAACCTTCAACTCAAAATTTGCCTTGCTTACAAGAAGTGTAGGGATAAAGACAGAGCAGAGATGGAGGAAATGGCAAACCAGTGACTGGCCCAACTTGAGCCCACTACTTGGGAAAGAGCCAGCCTGACACCACTAATATTACTCTGTTATGCTTGCAGACAGGAGCTTAGCACAAATGTTTTCTGAGACGCTTCATCCAATAGCTGATGGAAACGGATGCAGAGTCCCATAGCCAAACAATAGGGAGCGCTCAGAGAGTATTGTGGAAGAGTTGGGGAAAAGATAAAGGAAACTGAAGGGGTCAAAGACACTAGAAGAAGGCCTATGGAGTAAACTAAACTGGTTCATGAGTGGTCACAGAGACTAAACCACCAACCAAAGAGCTTCCATGAGCCAGAACTAGACCCCTACACATATGTAGCTGATGTGAAACTTGGTCAACATGTGGGTCCTCTAACAATAGGAGCAGAGGCTGTCTCTGACTCTCTTGCCTGCCTTTCAATCTCTTTATCCTATCTGGGATGCCTTGTCAGACCTCAGTGGGAGAAGATGCACTTAGTCCTGCTGAGACTTTGTTATCCCTTGGGGGCCTCCTCTTCTATGAAAAGAAGATAGGGGAGTAGGGGGAAGGAAGCATGACAGTGGGACTGGGAGGGGAGGAGGGAGGGGGATGAGATTGGGCTGCAAAGTGATTGAATAAGTACATAAATAAATAAATAGGAAAGAAAAGAAATAGGGATTGCTGTCCCCACCCCCTATCAGCCTGTGAATTCTCCTTCTACAGTTTGCACTCCTGGTAGATCCTGAAGATCCCATGAGTTTCCCATGATCACCGTGCTTAGCAATGAGTGGCCTCCATATCATAGAATGATCTCTATGTCAGCCTCTCAGCATTTCCTATGTAAACACTCTCTTGCATTTCCTCTTAATTAATATCTAAATGTAAGTCTCTGCAATTGAACAATCTAAAATGGGTCTTGTTTTCTGGTCAGAAATCCATTAAACTAAGCAGAAGTAGATTCTTTTATTCCCACACAAGGATCATCAAACCAAAGCAGGAAACACACTTCAAAGAAACCAAGAATAATACACTGGGAGATGGTAGAGTTTGAGGAAGTGGGAGGTGTGAGCCCTCTAAACCAGTGAGTGCTCAACTGTTTTTCAGAAAGCAAATAATACTGAGTGTGGCCATTTAAGGCCCCCTAAAGTAGGAGATGTGAAAACAACATTGAGAGAGTTGCTGTAAAACCAATAAAGGTTTTGAAGTTCCAGACGGTTTAAATCACGAATTGAGCCAGGCTTGGTGAAGCATATCCAGGGGGAGGAAATCCCCCTCAGGAACAATCATAGGGGAGGGGAATAAGGGGAAAATGGGAGGGAGGGAAGAATGGGAGAATACAAGGGATGGGATAACCATTGAGATGTAACAAGAATAAATTAATAAAAATTAAAAAAAAAACAAATCTAGCTTAATTAACATTACATTTTCTATATGGCACTTCTGGGTGTAAAGTAAAAGCACTAACTTTGGATTGGATAAGGACCACTAGGAGAAAACTTGAGTTTCAGTGTGGTCATCAGCACTATGTATAATCTTTAATCACATGTTCATCTTTCTCATAAACATAAAGCTTATTTGGGCTTGCATGAAAGGAAGACCCTTTCTAATCAAGTGTGGTTTAATTTATGAAACTAGAAGTAATAGAGTAATTACTAGGTACTAACATGTCTTGTAAAGACCCACAGTGATATTGCATGCCCCATTAACTATGAAAGGGCAACATTTCAAGTCTGAGCAGATGGCTGTACTGAATCAGTTAGATGGCAGCATCAGCTCTCATGTCTCTGAATCTATTGATGTGGTTTTGCTGTCCATCAGTTATATTTAAACTGGGAACATAAGCTGTCATTGGAAGAGCTCCTAAAATTGGCTCTGTGAAACAAAAACTTCCTACAGATCCCCAGAGCGGCTCTCTCCTGAGGACCCCACACCTACTATCCTTGGCTGGGGCTAAGACCACACGACTACCACACTCAACACCTCAATGAAGATAGAGAAAACACAAACAGTAGAATGAAAAATGCAAACCATTCAAGATATGAAGGCATTTGCTCCAAAGCACTTGCTCCAAAATTGACCACATATTAGGACACAAATCAAGTCTCTGTAGATAGAAAATTGGAATAGCACCTCGCATCCTATCTGGCCACCATGAATTAAAGCTGGTTATCAACAACAGTAGCAATGGCAGAAGTATGCGAACTCATGGAAGCTGGAGAAATCACTCCTAAATTAAGTGGGCTAAGACAACAATCAAGAAGAAAATTTAAAACTATGTATGTTTCAATCTAAATATCCAGAAAGGTTAAGTATCTAGTAAATGGCAAGCAGTAAGACGTAATCTTCCAAGGAAGAGAAAAGAGACTATAGTGTTATAAAGAGATCAAGGAGAGACTAGAACAGAATAGGGAGAGGGTGGGAGGGCAGAGTGAAGGGGAGACTATGAGGGTGGAAAACTAACACTGAAATCCTTTTGAAAAGCCATATGGAAACCTACTACTATAGAGGCTTCCTAAAATATGCACACATCTGATAGGAATTTAAGTGGAGTCACAATATAATGGAAAGACAACAGACATCTTATCTCACCAAGTGAGACCTGCAGTGCCTGGAATGAGTTACATCTTATTGAGTTACTAGTCCACGGGGTTCTATAGGCCGTCTGCTGAACAAAAAAGGTGATTGATGACCAAGGCTGTGGACTGCATTCCACAACCTGGTGGTAGCGCTGTACCGAAGGAGACACAACTGATGTCATTGAACGTTAACGATATCCTACCACTGCTATCCCATTTCTCTTCCAAAAATACCATTCTTTCCCACACACTTCTTAGAAGAAAATTGGAACAAATCCTGTGGTTTTCGGGTCACTTTAAAATGGTGAAGAATTAGATCTAAGTCTTAGCATCAAACTGAAGCCTCACCTCTGACTTGTCACTGCTCACTTCTCTCTTCCAATCTTCCCTTGCTATGTTGTCCTTTAGCTGGAGTTTCTTGTCTCTCTCTATCCAACACCAGAAGCAAACAAGAACTACAGGAAAGATATCTTCTGTAAGAAAGCTACAAAAGGACATGCCAGAGGAACTACAAAATCTCACAAACACAGGTCATTTTTCAGGTTGAAACTCTTTAAGGAACTAGGACATTCTGATAGTTTGGGGGGCAGTAAATGTCCTTTTCTATTTTTCCTGGGGTTTTAGGTGATAGAGTTTGGGACGTTTGCTGATAGAACCACGAAGCTGATATAGTGTCAGCAGCTAGAGACAGAGGTAGGCTGATGGTGTAGCGCCAGTCTGAGTTCAGGTGCCTGGAAACCAGGGGAACTAAAGGTTTAAGAGTCAGTCTAGGGGCTGGAGAGATGGCTCAGAGGTTAAAAGCACTGGCTGGGCTTCCAAAGGTCCTGAGTTCAATTCCCAGCAACCACACAGTGGCTCACAACCACCTAGAATGAGATTTGGTGTCCTCTTCTGGCATACAGGTGTAAATGCAGGCAGACACTGTATACATAATAAATAAATCTTTTTTTTTTTTTTTTTAAAGAGTCAGTCTAAAGACTTGGAGGCCCTAGACTCAAAGGATCCCATTATTCCATGTGAGTCTAAGGGCAGGAAAAGGCGAAGAGTTCAAAAAAGGAACAGGAGAAATCCTCTCTCACTCTGCCTGTTTGTTCTCTTCAGGCCTTCAGTTGGTGGGTGCAATACAAACTGAAATATTAATCCCACTCAAAGTAATTTCACAGACACATTTGGGGAAAAAATGTTCAAACAACTGGCAACTTGTGGCCCGGTCAGTGTTATATAAAATTCACCATCACAGACACTTATGTCAGAGTGCTTTCAGGGTGTTTCTAGCTTTGCTTTGAGCATTGGTCCATGTGTTTGGAAGATAGCTCTGAGGTCAGTGACTTTCCTCTGATGGACATGTAGCCTACATTCACTGAACACCTTCTTACAGACCTTGCCATTTGGGAAGTACGAGGTGACCTCACATACTTGAGCATCTCTAAGTACCTTATGCACCTGACTCTGCATCTATCACAGGCGGTGCCCCAGGCTTTCCATTTCACACCAGGTCCTTCTATTCACTGGCCTTTCACTGGGGGAGGAAAGCGTGCTTTGGCAAGACATCTTTTCTAAGGTGTTTCTAACATCCAACTCCTTCTAAAACACACTCTGCTGGGTGGGTCGTTGTGTACTTGTTTTGCTGATGCGTGTGGCTGGAATGTGAGGGTTGACTTTTTCGGATAAACTTTTGAAGGCACTGCATCCCATTTTAATGTGCAGGGTTTAGCTTGCTGCCATTGTTCCCAGCTTTCAGCCCCAAGATGAAAGTGTGAAAGCTTGTTCCAGGCATGGCTTTCTCTGTGGACTTCAGGTGCCATTCATTATTAGTGAAAAAGAACTACAAGATGGAGAAGCTCCCCTGAGTTTTCTTCTTTTACACCTTGATGATTATGTTATGTGGCTTCAAGGATCTAGTAGAATAAATCCTACAGATACTAAAACACAACACACAACACACAACACACGTGTTTTTGTGTGGTTCAAAGACAGTTTCTAATATCCAAAGGTGAAAACAAAAGAACTCTTTTTACAGGTAGAAAAGGGAATAGAAGATGCCGGGTTGAGTGGAAAACACCTTAATCCAGGCACTTGGGAGACTAAGGCAGAAAAATCATGAGCTGGAGACCATGCTGGGCTACATAGTAAAGCCCTGTCTCAAAAGAGCTCTCTCTCTGTCTCTGTCTGTCTGTCTATCTGTCTGTCTGTCTGTCTCTCTCTCTGTGTGTGTGTGTGTGTGTGTGTGTGTGTGTGTGTGTGTGTGTGAGAGAGAGGAGAGAGAGGAGAGAGAGAGAGGAGAGAGAGAGGAGAGAGAGAGAGAGGAGAGAGCGGAGAGAGGAGACGGAGGGAGGGTGGGGAGAGAGGAGAGAGGAGAGAGGAGAGAGGAGAGAGAGAGAGAGAGCGTTTTAAGCAAAACTATTCCTATAGACACTCTGCATCCCTAAAATATAGATAGAGACAAAATTACAATTCTCACCACTTCAGGCAGAGAATACACAGGATAATGAGAAAGGGGCGGCACTCGTAGGTGGCCTCTCAGCAGTCCATGTGTTCAGCAGAGGCAACAGCAACGTCAGCAACAACAAAGACCCTGTGACCTTAGGCTGTTGCCTCAAGGGGAAGCCGATTGCTCTTTTCTTTATGCAATAGCTTCTGGGGACTTTGACTCTTACAGCAGCAGCCGCACAAATATGACCCACGGTATACTTACAGTGCTATCGCCAGCAGGAGCCCTGCAATTGGCTCATGCACACTTCTTCACCGTGTCATTCATTTACAACCTCAACAGTGTTCCTATTTTATTCAAGCAAAAGGCATTACTGAAGTTCCCAAGCAGACACCTCAGTAGGTGACGTGGACACATGATCAAAGGCCTTGTGATTTCCTTGAGGAAACAAGTTCTGCATGTCTTCCTAGATGACATCGTGGCTATTCACAAAGGGATTAAGTTCAATGTCCACCTTGGTCCTGAGAGTAGGAGTTTTGGGACCCTAGTATCTGACCTTGGAAAAGAGTCTAGATTTTTGAAGATGAAGACCCAGGAAAAACTACATCTTTACTCAGTGGCCAAATCCCTCGTAGTTTCAACATTGGAAGCAAAATGTCACAGGACAGGGTCGCCACTGAACCTGTGCCATGCACCTTCTTAGTGAGGTTCTCACTTTTACATAATCCAGGGTTCTTTATCATCTTTGGTTCTTGTGGCCTGATATCGAAGTAAATAGTTTTTCTTTTCCTCCTAAGACTCCTTCTTGGAAGTAGCATTTTATTTCTATCTGAGTCTTTTTTTTATCTAGTCCATGGGTGTAAAAGTTTGAAACAGATGCTTTCTGGATTTACCTGCCTGCATATCATGAGCTATAATTTCTTTTTGCGATACCCTCACTTCCACCCTTCCGCTGACTGTATAGCCCCTGTTTTCTGTTTATTTGCTTCTATTTACCCCATAAGTTCCTATCTTCAGGGTCAACTCCCACCCATATGGAACAATTACCCCTTCTGGATATTTCTAGAGCACCTTGGACATGGCATAACAATACTCATAGCATGTCTTTTGGGCCGGGGGGGGGGTGGTGGGTTGAGGCAGGTTTTCTCTGTGTAGCCTTAGCTTTCCTGGACTCACTTTGTAGACAAGGCTGGCCTCAAACTCACAGTGATCCACCTGCCTCCACTTCCCCAAATGCTGGGATTAAAGGTGTGCGCCCCCATACCCAGCTCAGCTCTCATAGCACTTCTTAACACTGCACTACTATCCCTATTCCTGGTATTTTACTACTGCTAGTGGGTTGGATTTTTGTTTTGTTTTGTTTTGGTTTGGTTTGGTTTTGTTGTTGTTGTTGTTGTTGTTGTTTTTATGACTGGCTGGAACTCATGCTGCTTTTAAGGAACCAACTCATCTCTGAATTCATAGTGCTGGACACAGAAGACCAGCATGCGGAAGGCATTCATCTTCATTGACAAAGGGAGAGATGATGCTAATGAGTTGAAATTAGAACCCACCATTTTGCATAGCTCTAAAGCCCTAGTAAGTCTTCTCTGACTAACTATCTCAAAAAGTACGTATTTTTCCTCAGCACCAGTATAGCCAAACTGTGTCTTTCATTATTCAAACTAACATCTGAGGGAAATGTTTCAAGTTTTTTTTGGAATTATAGGCCCATAATCTTCAAACATTTTCTACATAGGTTGAAAATAAAAGTCCTAATCTCAAATAGCTCCACAGGCCAAGTCTAAGAAGATAAAAACCCAACAGAGATAAACAGAAGCTTTTTTTTTTTTTTAACAGGGTGCAATAAGAGAAAGATATAACTTATCAAAATCCTTGGTGGGAAAGGCACACAAGGCAGCAAAATGTGAGATTTATATAGATTTGATACACGGTCTGCCTTCTGAGATGTTTAACATGGTCTTTAGTTGTAATATGAAGGGATTATCTCTGAAATACAGGTGATGAAACTTTGATTCTACCACATTCTGGTTGAACTAAATAAATCCTGGGGTGCTGCCCTTCAGAGTGGGATGTGAGTACGGAGGAGAAGATGCAAGCCTGCAGAGAAACCCCACACATAGAAACTGCTAAAGGACTCCATGCCCAGGAACTCTCCATCATCCACAGCCACCTCTTTCTCAGCGTGCTCTTCCTCCTCCTTGGGTGACCATGACCAAGGTTACTCTACACTACCAAACCCCATCACTGTTCTTCCATTCTGTACAAAGGAAAATAGTTCTTGTTCACCCGCCATTGTGTAATGCCATGTTGCTAAAAGGTTTGAAACGGAGAAAAAGAACAACCAGATTCTCATTAAATCAAGAATAATTCATTTGGGTAATTTATTTAGCCCATTAAAGGTACTTAAAATTTTTACCTTTTCTGAATAATAAGCATGTATTAGAATTTATAATATGTTTCTACTTTGATTAATTGTATACTATTATTATTATTATTCTAATGTATGTTCATAAAATGTAAACACATAAATCCTTATCACCAGAAATAAAAAGTTAAATCATTGCAGAGAAAAATTAGTGATGTTAATAGATACGATTTTAGATATGAAAGTATATTAATAGCATAAAGTTCTATGGAGTAAATGAAATAAATTACTTCAAGGAGGAATAAAAGTGAATTTCAGTCATGAACAAATTAAAGAATGTGTTTGTTTTCAAAACTCACAATGGTGAGCATAGATCACCTTGATGTTTATTTCCCTGAATACATTAAAAGGGACAATGTAACACTCATATTTTTAAAGTCAATATTACCAATATTCCAGGAATTGTATCTTCTGAAACTATTTATATTCACGGTGAAAAAGTCCTAAGCATGTACCTAAAAATGTTCAGACATACACAGGCTTTAAACTACTTTTAAAGAAAAATGAGCAAAAGAGCATACTCTGTCCTGCCGAATCGTGTCTCATTCTGAGCAGAACTCTCTGAAAAGGATTGGAAGAAACTAAAATATATTCAAGAAAAACTCATAAGGTGAAAAATGACTTAGAAACACAACATTTAGAAGAAAGAGATTTAGGGGTGACCCAGAGTTTGAAGGGCTACAATTGCAGCCCAGAGAGTAGGTCAAAGACTGATCGATACTACGGCAGACAGTTGACTTCCTATGCTGACTTCCTCCAGAGCAGAGGTCACGTTGTTTGCCTTTCTATGCATGGGGAAGCTTGCCAGGGAGTCAGTAGATAACTAGGATGTGTAAGATCAATGTAAGAAGCAAGTTCCTGTCATCAAATTTGACCAAAGACTCCAGGAGTTGACATGCATCCTCACCTAAGCGAGAGTTGAATTTGAAGTTTGCAGAGGGCTAATGTAATACAATGCTGTGTCCCAGAATACATTGCTAAAGTCACTTCTTAATTTCCTCTTCTGAAGGCCAAGTAGGATTTCTACACTATAAGAAAGAAATGCAAGGAAGTGATTTTATGGCTCTGAAGAATATTTAACACAAATATGCTTAAGAGATAGAGATCATTTCTGCCTCAAATATTAGAAGGGATGGCTTTATTCACACCAAAGTCACTTTAATATTATGAGGAAGTGTGGCGTTTGTGACGAACATCACTAATTTGATTGGAACAACTCCAATAACCAGAATCAATTAGAACCATAACAAGAGTCAGGTGGCTGTAGCAATTTCTTTCTCACCATGTCCCTGACTCGCTAATTCAATAATTATGCCCAATCTACTGAATTTTCCATCAAAATTATCTTAACTGGATCCAATTAAAGAAGGCATTTGGGTACATCTTGACACAAGTAGCAGAAACTAAATTGAAAGAGGATTGCCAATGCCATTGATTCCCATAGGACTCAGTCTTTCATTTTCATACTCAAAAAAATCCAAACTTCTTTAATGGTGGATTATGTTTTCTCGCATAAACTAAAAGAAGAAGAAAGTATCTAGTTGACATAACTCAACATGGGAGGCATCCATATAAGCCTGGTGCTCTGGAGCATAGTCACTCTAATGTAGCCTGTCTACCCAGTTTCTCTCTGTGTCCTTATAGCTTGAGCTTCCTGCATCCCTGATAGCCTGCAACCCAGGGTGGACAATCTTTATGTTGGTAAGAAGATGCTTATTTTTGTACAGTACAGTGAGTAGGTCTCTCTCATTTCCCAAATGAAAGACTCAATAGTAATATTATTTCTGTTTCTTTCTCCTCTAGAGAGAAGTCAAGTTAGATCCTCTAACAAGCCAGAGGTAAAATTCAAACATCAGGAATCCTGTGTCATTAGTGAAACCTCTAATAGGAGGCCAATAAGACCTTAGGTAGTTGGAGACCTGTTGGCCCTGGAAAATCTCTCTATGTATCCTTCTGTAGACTCTGTTTTGAAGCCCACTATTTCTTTACTTATCACAACCATATACACATTAATATTTTCTCAGCTAATGAAAATATGTCATTAGGACTATTTCTCATTATTTTGTTAAAAATACAATATAATAGGAATTGAGAAATATGGGCTTATGTCATGGTTTTAGTGATAACTAACCATTTCTTTGAAAATTTGAGATATTAGCTCCCAAGGGGATAATAGGTATCATCCGATTTCCACCTTGACACATTATCTCACCAGGAGCTATAGTAATATAAATATACAATGCAAAGTCATAGGTAAGGAATTTATTTTCTTGTCCTGGCTTCTTTTGATTTTCACTCTCCTTAGAAAGTCTTTTCATATAAACATTTATTATTAATAGTATTGATATTTTCTTCTCCACAGTGAGCATTGTGGTTTATGCACAGGTCATCTTTTCCTACAATAGAGCCAAACAGCAGACATTTTTAATATGTAGTCTCAAATAAATGATAGCCTTCTGCCCAAATCACCTTCTCTTCTGAAGTCTGCTTTCCTACACATCTTAAAGCTCCTCTCAGCACATAATATTTCTTGAACCTTTATACCAGAACAACACAAAATAAGATAGCAAATAAAAGCCCTAAAGTCTGGGTACCATGGCCCCATCTCCCCCTCTGTGATGAGCACACAAGCTGTTATTCTCCTTGCTCAAGATTGCCTGGTTGGTGGGTCTGTCTGTAATAATAGCCTGAATTTTCTGGACCAAATGCAAGAGAATGGAATGGAAAGTCTCTCTCTCTCTCTCTCTCTCTCTCTCTCTCTCTCTCTCTCTCTCTCTCTCTCTCTCTCTCTCTCTGTCTCTCTCCTTGTTTACTTTGAAAGTGGAAGGACACCGAGCCAGAGCATCTGTTTGTTATCGACTCCTCCTATGTCCACTGCACATCTTTACAAAAGCCCTTGATGACTTGCAGTAACTTCAAGAGCCTGCAAAGAAATTTGGTCACACAACACCACTGCCAACACTCAAGGCTTCACTCCCGCCACCTGTTCCTGCCACTGCCGTAGCCCCAGAAGCTACAACATCGCAGAGGCACTACCACCTCCACCTAAATGAACGTTCATGGCCTGAGAAACTGTGCTTGTTCCGGAAGGATAGAAACTTAACACTATAGTAGGGAGGCTTCCCACAAGACCATGGCTCCGGAATTTTCTCCAAAATAAATATTTTAAAAGTATGCAACTCGACATTTTTTAAGCTTAAAGAAAATATGAAGAACTTTTCTATTCTTTTATTTTTGCTTTAGTTATGCACATGACGGAGAAACTTTAATAATCATTGCCTGAAAGTGTGCAGAGAATTTTTTTAAATTAGCTGAATCAAGAAAAAAAAAACCTGAAATCTGTTCATACATATTGCAGTATAGAGAAAGGGGTAAATTCAATGATGTAATATACATGTTTGAATAGTATGTGGCTGTTGGGCTTGGGAAGAAAGTGTTTTCTTTTTTTTTCCTAATAAGCTATCTCAGCAGCCCAAAGTGTGAGAATTTTTCTTTTTATTTTTAGCCTTTTGCCTCTGTATTATCCATGTATAGTTGCATGACATTTGGGCTACAATCAACCCATAGGATGCTGATAATCGCCCTGCTGCTGTGACTTTTTCTGAGGATATAGAACAAATTTGTATTTGTTCCATTCCCAGGTAGGGCAATGTAGAAACTGATGCTACTACGCTCTATCATCTTAGTCTACGGATGCTGCTGTCACAGAATAAAGAGGCTCTGTGACCCACAAAAAAATAGATTTATTTCCTGTAGTTCTTGAGAGAGACCTTTAACTGCTAGGAACCTCTGTAGAAGCTCTTATTGTAATATTTTTGTCAGATTTGGAAAGGCGAGTGAATGAAGATGAGACAGAAAAAGAGGAAGGGAGGGAGGGATGAAGTGAGGGACTGGGAGAGAGAGACAGACAGAGACAGAGACAGAGACAGAGACAGAGACACAGAGACAGACAGACAGAGACAGACACAGAGATAGAGACAGACAGAGACAGAGAGACAGACAGAGACAGAAAAACAGACAGAGACAGAGAGAGAAACAGAGAAAGAAACAGCTTAATTCTTCCTTTCATCAGAAATTCTCACCATCAGTAACCAACTCACTCCTTTGATAATAACATCCCCAATTCATTCTTAAAGGGACAGTCCTCCTGACCTAACCATCTACGTTTCTTAGATCCCACCTCTCCACGCCATCACATTTCAGATTGCTCCAAAGTCTTAAAAAGAACACATTCAAACCATAAATGCTTCTCTTGAACAAAAAAAGCATGCGAATTCATAGAAAGAACAGAAGCCATGATGTGCAGGGTACGGGGAGCAGTAAGTATACCCATCACTGTGTGGTGCAGGTCTCCATCAATATGTAATGGGGGTGCTTTCAGCTCTTTCTCAAAGAGTGCAACTGGGGAAAACCCAGCCAGTTCTCATTGGCACTTATGTACAATTGTAAATCAGGATATCAATGCCAATCAGCATTCCTGACACTGTCTGTGAGTACAGAATAGGAGAAAAGATGTGGAAGCCATCTTTAAGGTGGGGATTGCCTCCAGGGACCAGACAGAAACAGCGTTGGAATTCCAACTTCATTGGAAACAGGAGGCATCTATAGAAAGTGACAACATTCCATACATATGTACAAAGAAAACAGTAAGCATATGTTGGATGTGAATTGGGCATGTGGCTGCTCCATCTTTTTTATAAATCTTAAGTACATTTTAAGTAAATAGGAAGTTGCTGCTTTGCTTCAAAAGCAGAAACAAATGATACAAACAAAATGATACAAACCTTTTTGGCCTTTTTTACCTAAAACAATGACAATGTGTACTGAATGCTGACTTTTTTCCTCTCAAGCGATAACAGACAGAGTTTCTAGATGAGCCACAGGTGCACTATTGCAGGCAGGCCAATGGAGGGTACTGAATTCAACTCTCCAGCTCCGGGATAAGAAAGCTTCTGGGGTGCCTTTCACTCAGCAAAGACAATCTGTGGTTCCCTTCTGTCCAGCGAGTCAATTTTTAAACTTAAATTTATTTTTTCAAATAAGTTTTCTCTGTATTACACTGCTTCTGTATATTAAATATATAACATGGAAATCTCTCTCTTAAAAACAAATTATTTTACTTATCATTGCGACCATATGTGAAAATGTGCATCTAAGGATGGGTGTGTGCACACCGTAGTGAACCCAAGGATGTAAGAGAATTAACTTTCAAAAGTTGCTTCTTTTTTCCTCCACTATGGATTCAGGACCCACTCTGCATGTGTTTTCATCTACGGAGCCAGCTTATCATACTGGGCTGAAAATTTCTTTTGACATTAAACACAATTTTTCAGCTACCATGGTCTCTGTTTAAATAACAGCTCTTTGTCATTGTTGGACAAGGCATCCTGGTCTCCATCCCAGCAACCCTGCCAAAGCAACCCTTACCATGTGGTCCTTTGCAGCTGTCTCCATACAGTGGTCCTTTGCAGCTATCTCCCTACAGTGGTCCTTTGCAGCTATCTCCATACAGTGGTCCTTTGCAGCTATCTCCCTACAGTGGTCCTTTGCAGCTGTCTCCATACAGTGGTCCTTGCAGCTGTCTCCATACAGTGGTCCTTTGCAGCTATCTCCCTACAGTGGTCCTTTGCAGCTATCTCCCTACAGTGGTCCTTTGCAGCTGTCTCCATACAGTGGTCCTTTGCAGCTGTCTCCATACAGTGGTCCTTTGCAGCTATCTCCATACAGTGGTCCTTTGCAGCTGTCTCCATACAGTGGTCCTTTGCAGCTGTCTCCATACAGTGGTCCTTTGCAGCTGTCTCCATACAGTGGTCCTTTGTAGCTATCTCCATACAGTGGTCCTTTGCAGCTGTCTCCATACAGTGGTCCTTTGTAGCTATCTCCCTACAGTGGTCCTTTGCAGCTATCTCCCTACAGTGGTCCTTTGCAGCTGTCTCCATACAGTGGTCCTTTGCAGCTATCTCCCTACAGTGGTCCTTTGCAGCTATCTCCATACAGTGGTCCTTTGTAGCTATCTCCATACAGTGGTCCTTTGCAGCTGTCTCCATACAGTGGTCCTTTGCAGCTATCTCCCTACAGTGGTCCTTTGCAGCTATCTCCATACAGTGGTCCTTTGCAGCTGTCTCCATACAGTGGTCCTTTGCAGCTGTCTCCATACAGTGGTCCTTTGCAGCTGTCTCCATACAGTGGTCCTTTGTAGCTATCTCCATACAGTGGTCCTTTGCAGCTGTCTCCATACAGTGGTCCTTTGCAGCTGTCTCCATACAGTGGTCCTTTGCAGCTATCTCCATACAGTGGTTCTTTGCAGCTGTCTCCATACAGTGGTTCTTTGCAGCTGTCTCCATACAGTGGTCCTTTGCAGCTGTCTCCATACAGTGGTCCTTTGTAGCTATCTCCATACAGTGGTCCTTTGCAGCTGTCTCCATACAGTGGTCCTTTGCAGCTGTCTCCATACAGTGGTCCTTTGCAGCTATCTCCATACAGTGGTCCTTTGCAGCTATCTCCATACAGTGGTCCTTTGCAGCTGTCTCCATACAGTGGTCCTTTGCAGCTGTCTCCATACAGTGGTCCTTTGCAGCTATCTCCCTACAGTGGTCCTTTGCAGCTATCTCCCTACAGTGGTCCTTTGCAGCTGTCTCCATACAGTGGTCCTTTGCAGCTGTCTCCATACAGTGGTCCTTTGCAGCTACTCCATACAGTGGTCCTTTGCAGCTGTCTCATACAGTGGTCCTTTGCAGCTGTCTCCATACAGTGGTCCTTTGCAGCTGTCTCCATACAGTGGTCCTTTGTAGCTGTCTCCATACAGTGGTCCTTTGTAGCTATCTCCCTACAGTGGTCCTTTGTAGCTATCTCCCTACAGTGGTCCTTTGCAGCTCTCCTACAGTGGTCCTTTGCAGCTGTCTCCATACAGTGGTCCTTTGCAGCTATCTCCATACAGTGGTCCTTTGCAGCTGTCTCCATACAGTGGTCCTTTGCAGCTGTCTCCATACAGTGGTCCTTTGCAGCTGTCTCCATACAGTGGTCCTTTGTAGCTGTCTCCATACAGTGGTCCTTTGCAGCTGTCTCCATACAGTGGTCCTTTGCAGCTGTCTCCATACAGTGGTCCTTTGCAGCTATCTCCATACAGTGGTCCTTTGTAGCTGTCTCCATACAGTGGTCCTTTGTAGCTATCTCCATACAGTGGTCCTTTGTAGCTATCTCCCTACAGTAGTCTTTTGTAGCTATCTCCCATACAGTGGTCCTTTGCAGCTATCTCCATACAGTGGTCCTTTGCAGCTATCTCCATACAGTGGTCCTTTGTAGCTATCTCCATACAGTGGTCCTTTGTAGCTATCTCCCTACAGTGGTCCTTTGTAGCTATCTCCTACAGTGGTCCTTTGTATCTATCCCTACAGTGGTCCTTGTAGCTATCTCCTACAGTGGTCCTTTGATCTCTACAGTGGTCCTTTGTAGCTATCTCCCTACAGTGGTCCTTTGTAACTATCTCCCTACAGTGGTCCTTTGCAGCTTTCTCCCTACAGTGGTCCTTTGCAGCTATCTCCCTACAGGCTCCTACTTCTCATCTGTGAAGTGAGATGTCCTGTGCACGATTCACCCCAATTACTGCACAGTTAGATAAGCTAATGGTTGCAAAGCCCTCAGAGCAGTGCCTAGAAAACAAAATGTACAGAGTAAATGCCACCTGCTTGTTGCTTATATAATAATATTCTGATGGAAACTACTGCACTCCCCAGCAGTAGTTTATCATCCTCTAAGTCAGCTTCCCCCATTTGATTTCTCCCTCCTGAGGTTTAATGATTTTTTTTCCACCTCTCTTAGCAACATTGCTTTTTCCAACTCTTTTCTATTTCCATCCTAAAAAAAAAAAAAAAAAAAAAAAAAAAAAAAAGTACTCCATGTTTCCATTTTTTTCTCATTTGATGTTTTTGCTAAACATTCTGAGTCCACCAAGGTCTCAAAGCCCTTTATTCCTTACCTATAAAACCTACTTGATTCTGGCATCCAAACTACTACCTGCTGACATTTGGAAGACATGAAAAAGGGAAAGGCAAGCTGATAGGCAAAATGGTATCCATGACTCCAAAGCTGAGGTGGTATCCATGGCTCCTGTACTGAGGTGGTACCCAGGACTCCAAAGAGGAGGTGGTATTCATGGCTCCCAAGTGATGTGGTAACCGTGACTCCTGAGCTGAGGTGGTATCCATGACTTCCAAGATGAGGTGGTATCCAGGACTCCAAAGATGAGGTGGTATCTATGACTCTTGAGTTGATTTAGTATCCATGACTCCCGAGCTGAGGGGGTATCCAGGACTCCCAAATTGAGGTGATATCCATGACTCACTAGCTGTGGTATCCATGATTCCCAAGTGAGGTGGTATCCATGACCTGTGAGCTGAGGTGGTATCTATGACTCCCGAGCTGAGGTATCTATGACTCCTAAGTGAGGTGGTATCCATGACTCCCGAGCTGAGGTGGTATACCAGGATTCCTGAGCTGAGATATCTATAGCTCCTGGTGTCGTACTGTGAACTGCTTAAGAGAAAGATCTCTCTCTACATCCTCAGCTTCCACATTTCTGTCAGAATTCAGATCTTTAAAAGGACCTTGGTAAACAATGGATGACAGATCCCGAGAAGAACCAAAAACTGAGTGTTATTCCATTCCACACAAGTGTAGCTTACACCTAGGCCCACTCCTTAGCTTATGGTTCACCATCTTCTTTATTTCTTCATGATCAAGGTTTGAATCATCTGCCATTATTGGCTTAGGTGAGGCCATGTTGCTAATAGACTCTCAAGAGACTGGGTGAAGTGGGAGTGAGAAAGATGACTCAACAGAAATGTTTCTGTGATGTCTTGGTCTGAAAAAGTTGACATTTTCCTGTGATGTCACACAGAGACCACGGTAGGTTCCCCAGATCTAACCAGATCAGAGAACAGTAGTCAGGACTCTCAAATTCTTTTCCTAGACTTTACTGGTATTCCCACTGCCAGCAGTCTGAATCCTTCCTGATGCCTAACTTTTGGGTCTGCCTTTTCTTTTTCTCCTGCAGGATGAGTATAAAGGTGTTCACCATCGTACAGATAAAGGAACCGATGTTAGATTCGTAGAATGACTTTGCCCAAACATTCATTGCAAATTCACTTCCTATGAACCACAGCTCAAATCAGGAGTGTTTCACCCCAGAGCCCTTCCACAGCTCACTGCAGGGAACTGAGACAAGAACAAGAAGACCTGGAGGAGGCTGGCTGGAGAAGTGGACTTTCACTTCAGCATGGTGGAACTCAGCAATGCCCTCTGAAAACTGTTCCAGACGGATGAGTGCCCTCACTGCAGACAAAGTTTTGCCTGAAACAGGTATCGGAAGACTAAGGCATTAAAGTGACAACTGATTAATTCCCTGTCTGTATCGAGTCCAAGCAATGGTCTCTTTCAAATATGCTCAAAAGTTTGTGTTTCACTCTGTGTAGAAAATGTTGGGTTTTTTTTTTCCAAAGCCACTTGCCAAATTCAGTGGGTTTGTGTCTCCTTACTATACATGCAATGGAACTCCTAAGTCCTAACAGCCAAGTAGGAAAGAACTCAAAATCATTATTTCCCTTTCCTGCATCATTCACAGGACAATGATACGAATAAGATAAACTGCAGGAATCAGACTTACAAGGTCACTGGAGACTGCTAGTATTCTGTTGCCTCCAAGAAGATGGACAATCACATGGTTATAAGGCCCCTCCCTCCAAAGGGACTGCCAATTGTGCCAAATCCTACAGCACTCCCATCAGAAGGGCTCCACGATATTGAAAACAAACAAATGTGTTTAAATGTCAACTATCACAAGAGTCTGTGTGAGAAGACAATATTATCAGTCAGGATCATGGTCTTCAAATCCATAATAAAAGTAATAAAAAACATAACTAATATTTAATTGCCTTACTTGGGAGATTTGTAAAGTTAAAAAAAAAAAAAAAGTCAGTGCTTGGACCACCCCATAGTATGTCTAATCTTGTAACACCATAAGCAAAACCTATGCTTATAGTAACTTCACTGCCAACCTTACCACTTAAAAATCACAGGCCTCTATTTTCATTCTAGCATTATAACTGCACCCAGAATTCCATAATGAAGAAAGATCATGGCTGCAAAGTACACCAGTGCCTCTGGCAAGCTTCTACAACACACGCATTTACCAGTGGCTCTTCTATACCTGGCATTTTATGAGGGTTCGTCTATTAATTGTCTGGGACCAAGAGTAAAATAGGCATGCCAGAGGACAAACAAATGGCTTCTCTGCAGGCTTCAAGAGGAGGAAGTGTTCTTGAATTGGAAAGGCTGCAAAGAAAAGTCTACAGCTATGCTCTTAGTGTGTCTCCAGTCTGAAGCAAGAGGCATTCTTCCAGTTACCATGAAATGAACGGACACTGAGGACCATATGGAGCACAGTGGAAGATGTCTAAAGTCTCAGATAGTCTTCAAAACTTCAATATGAGGTATGAATACTCAATGCCCACTTTATAAATGGAAAAGAATTGAGAATCAGAGAGCTCATTCATGCCTTCAAGATCACATAGGAAACAATGTATTTGGTGTATTTTCTCTTTCAACAGCACCGTTTTCTTCCCAAACAAGAAAAAAAAAAAAAAGTCCTCATTTTACTCTGAATCCCAGGCCTACATCTAAGATGGACTTTGCTCTGTATTTTCCATGTTCCAGCCACTTGTTACCTGAGCCAGACAGCAGTTAACTGACTTGGAGAAAATGGAAGTGTGATGCTCATACGTCTTTCAAGACACCCTAAAATGATAGCCCACTGGATCCGCCAGTGGCTTGGCGCCAAGGCTGGCTTCCTCTGCTCTGCTCCCAGTCAATGAGCTGGTGGCCATATTAATACTAGGTCCTTCCTGCTGGAAGTGGGGCTCTTCCAAGGGAGCATCAGCCATTACCCAGGGACCACATTTCATAGTTGTGGACACCTCCTCAGAACTGTGCTGCTGCCTGGAGATCTCCATGGCAACCATTCCTCTTTCTCAGGGCATCACCATGATCCTGCTGCTGCTACTGCCCTGTCACCTTTCTTTCCATGCAGTCCTTAATCCATAAACCCTTTTGGCACCTGATTCCATCCTAGAGGCTGCTCCTTAAAGACCTGAGCAAATAGAATACCCACTGCCCATTCAATCCCTCTCCCTTTCTTCCTTCCTCTCTGACCGTTGATCTCAGATTCTTGGTTCAAACCAGTGGGCTGGGTTCTCTTCCTCTAGTTTTCACTCCATTACTCCAGTCCAGGCTCACCTCTCCAGGCTGCTGCTTACTCCTTGTACCTCTAACCAGTTTGCACAGTTATCTAGCAACAAATAAAGGTCAAAAGTAATCCACTAATACTGAAGCACCTTTCATGGCACCATGTTTTCTGCAGAATAGAGTGCAGCATGCATGGAAACCAACAGTCCCCACTTACCTTGGCCTTGCTTTCCTCTCATCATCTCTCCCTTGGCACCTGACGTGCAACTAGCCCTAAATCATGTCCTCTTGTTTCCTGACTCTGGAATTCCCTTCTGTCTGAAAGCCCCCACTTTGCAAGCTCAGAGGCACAGAATTTTCCATGGTTTTAGTCACATTGTTAAGTAGTCTTGTTTACTTTGAGATTTTTTTCTTTTAAGTTTGGGTGTTAAGGCTCAAAGATTATTTTTCTGATTATTTTCCTGATAAACCTTACTGTCCTTGGATAGATGTAGCCCTTGGAAACAAACAAAGATGTACAAAAAGATTCCTACACACAACGCCCAATGATTATAGCGTTCTTTGCAATAATAAAAAATGTAAATCAATCTAAAAGGTTCACAAAAACAGATGAACCAAAACAAGCAATCATGACATTCATAGGTGGAACACATGCAATGGTTAAATGCAGAACTTAAAAATACCTTAGTAACTGTTTCAGCAGAGGTTCTCAATCTGTGGGCTGCCATAACAGATAGCCTGCATATCAGATATTTTCATTATAGTTCATAACAGTACAAAGTTACAGCTTTGATGTGGCAACAAGTAATTTTATGGTTGGGGTCACCACAACTGTCTCAAAGGGTGGAGGCATGAAGAAGGTTGAGAGCCATTGGCTTACGTTGCAATCAGTGAAAAGTTAGGATCCACGTTTATGTTTTTAGTTATCATTAAAAGGTACATTTAATTTTAAACAGAAACATAGAGTGCAATTTTGAAATGTGTAGGCTGTCTCCAGATTTCCTTTTTACATTTTTCAGCGTCCTAAGTATTTTTTTCTTTAACCACCTTCAAGTTTACAATGTTTCCTTCAGGCCTTGTGGGGGAGCACAGTGCTGTGATCACAGTAGCACATCGTTGATACACTCCTGGGAACCTGCTAGCAAGAT